>NC_138782.1:88846147-89203778 GCF_965178545.1 Coloeus monedula | reverse complement strand
CATTAATGCAGTCTTGGTGTCAATAGCAAGCTATCCCCTCATGCTTCAGTAAGACAGATAACCTGTAGTTCATGTCCCACATAATGAAGGGTGCCAGGTCCGTCCTATGACCAATGGCTCCCTCTGTCAAACTAGCTGTTCTTCATGGACACCCACAGGAGAGCTCCTGAAACAACTGAAGAAATGGCTGGAGTGTGTATTTGGGTTCTTTTGGTCTTTTTGTGAAGTTGTTCTTCTGCACTTGTTGCATGTACGTTGAATTAGGACCTAATGAAACTGCATTCCTCTACTCCTGTTTTCCCTTTTTTGTTATTTAAAAGTAAACCAGAATGAAATGCTGACAAATTTAGGTTCTCAGTCAGCTATACAGCTGCAGAATCAGCACTTGCCTTTGTTAGTAAGCAAAACTTCCAAGGGCTGTAGAAACAGGACTCACAGCACAGTTTCTCTGTACTACATCTCCCTAAATGACAGGCAATGAGGGGTAGGTAGCCAGAAAATGTGTAGAGACCTCAGGCATTTTGAGGATGACATTTCAAAAAAGGAAAAAAATTCAAACTTGATACTGAAGACAAGGATATGTGGCACTTGTCTAGCATTTTCATTTTGGATTGATGAGTTGAAGTCAGCACATTACTACCTGCAGCTTGGAGAGAGATTTAACCACCTGTATTCTTATGTTTTAATTGATTGCATCTGGAGCATGGGAGGACCAGTGAGAATTCAGGATGTTGTTTAACATTTTTATTTGCAAAGCAAATGTTGGGCATCACATCCTTCAATCACATGAAAAAGTTTTTACTTCAATATGAATCCACACCTGGTTTAAAAAATTGCACCTAAGAACAGGGACTGAAATGTTATCTGAAGTATAGTGTAATTATCAGAGTTGGAAGACATTTGATGGAGTAGCAAAAAAAGGCATGAATGAAAGTTTGTGCTAAGTTGTTTCAATTTAGTAATTAAGCTTCATATTGTTTTTTTTCGTTGTGCCATCTGTATTAAATACATCTTTAGAAAAGATTTTTTAATGTTAATGACTCAAACCTTGTAGTTCCCAGTTCACATTATAAGTTTTTTCAAATTAGAGGAAAGGGGGAGAGTAAGGATGCTTCTGTGAATCTGACTTTGCAGGACTGAGCTTTAATCGTTCGCAGCCTGTAGCTTTG
This sequence comes from Coloeus monedula, assembly GCF_965178545.1. NCBI lineage: Eukaryota > Metazoa > Chordata > Aves > Passeriformes > Corvidae > Coloeus > Coloeus monedula. The sequence goes on along the minus strand of NC_138782.1, from coordinate 89,202,609 downwards.
AGTTTTTCAGCTTACTCAAGTTTGCTTGAAGAACTGTGTTTTCCTTGTCTTTGTGATCTTTATTGATAAATATATTTGCCTTGCTTCAAATTTCTAGGATTTTATAGGAATTATTTTTAGAAAGAAGATTAATATTTGATAATTCAGTAAACAGTCTGGAGTTCTTAAATGTGAAGTTAAATTGAAAGTGAAATAAATGCTATAGCCAAAGGAAGCATAAATCTTTGATGTCATGCTCTCAGAGATCACCTACAATTGGATTGCCACTTGGGAAATCCTGCTGAGAGGTGGGTAATGAATTGAAAGCTTCAGAGGAGTGGATTGAAAGCTTGGGCTTTCTGTGTGGTGAACGGCAAAAATTTGGGAGAAGCTGAGTGGGCTGAGATTTTATTTTTTGGAGGGAAAGGCTTCTCATAAATATCATGTGGCAAACCTATGAGAAAGATGCTCGCATTATATTTTATGCACTTTCTTCTAGAGTTGTTTATTTCAATTCTCTATTTTAGAAAAGATATATGGAGTAGGGGGAGACAAATGTTTTCAGGACTGGAGATGCCTGTGAATTGTGATAATGTGTGAACAGTCCTGAATATTTCACTGTCTGTTTCTATGTTCAGAAATGATTAATTCATATGTGTGGTTTTTTACATATGGCTTGGTTGTAAGACAGCATAAACTTAAGGACAGTGAATGCTCTTTCTCTTTTCTAATTATAGCTTGGGCCACTGTCATTCCCTTATCTCAGATTTGCCTGATGTTCCTCATCCATGTCTCAATAATGAGTTTTCAGTCGTATTTTTAGTTGTGGGCCATACTAGCTGAGATTTTTTTTTTAGCCATGTGTTTCCTTTCACCTGAATTATTTAGAAAAACATGATTTAAAACATTCTGTCATACTTAAAGAAAAACAACCAAACAAAAAAAAAATGAAAGAGGAAATGCAGATGATTTTGTTTACATTTAGTTACCAGAAATAAGGTAAGAAACTGGGAAAGAAGCTGTCAGAGTTGCTTTAGAGCAAAGGTTTGCAGTTGTACATGGGTCTGGCCTTTGGGAAAGGAGCCAAAAGGGACGTGCAAACAAGGTGTCTCTTCTCTCACCCCTTTTGCGAAGATCCTCCTGCTCTTGAAAGAGCATAGAGCTTATACACAGATTGCCTTTGTGTATTTGCTTCTCAACTAGGACATAGCTGTGAAATGTTGTTCACACCTGGAGCTCTCCCATTAAAATTAATTAATAACGGTAATTTTCTTTTGGTCCATCATGAGATAACCAGTGATAAAGGGATCTGTGATCTGTCCACAGATCTTCATGTCTGCGTAGGGTACAGGCCATGCCAAAGGCATTTGCACATGTCTACTTTGGCTTGGTTTCTTAATTAATTAATAGTGCAGTGATGTTATGAGGTTGGCTTGATTTTTTTCCCTTTCCCTTTCCTGCATTTCCTGTGCCATGACATCTTTTTCCTTCATGTTTCTTAGGGTGAAGGAGGTGTTGCATTTCCTTCAAATATCAAGTCTGTCTCAGGGTCCAGGCTGATTTATTTAACTGGATTTTGAGCCCCTGCCTGGGTAGGTGTGACGCATGATACTGGCCCTCTAGAAACTATTAACAAAATAAATTCAATCATTGAATGACTTAAATAATTTAAAAACAATGAGCATACATTGTGTGTGCGTTGTTCCCACCTAAATTAGACTGTGCCCTCATTAAGATAAAGTTGCTTTGCTCTGCATTTACAGGAATCAGACTGAGTAAGGGTTTTTCCCCCTAGCAAAAGCTGGATTCTCCCAGGCCTGCATGACTGTTTCTGTCCACTCTGACTGACCCTGCTTCAGTTGATTGACTTCTGTTTGCCACCATGGCAGGGTAGTAGTAATCAGAAGGTGACTTCTGGCCTGACACAACTTGACCAGAGGCTGAGGATTAAACATTTCAGTGCTAGCAGAAGGCGCCTTGCTGCCTTTTTTGCTGGGAGAGGGATCTGCGGCACTGTGGGGAAATACAGGTTTGGTGACCAATCCAGAGGCAGGTATCAGTAAGTGCTAAAGAGAATCCACTAGTTCATGTCATGAAAGCTTATGGAGTTCTGGCAAATGCACATGTTAAATTTCATTACTAAGAATATTAAATTTTACCTAAGGTGATTCTCTGTGTCTGCTTGGTTACACAGGTGGTGTGAGGAAAGTAATTTGCTTCTAGATAAGGGGATGCGGGTTTTCTCCCTGCAAACTTGCTTGCTTGCATGGAGAAAATAAATCTAGGTGTGGTGAATTGCACTTGGCCTCATCCTTAGGTTGCTGAGGGAGGTGGAAGCCTGCTTATTTTCTTTAATATGTCCCTGCTTTGATCCTTTTCCTCATTTTGCCGTTTATCCTTGCCAAGACAGTGAGTATAAGACTGCAGAGTTGGGAGCAATTTGGGTCACTGCGACTGTGTTTGCAGCATATCAGGTAGTTAATGGATAATAATTAATTTGAATTACCTCCTTTCCATCTGCCTGCTGACTTGAATCTCATTTTCCCTTACCTTTCACCTCAGTCCTTCTTTTCGTTTCCTTTTTTTCCTTCCCTTGATCTTCAGAAAGGTACTTTCTAAATGCACGTTTAAACAGACCCATTGTGGATATGTGAACTTGCACATTGTCAAGAGAAAGCAGCTGGGTTAGACTGGTACCCAGAGATACACTCAGAGAGCTTACCTCCTCCAAAGGCACCTGTTAAGGTTTCTCTCAGTTGTTGCTGCTGCTCACACAGAAATCGAACTCCTGTATAACAGGTGGTAACATCAGTGCCTACCTTTCTGGCTAGTTTTATACACGAATAGTTCCCTAAAATATTTGATCCCCTATTAAGACATGCACACCATGAATTTTAATCATGCCAGAATTAAGATCCTGTGTTAAAATTAGCCAAGAACATGTTGAACAAAGCCTCCCAAAGAAAGGCAATGCTTGAAGTCAGCTCACATTTTCAGTAACATACTTGGATTGACAGAACATAAGCATGCTTGTAAAATTTGAGGTTAACTGTGTTTGTAAAAATTTGTGTTGCTTTGCATCAGTTGCTGAGCTGGAGTACATAAACATTATTTTAAATAAACAGTTTTGCCTGCTGCTGAGAATTTTATGAAAATCTTTTATAGACTCCAGTTTACACATGTAAATTCTAGTTCTTTCACAGGCACATGTGAAATATGACCTGGGCATTCCATCTTTCAATTGCAGATCTTTAAACTCTTAAATATATTTGAAGGGTAGATGTTTTCAGAAAAGAAACATCTTTTTAAAACAATACAAATCAAGATTTCAGTGTGAAATATTGCTATTTCTCAGTTTTTACCACCAAAGTGCAGTCTAAAAATAAAATTCCTGGCAAGTGCTTAACTGCAATAGCATAAGGAAATGTGTCCAGAATAAATAAATAAACCAGCCTTTAGCTAAAGCATTCGAGTAAAATGAACGTATAATTCATCTGTGAAGCCACATATTTGGAAGGTGGTATGCTATGGCTGGTTTGTCCAATTTATCAAGACAAAACACTTTGCTGTTTCTTGCTTGGAATTGCTCTGGAAACCCTTATGATACCACATTTTCCACTGCATGGAGGCCATTAAAACTAAATTACTTGGAAAAACAGTAGCCACTAAATTATGGATGTATTGGTGCCTAAGCGTGCAGTAGTAAAGAATTTTAACTTTGTAAACAAATGAATAATTTTTAAAACAAAAATGAAAATTACCTGTAAGATACTTTATATACTAGGATGTCTCAGAGTAGCCATGACAACAGTCTGGGCTTCAAGTTTATTTGCTGTATCTGAGCATGTACATTTTTTTCCTAACTGAAAAAAAAGGCATCAGGGGCTACTGTATAAGAACTAGGAAAAATAACTATACACTTGTTAACCTACAAATGAGAATAGAGATATGTCATTCTAGGTATATTACTATGCTAAAGAAACAAGTTTTGGTTATTTTATTTTTTTCCATCAGTGTCAGAGCTGCTTCTTACTCATGGTGCTGTATCCCACTGACGAACTACAAAATGTGTGTTTTCCTGATAACATTAGATAGTATACCAGATATTTTTAGAACTGGAATTTTTCTTCCACTCTAGAAATATTTTGACCAACAAATTAGACCTCAACTACATATGTATAAAAGTTGGTGCTTAAAAAAAATTTTTAAAAAAAGGAATATGTTTTTTTCTGTTAGTAATTGCAAGGTGAACTTTGAAGTTGAAATAAAGACAGCTGTCTTCTTCTATGACATGCCTATATTTTGCAGAAAATATCTGAATTTTAAAAATAAACTTTGTATAAAAGTAGACATAGGTATATCACCTGTACTATATCCAAAGACAGTGAAACTAATCTACCTTCAAGGAGAAATATTTTTATTTTTCCTCATAACAAAGTAACAAAACAGCAATAGCAAAAGTGTGTGTTGAATGACTGGCCATCTGGTTGACAAAAGTGTTTGGACATGTATTGAACTGAAAGGTGATTTGGTGGCCTGAAAGAACCAAATGAAACATCCCAGCTGATTTCTCAGCCTGTTGCGATGCAATACCAGACCTGCAGCAGACTTAATGTTTTTTGTGTGGCACTATAGGGCAATAAAGCATAAGAACCAGTAAATTCAGTCCCATAAAACGATTGTTTTGTGGCCCTACAGCGTGAGAAGCCCTTTGCCATTCTGGCATACTCTGCATAATAAATCTTCCACTCTGCTTGGCAAATTATCAAAACCAATGTCCTGCAAGTTGAGAAATTCACCAGATTATTCCTTTACTATGATGTGAAGTTTTTCCATTACTAATGAATTAAGTATTAAAATCAAAACAACTCCGAGTTCACTCTCCAATCTGGAGTACACATTTCTCTGCAAGCAAGCAGCAAGAATAGGGTTTTTTTTTCTTTTTTCTTCCTCTCTTCTCCCTCCTTTATTCAAAGGAGGGGGAAAAAAACCCACACGGAATAGCCAGTGCAGTAACAAAGACTTGTGTATTGGTGATAATCTTTTATTTTACTTATTTTAAGGAACTACCACCACATAGGCAAAGAAAAATTCTAGTTAGAGGACATGCTCAGGCTACATGCAACATGGTCACATACCAAAAGTGGTGAATTTTATACCTCTAACTTAATGCTTCAACTTTTACTTTTCAAAGCAGTGTCTCTGCTTAGAATGGTATGACTGCAAACAGAATTTCTTCCCATATTTTCAGCAAGGACTTTATCTTTGATAAAAACTATAATTATCACTGGTTAAATGTTGATTTTTCTTTTCTTTTTTTTTTTATTCTCTGAAGTAACTATGTTTTCTATAGACTTTTGATGTATTAGTTTGCTTTTACATTTTTTTCAGGTTTTACCTATAATACTTCCTTGTGTGTGTATATATTTATTAAACACATTGTCTGTGATGTTTCCAAAAGTTCAAAGTTTGATAAGTCTTTTTTTTGGGCTCCCTTAACACAGCATTATAAGTATTGACTTGTACTGACTGGACTTCGTGAGCTGTTTAATCACACAGTGTGGTTGGCTTTAGATTCAGGAAGTTACTAAGGAGAAGTGGTTGTGTCTTTGGTTAGCCACACTTCCATCTTTTTATTTTCCTCGAGTGAACTTCAAGCTATAAATTTACAAAGCATTTTGGGGGATGATCTCCATCTATTCAGCATACCTTAGCATTTCATGCTTGTTATTGTATTTCGTGGGAACAGCCATGTCCTGTTTCTCGAGGAGATCTATTGTTGTGTTTATCAGTAATTTTTAAGCGTTTTGTGGAATATGGAGCTGCTCCAGATGATTTTTAGTAGGGACTTTTGTGATAGGACAAGAGGTAATTGTTTTAAACTAAAAGATTGTAGATTCACACTAGATATAAGGAATAATTCTTTTATGATGCAAGTGGTGAAACACTGGAACAGGTTGCACAGAGAAGTGGTAGATGCCCCATCCTTGGAAAGATTCAAGGTCAGGTTGGAGGGACACTGAGCAACCAGATCTAATTGAAGATTTCCCTTACAGGGATCTTTAAAGGTCCCTCCCAGCCAAACTGTTCTATGATTCTGTGATACTGTTGCCTCTGCAGACAGATAGGGGATTCTGACTTCGGTGAAGCTCAGGCTTAGCATCCATAATCTTCCATGAGTGGTGTTAGTACAGAGCTATTGTACAGGTGGGAAACTATTACCATTTTTCCTCATTTTAAAAATCTAGTCCTTTATTATCCCAGGTATTTTTACTTCCTATGTGTCCACAAAGTGTTGGAGTGTTTATCTTGTTCATCTTGGAAATAACTCTCTTTGACCAAAGAGCCAAAAATACTTTTTCCAGTTGACCCTGCAAGAGACAGTCACTGACTGAAGTCAGAAACTGTTGCTGTGTATGAAATATGCCTCACCAGCTCCAGCTTATCATTTCAAATTGAGAACTGTCTGCTTTTGCACCCCTTATTCTGGGCTGCTTTCATAGTGAGCATCCTGGTTTTGTGGTCTGATTGCTTGAGACATATAATTTCAGTTAACTGCAGCATCCAAGAACAAAATATATTATATGTGCCTTTTTAATGTTTGCAATGACAAAAGCACTTTGCTTTGCCTCTGGAAGGTATCCTGAAAACTGGGAATTAATGAATGGATCGGATCCTTGCAAGAGGTCCAATTTTGTCCAAACAAATTGGCATTAATAATCATTAATGTCATACTAACACTAATTGGGTCCTGCTGTGCTATGTGATATGTGCCCGTAATAACAGAAAATATGATAGTATTTCAGTTCCCCCCACTTCCCAGCAACACAGAGAGCTGTTTATTTGAAATCAATCTTACTGAACATGAGGTCTTCGATAGCTGAGGCAGTTCCTTTGAGCGTGTGCAGCAGACTCACATAACCAGTGATGTTGCACTCTCATGAGTGTGAGATTTGAGGTAGGTATGACTGTCACAGTTAAATAGTTTGAAATGTTTACAAGTGGTTTGGTTCTGAAGGGTAGCCTAGAAGGCTGGGGATTTTTTGCCCTTTCTGCAGGTGCTGGTGGGGTTACCACTGCCAGCATTTGGCTGCTGTGGGGCTATTTGCCATTTGATATGTCTGTTCACTGTGGCTTCCTGCCTCTGAGAGGCATTAAATAATCAGCATAACCCCCAAATCCTTGCTTCTTAGCATAATGTGTTGTGGGAGGGTTTGTGCTGTATCCATATGGTATTCCTGGTTATGTCTAATTAGACAGATTATCTAAATGCAATTGTTATAGCTGTATTAGAACAGACTTGTTACAGGTTTATAAAACCAGTTGAGAATTGAGCAAGCAGTGCAGTTCCCCTTAGCTGGATTTTTATGGTCCTGGTAAGGACCATATGTCCTTCTAGGTTATGTATTTGGGGAGGGTGATTATTACTGCCTTTTCTGTCAGCAGTGGTGCAGTGCTTTGATAAAAGGCTTTTCTGTTCACAATCAAATGACTAAGAAGTTATTTTTGGCTTTGTTTATGGAAGAAAAAGACATTTTGTGAGATTACAGTTGGAGTCTGTGGAGCAAAAAAGATGAATATTTTCTTGCCATCATAGAAGCAGACAGAAGGAGGACCTCTGAGATCTGCAGTCAGTGTGGGGAGCTGGTGCTCTGGTTTGAAGATGTAAGTGGCCATATGCAAATTCTCATCGTGCTTGCGCATGGTTAAAATTTAACTCCTTTTACATACTGGACCATGTGAAGATGAAGCATCATGTTGGAAACTGAGTGCTTCAACCATCGTTGTTTGACAGCATTGTAGGATTATTTCTCCTTGATTAATTTCCAACTGAATTGAGATTGTGTCAGGAATGAGGACTCCTCATTCTAGACAGAAAATTTAGTGGAATATTATTAACAGTTCTCATAATTTTTTTTTTTTTTTAAAGTTAGTCTTTGGCTGCAGAAGTGAGGTGTTTTTGTGCAAAAATGGTCTTAGGAAAACAAAATTCTGTGGGAGAAAATGCAATGTCAGACAGAAAGTTGGACTTGATGGAGTACAAGAGGAATATAGTTTGCCCAAATTCTATTTCAGGAATAGCTGATAGAGTCAGAATCATACATGCAAAAGGGGTTAAGGCTTATCCTCCTTTTCTAGTAGCATCTTAACATAATACCTGGAAATACCCACTATTTTAATACCCAGTACATTAATGGAAGTACTCACTAACAAAAAGACAGTTTGTGTCAAGAGAGTATCTTCAGCTTTTCCCATTTTTCAGTAAACTTAAATTTATTCTGAAGTTAGAACTTTTTAGCATTTAAACAAACTTCAGGAAAAGAAGTCGCTTGCATTTTCATGGAAAATTGAGTTAGAATTATTTTCTGGTTAGTACATTTTTCTCTATACATAGTAGGGTTCCTTATACATAGACTGGAAGAATGTTGTGCTTATTTTCATAACCTTTTTTGACATCACCCTGGTTCCATGAGGAATCACTCTTTTTTTCTGTGGTTGATACTGAATGTGTATTTGGCTCTGACTGAAATACAAGATGGTCAGAAAACCAGGGAGGTCTTCTTCCAGGAAACAGCTCTGTTTCTGTGGACAAAAGGTGATGAAATGCTAAGTGAGACAAATTTGGAATGACCAGGTCTTGTGTGGCTCAGGACCAAATACAGAATCTGCTGTCTCACACAGAGCTTGGCTGTTGTGACCCAATTTGCCTACTTTTATTTTAGGGCTGTTCTAAAAAGTAGGTGATTCCTGACACCAGCGGCTACAGAGAAACAATTGTATGGCTCCTTGGCACTGACCAGTACAGTGCTGGAAATCTAGGAAGGGGTAGGATTCATATCACACATACCATATCCCCATCTTTTTCAGAAGGTGAATATAATATGTTTATGTGTTCTGGTGTATAACATTTGAGTCAGTTTTGTCCTCTTTATTCAAGTAAGGGAGTTTTTTTTCTTCAAGGCAGTACCTCCTGTTTAAAATTATGGCATATCAGTCAATATTTACCATTATTCAAAAATTTCTAAGTGCTACAAATTTTATAGCCAGAATGTTTGACATATAATCAAATGTGAAAACTTCTGGCTTAACCTCTCTGTAGTAGTCTCTAGTGTGTTCTGTGGGTAAAGAAATAGTATTTTTGGCTTGCTCAGTTCAAGAACTACAGAGATTCATGTAGAATTGAAACACAGTTGCATTCTGTCCAATTTTACATATAAAAACAAGTCTCTCAATCTTAAATTCCTTATATATATGATCACCAGGACTTTTAGCTCATTTAGCTGAAAATATGACTTATTTTTGATTTTTAAATAATTTTCCTAAACTGGAGATAGTTGTGGGGAGGGAGGAGACTGTGTATGTATGAATCCAGGAGTCCGATAAATGCACATAACTATTATTGGAACATTATTTTCTACGTTTTGTGATTCTAGTTTTCATCTGAATGCAGTTTGACACACATTAGTTTCACTGTTTTATAAATTAAAATGCAAAATGTCAGCAAATGAATGCGTTTTCTGATATAAAGCTCTGTAGATATGTTTTCATTTATATGTAGTATCTGTGTGTGTGTAAATATGTATAATTTTTGTAGCTTTCTAGTTAGCACCAAGTAGTGCCAAAAAGTTGTGGCTAGTTGGAAACCAACAGGTTTTAGTAGGTAACAATTAAGACAATAGATCTTTCATCAAGAAACAAAATGAAAGAGCAAATTTTGAAGAAAGTATTTTAATAAAATGAAATCAATATCTTATTCATTCAAAATAATACTTTCAATTAGTAAATTCAGTTATTAAATTGATCCACAAGTGTTTTATGACCATAAAACTTTCTTTGTAATATGTAAGGAAAACATTTAGATTAAAAATAAGGGCATTTAATGGGATATTGGAACTCTTCCATAACTGGCTTTCCTGAAAAGTAATTGTTTCAAAAGAATCACAAACAAAATCCATTTTGCTTTTGGACAAGCTCAGATCTTTCTAGCTTTTTTTCATTGACTAAGAGTGAGGCTCTTTTGATAAAAGGGAAATAGCAACAAGAAGACAAAAGTGTTTTCTTCACCTCCTGTGCAATTTGGCTCAGACCTCTAGGGAGAGAGAGAGAACAAAATATTTCCTCTTTTTTTCACAGGTTGATTTGTGCCCACGGTATGAGTTAGTATCATGAGAGAGGGAGACTGCACTGAATCCAGTCTAGGCTATTTTCCAATAAACTGCTTTCTTAGCAGGGGTAACACTGACAGAGGCTTGAGTTTAAAGGAACAACAAGAAGGAAGTTGTTCAGTAGTCTAAAACAAACTTTCAAAGAAGCAGGTCAAAGCAGGAAGTGTTTGCATGGAAAAGAAGCATCTCCCCAATGGAAACTGAGTATGCCTTTGATTCATCAGTTCACACTGGCAAAAGTTTGCCTTAGACTTACCTGTTCATGTTAAGAATCCAGAACTTGTATACATAAACATGTCTTCTGTGCATCTCTGGTGTGTTTCTAAGGTATTCTCTAACCAGTTTCTTTCTCTTCCTAGACACAAACATATTGAATTGATTTCCACCCACCCAGGTTTTAATAATACTGCACCAGAGTGCAGGATTAATACCAGAGATGTAGTGTAAAGAAGTTGGTCCTTGCAGCACTGCTTTTACCACCTGTAGCAGACGTTCTGTCCTAGCTACCCTGGGATTTTCTTAAGGCTTATGGGATATAGTTTTATATAATATATAACACTGTAAGTGTTAGTTTGGGGTCTTGTCACAGGCTTGCAATCAAATTTACAGAAATATGTTTATCAAATTTACAGAAATATGTTTATCAAATTTACAGAAATATGTTTATCTATTATGTACATTTGTCTGTCACATAGACAAATCAGTTCCAGTCAAGAACAAAATAAATGGGTATTCACCAAAAATCAGTTGGAAGGTCAATCAGAAGCACAAATTTTCTTCTGATTGGGAAAAATGCCTAAGAAGAATGGTATTTTAGAAGCAGACTCAGTAGAAAATAGAAATTAACAGTATTAAGTAAAAAAACCACTGGTCATTCTTTTCATGAGCTAGCCTTATGGAATCAGCCTAGGGTCTTAGCTACTCTAATTCACAATTTTCCAGGATAAGCCAGTACTGGATTCTTAGAGGAAGAATGAAGCAGCCAACATCCTCCTTGATATCTCCCTAGTAACCACCTTGACTTATGTCAAGTTAAGAAAGAGTTCAGGGCTTTCTAAACTGGAAGCCGAATCCCTTCTGCTTGTGCTCAGTAGAACCAAAGCATTTTCCACTGCATACTTTCCCTCTACCTCCCTAATTCCTGAACCAGGAGAAATATTAAATGTTTTCTTTTCACTTCATGATTGAGTAGACAACCCTTCATTGGTAATTTTTTTCCCCACCCTAAAGACCCATAGCTGTTATCACACATTGTATTGTATCATCTTACCTTGTTCTTTTTCTACACAAGAAGAAATATGTATCTTCATATCTGAATTTTTAAAAGTGGGTGTTGATTAGATTTCACAGGGGAAAAGTGCACCAGGCTACAAGAGCGAGTATTTATTGCTAATCACAAGTGGGTAGAAATATAGCTCACTAATTTTATCCTAATGCACTTCAGAGAGAAAAAATCCAAGCAGTTGAAATAAAAGCATCACATGTCCTCCATTATTTGCTTGTGGAAACAGTAATACACAGTAGATGGTATTGCAAACATGAACTGGTCCTTTTTTTCCGTTGAAATCAGCGTCACTTGATTAATTTCAGTAGAAGAAGGTTATGCCAAAATGGTAAATATTGTGTGTGTATTATTCCAAGACTTGTGAAACAAATAACTGCAAGTCCTGATTCTATTTTTATAAATGCAAATTAGAATAAAAAATAGCAGTTAGTATTTCTGTTGAGCAATATTGACCTGTGCATGCTTGGTCAGTAATTGCAGTGCTGCTCACTGACTAAAGCTATTTTCTCTAGACAAAGCAATTTTTAAATTATGTTGTATTTTTCCAAGTACTTTTGATAACTATTAATATGAAACTCCAGTCTTTCAAACTAACTTCTCTCAACAAAAAAACAAAGCCAAGACAAATTTACAGGTCTGGCAGTTATCTTCAATTGTTTGCCATAATTATCTGAAGTATCTGATGTATCCAGAATGAGAATGAATGTAAATGGCATTTCTGGAGTTGTGGCTTGTTTTGAAATTCTCATGTCCCGTATATATACAGTCAGGAATGTATTTATATCATCCTTGTAAGCCAGTTAAAAGAATAATATCCATTTGAGCTTTGAGTTTATATTTCAAGAGGATTTCAGAAGCAATACCAGGATTTCTGTTTCCTGAGGTGAACCCATGCTGACTGGCTTTGGAGTGGGCATTATGTCCCCTGGCATTAGAGACTGTGCTGTGCTATGGATATGTCATGGAAGGCAGTCATCCTAGCCAGTGGGGGGAAATAAGTATTTGGGTGCAGTTCACCTGGCCTGATTTATATCTGTAGTTTCTAATGACATGAACTGTCTAAAAGTATCAGCTTTTCTACACGGTTTTTGTGGGATGGTGACATGGTGGATAGTATCCATCTTTTGTCAGATGAATCCCATGCTGTGTGCTGCTGTCATGTGGAGCTCATTATACCACTGCACTGCCTTGCTATCGGCTCATTCTGCCTTGCACAAAACATAACGTAGTAAATCCATTGTCATCAGAGGAGTGTGGGGTTTTTTTTCCTCATTCTTGGGGATTTTGCTTCAGGTGATCCAAATCAAGCAAAGGTCTCATTCGCGACCTTGGCAGAAGATAGTCAAAATCTGTTCCACTTTCATGTATTTATGGAGACTCACATGTTGTTTCTGCAGAAAGCACCACTGCTCTGCAAGTCAGCAGGCAGAGTCTTGGATAACTCTTACATGAGTTGTTTTGCCTTTTTCCTTTGCCATAGGACCCATTTTTAATTCAGTGTTTATACTGCTTGGTCACAGGACTACTTTGTCTAAACTCAGCAAATATAGCACACATAGGTCTCACTGCAGGGGAAGTGTGAGATACACCATTTGTGTGTGTATGTACACAGATGTGTCTCAGACAGAGTAGACTTAAAACTTTTGTCATTGTTTCTAGTGCTTGTAATTAGACTGTGTGGTTCCTTCTTATTTAAATTTGGTCAGGATTTTATCATCTACATTCTTGAGGCTTCTCCCAAGTGCTTCTTGAATGCAACGCTGTTGCATCTATTCTTCAAGGGAGCAGCTATCCTGCCACTTTTTAGGGGGTTTTCCCCCAGTCATGTGACATAGTAAATTAACAAAAAAAAAAAATTCTCTCTCTTAGACTTTTGAACTCTGCAAATGAAGACAGGCCATTTGTTGAACATTTTTCAGGCTTAAGAGCTGCCTTTTTGCATTTGCTTTCCAGTTGACCCTTTAGTCCTATTTTGAGTTACCAGATGAAAACAAGGTTTCCCTTCAAAGGTTTGTTGCCGCGGTAACTGGCACTGACACCAAAAGATGAATACTCTAACTACTTAGGATAATGCCTACTTTGTGAGCTAAATAAAGAGCTAAATTGCAGAGAAGGATGTTGGATAAATGTGAATTATCAAGGGAGAAAAACCAAGATTATTAGGGTTGTGGAATTCAGACAGGATGATTGCCTTTTGCACCAGTAATGGGTGCACACGCAAATCATGTGCTGGCTCTTGGCTTTTTCAGTCCTGCTGATCCATTGAATGGTGCTGGTACTTTTACCTCTGCCTTGATAATGTATAGGGCTGTGGAAGTGAGAGGCAGGAAGCTGGAATTTTACGGAGGAATGATGGCTACTGTGTTCGCAAGAAATTTAGTATTTTGAGCTTGAGGTTGAGAGGCTTAGCTGCCTCTGGGAGAGTTACTGTTGGAATTTCTCAGCAAAATTCATGCACAGTTTCTGTAAATGAAGGAGAAAAACCTCTCTGTATCTAATATTGTATAATGGAAAGTATTGTTTATTTTGATATTTGATTCATATATGGAAGCATTATCAGTTGCTGTCCTCCAAAAAAGCTGATAATGCTTTTGAAGGTTACGGCAGAAGGAAGCTTTCAAAATTCTTCAGTGATAATACAAAAGCTGTAAGCTCTTGGTTTCTTACAGTTAGTTATGGCACTGAGTAATTTCTCAGTCACCAGGAGTTACACCATATCTAGTTACATACAGATGCAATTTTCACAAACTATGTTTTGTGTGATTTAACTCTAAGAAATACAGAAAAAGTTGGGGTATGGACCTCTGTAACTGACTCAGTGAGCTGAGCAGTCAAGACTGTTCCTTATAAATCAGTTTTCTGCTGTGATCCAGTAGCTTGCTCATCAGATTTATTCTGAAGATACAAACAAACTAGTTCTTCTTCTGCAAGCCAGTGCACTGCTAATTTTACCAAAAAAAACAAATACAATTGTTTGATTAACCATAGACCAAAACCACTAAGATGGCTCAGACTGCATTTATGCTGGAGCTTACATTTAGATTAGAGATCTTTTTGCTGCTCTCTGCAAACGCTGTCAACACCTGTCACAGATCTGTAAGAAAAAGGATTTCTGCAAGTTGGCAGCAAGAAAGCCAGCAAACTGCTGCTTTCAGTTCCCATGAGCTTTTATTGTCGTAAAATCTTCCTACTTTGGGAGTAATAAAGGGTTGCACCATACACTGTAGAAGCATGACCCAAAGGTGTCTCTGCCTGTGATACATCAGTAAAATGCTGTGCCTGAGTCCCCCCACACCAGAAGTCAAAAAAGGAACAGGGAGAAGTATTTTCAAATAGCCTATTATTGTTTTTGTAGGCCCTGTAGCATTCTGCTTTGTTTTGAGTACTTATTCGGGTTGTGAAGTAAGAGTCCAGCCTTCAGCGTGTTCACTGCATCAGTGGTGTCACATAACACAGGATCTAGGGCACTTGAGCCCAGGTAGATTCTATTTTTAGCAACTGTGTGATTTAATGAAATTAATTTGTGGTATCTTAGATAAGAAAAATAGCTTTGCATAACTAAAAAATATACTAAGAATTAACTTAGCGATATACTCAATACTGTCAACTATCCAGTGCTCCAGTGGGTTTCTGTGGTTACTCTGAAGTCACCAGCAGTGCTTTTCATGGACAGCAGAATATATAGTTTTCCTCTGTGAATTTCACTTGCAGTTTGTGCTCATCAGAACAGAGCTAAAATTCTCCACCAACAAAACCATCTGATAGATTAGAAATGTCTACCTTTAAGAAAAGCAAAGCACACCATCCTATGCCATGTACCACACAGAACAGTAGACGATACTCCTGGCTTGTTTCCTGTGAAAACCATCCTCAGAATCAGAGCCCCCGCTGTGGAAGTTAATGCCAGAAGAGACCAGGCAAAGCCTGTGCCTGACTGTTTCTCATTTCTAACTGCTACATAAGTTTGCACAGCAGGCTTTCCAGGGAAGTTCCAGGATTTACAGCTAAATGAATATACTTAGGCTTAAAAAATACACTAACCAGATGTATGTAAGAATTCGTAATTCACACAGGACTTTACACCTCACTCATCTAAGTAATGATACTATTTGAGGTGATGAAATAAAATTTAGAAAATGAGTGATAACTGTAAAGAGTGAGCTTTCTGGACTTTCTGTGGACTGCTGTGAAATTGTAGTAATCATCCACTATTGTCAAACAGTTTTTGCAGTACAGACAAAGCTTTAGGCATTGCTGTTTATACTCTTCTTTATACTTGTGCATACTGAAAAGTTGACTTAGTTTGTTGTGGAGGGTATCTTTTCAGCTTTATACCGGCTAGCGCTTGTATTTCAATGCCTTAGAAAGCCTCGAGCAGCCTTGAGAGGTAGCACGGGCGATCTAGCACTTTAGTAGCTCTAAAATCCGTACCTGAATCAGCTGCAGAGCAAATACCATCAGCAGAAGCAAAGAGGGAGAAATATAGCTCCCTGCTCGCTCAATTCCCTGCAGTTAGAAGCTTTCAAATGAGACAGACAACCAGAGATGTTCACAGGAAAGTAGCTGAGCTGAGAAAGAGGAGGAGCCTCCCCTCGACCATCTTTTATTAGGAGAAGGGGAAAGGGGAGGACTGGGGGTGGACCCAGTGTCTTTTGGAGGGGGAGGGGAAGGTCAGAACAGGCAGCAACAGTTTGTAGCTTAATTAAAACCGTCATTGTAGAATACTTTCTATATAAAGGGTCTCCTTGAGTTGCACATGTCAAAAAAGGTTAAACTTTTTTTCTGTCGTTTTCATTTTGATCTTATCTTTGTAAATTATGACCCACAGATAATTCCCCCAACTGTAAAGTTACATCAAATATCTGTGGATTTTATGGAGGGATGTTGATTTCTTTTTCTTACAGTTGCCAGCATGTTTATAATGAACTGAAATACCAGATAATTATTGTAGTTCAATATACTGTCAATGTCTAGTGAAAACAATTCCAAACAGCCTGCTATTTTCTTGATATTACCAATGCAATTTACCTATATAGGCTTTCTTATTCACTGTATATTTAAAAAACCCCATAGTTATTTCTAATTCTAATTTTGTATTCTTCCTACTTATTTTTTTTACTTCAATGAACACTATCATTTTAACCATACAGCTCCTTAAGCTCTGCTTAACAGCTTTTTGGAAAGGAAGACTCCTAAAATAGTAAACAAAAACCCCTATATGCATGAAACATGAACTTTGAAACTATTTTAATTCTATTTTTTACACTCTTTTACTACAGAGATTTCAAGGTCCTAAAATAACAATGAAGATTATCTATAACTGTACAATTGGAGATGACCATGCAGGATGAAAACCTGAGTGAAGGCATCTTCTGGTTGAACTAGCTGAACCTTACACAAGGATGCACTATAGTTAGAAACAGACATCTAACTTGAAGCTTGAAACTAACTTGAAACTTCATTGCTGGTTTATTTGCATTTGCTTTTGTGCCACCCATGTCTCTTGTCTCTCCTCCCTCTCTGCTCCCCATGTATCCATACATATGGATTATACTCTCTTTGGCTTGTTTTTTACTGTGCCAGAGTGGCCATTTGCTCTTACCCTTCTCACAGACCAGGTTCTTGGGATTTTTTTGAAAACAATTGACTGGATTTCTCTATTGTATGCCAGATAAACCTCTCACCTATGCCTCTTGCTGTTTACTTTTCTGTCTCAATGGGGGATGCTACTTGGGCTGTTAGTTGTTCCATCTCTAAGGATATACACAAGGCCACGTTGTTCAGACCAAAGATGCATTACTTGTGGTTGCCAGAGTGCACAGGGATGGAAAGGTGACGTCCTGCTATGCTCCAGTGAATTGTGGCAGTGCTCAGCAGGGAGCTGCATTGACAAATGCTCTAATTGTACTTCAAAGCTCTTTCTACTTCGACATTCAATTCTCTTCCAGCATTAAGTTCTTCAGCTTGATGGTGCTTTTTGTCAGCACTTACTTTTCTAAAAGTGCTGGACATGGTATTTCTTTCAATGAGTGTCTCTTCTAGATTAGTCCTCAGAGTCTGGGAGTTGAATAGGAGAAATTTCAATTTATTACACCATAAAAGTGTATGCATCTGATTGGTTAAATATTCATGCAAGAAAGCTGAACTCAAGGATTTGATCCAGTGGCTGTTAGTGGTAAATTTTGTAGCCTGATGCTGATTTATGTTTGAGTAAGTCTGAAAGAGTTTTATATGCATTAAGTAAAGTTCGGTGAGGGTTTACGCTGATATTAGTGACAAAAGTGGGTGTTAAAAGACGTGTTAAGTCATCATCAGTGTGCTGGTAAAGCATGGAGAAAATAAATTATTTTAAGACTATCACTATTAATGCAGCCTTTTAATTGAGATTATCTTTTAATCTATTTTATGAGAATGATAAGGTGGGATCACTTCACCAATCAGAAGTTGGGTATCTGGATTTAAGACATCTATCGTAGTGTCAGCGAGACTCAGCAACTAAAGCTTGTATGTACAGCTATAGAGAGGACAATAGGCACCTTGAGAGGCAAAAATGTTATAACTATCATCTTTGATATTCATTTTAAGACAAGATAAAATGCTTTTTTCAGGCACCCAACTCTTTCACTTAGGTATGAGACAGACCAATTTGACTGTCCTATGTCCTAATATATGTGTGTACATGTAGCAGGAGCTGGGTAGTGGACTTGGATTCATGCAAGGGCAACAAGAGAAGCAACATTTTTCTTAAAGACCTGATGAAGCCTCCTTGAAGTAGAAAACCTGTTGTGATTTTTGTAAAATATAATTCCACATAGGTGATGATGGCAGTTTCCTTAAAGGAATTGTTGAGTTTTTATACTGGAGTATAAGTGAGTGCAGTAAATTAATTGCAATTAGCTGTCCTAGAGATGATAAAATAATCAGTGATTCATACTTATTTATGCAGACATCTTAGACAGCTGGAAACAGCACAGGACAGCCACATCAACTTTTCCTCCTATTACAATTTATTCATGCTTTCTATTGGATGTTACATGAAGATTTTTTATATATACTGAAGACTAACTTTTTAAATCTAAATATTTAAAAGACAGGACAGCTAATGTGTATGGGCTGTACAAACCAGAAAAAGATGATTTCACAACAGTGAGTATTGAAAATTTGTAATTGAAATGCATAAAAACACTTAGTCATGTTTTTTCAGTTTTGATATAGCTTTTCAAAATGGTTTAGTATTCAAATTTCAGCAATGGAATTACTTTTTCTGTTTATTAGTAGTCATTTTTCCATATTCACAGTCAAAAAACTCTTCTAGAAAATCAGTGCTGGGCTTTTGGAGAGTTTTTCTGTGTTGCATGGACTTTATTGCTTGGAATCTTTGCAGCCAAACACTAGTATGGCATAATTGACATAGAAATAAAAGTTCAGTAAAGTTGTTTGACAGGTAAACAGTATTCTCTTACAGAAAGTCATGTAATGGTATATGTGAATATATTTGCAAATTACTATACAAGCAGTTTACTACATATATTAGCTTGGGAGACAATTCACTGTAGTCATGAGTTATTGCCCATATTTGTGGTTCCTTATAATTTTGTGACTTATTAGAATTTCACTTTCCCTTTCAGAAAATTGCATTTTGCAAAAATCAGAAATGCTAAACAGCATTAAGAAGCCTTATTTAGATGAAAAATTGCTGGTACTTTCATAGTAATTCTGTGAATATGGTAATCCTCTGTGTGTGCTAGCAGTCCTATTTGGGAATCAGTAACCTTTCCCAGTTTGTGCTGTACATACAGCAGAGCAAAGATATCATACAAAGATATCACATGAAGGGGTTAACTCTAGGTGTTTGTAATTGTAATGGAGATAAGATTCTGAATCTGATCTCTTTTTGATGTGGTTTTAATGTAATGGAATGGCAAGAGCATTTTAGAGGCTTAGAAGGAGTACCGATCAGATTTTTTTTTTTTTCTCAATTATTCATCAATTCCTGAAAAACAATTGAGAACACGAGTCTGTTACAATTTATTTGTGGCAGCCGTGATTCAGCAGGCCAATAGTGGAGCTGTGAAAGTATTTCCTTGATTCTGTATTCTTTGGCAGTACCATAATGAGTAATAAAACACAATCTCTTTAGAAAAACGTGCTATCTTTTTTTTTGTATAATAATAATGAGAAGATTACTTGGTGCTTTTTATTGTCACATCAAGTTGCTAACTGTTGAAATACGAGGCTGTTGCTGTATATTAGTGCTAGGAACTAGACCATATATGTGTGTGGCTTCATGTCTGACATTGCATCTTTCCACCTTTTGTCATTACCGCTACAAATAATTAGCTGTGATGTTTCCTTAATTTCTTTAATGCATTAATTAAAATTTATTTAAGTGTTAATAAAAAAATATACCTATTTTGTTTTAGAATGTGAAAATTTTTCAGTCTCTTTTCTATGAGTATTGTAAGTATATATTTCTTCATGGAGTGTAGTGTAATAAATATGCATATAAGCAGTAGGTAATTTCATTCTTCTGACACAGAAGTTGAAAATGATTCTCATCTTGTCAGCTTTGACCGCAAAATAAAAACTCTTAATAAGTCTGCAAAGTGTTGGAAGGGGGGGAAAAGGAGAGGGTGATAGTACCTGTAACACGTCAGATCAGCTGTAAAACCATTATTCACTTTAGGTGAAGTTGCTATTTCATATAATTTTTGCTGTGGACCTTTTGAATTACTGTAGTGATGAAAGAAACCTTTGGTAGCTGCTTCTCCAGGTCCTCTACTACTGCATCATTGTGTTTGTTGTCAGAAGGCTTAGACATTTGTGCCAATAATTTAAAAACGTGTCTCTATTTAATCACCCAAATAATCTTAATTTCTTCAATTTAGTATTTAAAGTTGGCAACGCCCTTTCTGAATTTGTAGTTGTCCTCCAACATTGTTTCACAGAAGTGCAAGTTCTGTAGAAAGTTCCAGTTTGAGTAATTGAAATGATGATGGTAACTAGCTTTATCTAGTGCCACAGTGCTGTGTAGGACAAGGGAGGTGGTGCACCTTCCTTGCTCATTTCTGTTTATTGACAGCACAAAAAGAGAATTCACAATGCAACTGTGGTTAAGAGTGTTTGGTGCATCAGTTACTAAACCTCCCATATTTCGAAGTAGGAAGATATCTGAATTTCTTTTTCTTTCTTATCTGATAGGGTTAATTCTTTTTATAATTAAAATATGCCTAGAGTATTCTACACAGCATCCTAAGTAGCATACTGGTCAAAGCTGCAAGAAGAGTTATTACTTCAGAACTATCTTTTGGAGTCCTGTCTCTTACATGCTTATCTGCTCCTACTCTTCCAAACCATGCCAATGGAACACTCTTTATTCTTGAAAGGACATGAGTCAGTGGGCACAAACAGAAGCACACATTTCTTTATACATCCAGGCATGTGAAATTACTCTTAGTGTTGATTTTAACAACTTATGTGATAGGGATCTTTCAGCATTTAAATTCTGGCAGGAAATGTGCCTTTTTTTCAAAGCCTTGTTCCAAGTGTTTTAATTCCTCCCTCCCTGTTCAGGGTTTCTCCTCTTACACTAATCTCTTTAAGGCATAGTCTCTAGGACCAGAGGGTAGACCCACTTTGAAAATGGCCTCTGGCAAAATACAAAATAGGAATTTTGTGTTCTGAAAACTGGGTATTGAAAGCATGTTTAGGAAAATTGAGGTATTTGATAGAGTTAACCATGACATCAAACTTGCTATCAGTAGATTGGGTGGAAAACTGTAGAGAAAGTGTATATTTTGCTAGCTGTAAATGTAAAATGTAAAAATTAGATGAGAAATGAAACAGGTTTAAGAAAGACTGTGAAACCCATTGTCATTGAACATGCATGCATCAGAAACAGATCACAGCTCAAAGGGCTGGTCAGTAAACCAGATGAAGTGTTTGACAGAGTGCTGGGGCAACTTGCTGGGTCCAGGCCCCTGGCTCAGGGAACAGGGCTGGCAGGGTAGAGCTGTGGAGGTGACTCAAAAGGCTTTGGTGCCACCAGACACAGGTTTTACCAGATGTATAGCCCTGTACTTGTGGTAACCTCTCGGTAGTGACAGCAGAACATGCATATATCTTATCTGCTGATTTGATAAAATTGAACTGAAAATTACCATGGTAACTCTATCATCATATGAATCAGCTGCCAATCTATGAGAGCATCACTGCAATTTTCTGGACTCTTTGTGCTACAAATGTTTTGTAAGAAACCTGGGTTACTTATTGTTGTTACTGTTCCAGGATTTGCTCCCTGAAGAAGTTCTAATGCGGGGCTGGAAAAAAGGCTATGCAGCTAAAGTATTGTGCAACTCCACAGCAAATTAAATTCCCTCTGGCAAATTATCTCCCCTTCCCTAGTAGCTGTGTAAGTAATGTCATTAAGACATTTTCCTAATCCTCATATTTTAGCGATTGAACTTCTACTAGAGTACTGTGCAATTCTCCATGTGTTATTTTTGTCCCTGACTAAAACTTTGGTAGTGTAGCGAGATTATCTGTGAGAAAGAGCAGTATTGCATAGCTTGCAGCTACTTTGTCCTGCCATTGAGTCCCCACAAATTAATTAGGTTTTACTCTCTTGAATGCTCTGGGATACCAAGTCATCTACAAATGCTTCAGGAAATGATAATCATGAACTTGTGCATGGTTCAGTTAATTAGCAAAATCTCTTGAGTACAGAACATTAATAATGAATTTGCAGCTGCAGATCTGATATATATGTATGTATGTACATATGTACATATGTATGTATGTATGTATGTAGCGCTGCACTTTGCTGTGCAGAGGTACCCAAGGTAACTTGCTAGCTCAAAAAGAGAAGCAGTATAAACATGTTAGTCCAGCCTTCACAGGGTTTGTAAAGTATTGCACCCCTTACCACTCAATCATCCCACTCTAAACCACAACCATCCCAAATAGCAACAAATCAGTTGAATACATAGGTATCTGTAGTAAAAAATATTAAGGGGGTGAAAAATATTAACTCCCTCATTATCTATTTCAAAAGTAAAATTATAGTTATTTGCAATTAGTGTTTTCTTTGTATTTACATGTTAATGATCTAATATATTCTGGATATGTGACAAATACAGCGCTCATGGTTAAAAACAGTTTTCTTGTTGGGTACCCACTATGAAATGACTGGTGCAGTTGTGCCGGTTGAGAGCTTTACTGAAGTTCTAAAATTATTTCTAAAGTAATAACTACAACATTTCCAAGCTATTACCTGCCACAGTAAATTGCAAAATTCCAGTGTTAGAGAAAATGTGGTATCAAAGTATCTGTTTCACATTCATTTGCCATCCCTTTCCTATTTGTTCTACCATGCTGGCATTAATATGGGTTAATAACGTCTTATTTGCAGCAGTTTGCAATAGGAATGTCAGCTGTAATGTTCTGCAAGTTTGGTGCCTGCATGGTGGTGGGAGACACTGTGAGGAGTTGGGGCAGCACCACACACCCCTTGGGCATCATGACTCTTCTGCTCTACCAAAAATTTTGCATTTAGGAAACCAGACCAAAATGCTTTGTGTTTGTCATACACGTATCATGCCTGCCCAGAGGGGTCAGCAGCTCCCATCTTGCATTGCAGTGCTCCCGTGCTGATGAAATGGTGTCTGTGGGAGTGGTGGCTTTCCTATGGTGATGTCCAGGGGCTCTTGCAGTGGTGAAATAACTTTGCAGAATCCAGCACTGTTGCAGTTCTGTTACTTTGATCTTTCCCACAGTTTCCTAAATATGCAGCAATGTAAATATATATATTTACATCACTGTTAGTAATAAAACTATTAAAGTTGACAAGGTACTGCTGCGACAGGGGATACTAAAATGAGCCTGTAAAAGGCAATAATGTTCTGTAGTGTGCACTTCTAGGGTGCACTCAGAGGCTATTTAATGCTGATTGTCTTACTTGGGACAGAAAACTGAGACCAAACAGCATATATAAAAATAGCTGCTCAAGAACAAATAATTTCTGCTATTTACTACCCTTAGGCATCTTTTAATTCTTAAAATTAATTGAGATGGAACAGCTGATGCATATCTTGTCTCCAAATTCCAGCATTTTCTCAAGGCCTGTAGGTCCCATTTGGATTTTTAAAAGCATTTCTGTTGTTTCCTAAATTGTAAGTTCAAAATCAACTCTCAGTAGTGGATATTGCTGGGACCAGATAACTACTAGCCAGGCATTTTGTAAGGTACAGAAGAAAAGGAAAACTGGTCTCTGTTGAGCTGTTTGTAGGAGCAGAGAAGAAGAAGCTTTAAAAATTCAAGTTACTGGATAAAAATATTACCGGAAAAAATAATCTTAAAGACTACTGTATTCAACTTCAGGCATTCTTTTAGATCCTTGCTGTAGGTGTGTTAGTCCTGCTAACTAGTCTGTGCACAATTCTTATTGCATGGCCTTCCAGAATCCCCTGTGTATTTTATCTTATGGTAGCAATACTTGAGGGAAGATACTGGTCCATTAACAATCAGACCTTTGCAAGACAATATATGCAGTGAATGGTATTCTGGAATTCCTTTATGAGAAGTAGCTGTATTTCCCATTATTATAAATGCTCAGATGTATCAGAATTTCTCTTCCCAGAACTGACCACTTTTTGTTTTAATGCACAGTATGTTAGATAAACTTAAATTACATACTATGAGGAAAAACTGTTCCCTGGGGTAGCATTCTTCCAACATGAACTTAGTGCTAGAATATATATTTTTAATGACAGAGAAATTGCAGGCTGTCACATAGTCATTTAGCAAGGCTAGAGTATTCTGAGTTTCAGCTGCCATTCTTACTGATTTAATAAAAATACCCATAACTGAAAAGAAACTTTTTTTTAATATAATTTGATAAAAAGAAGAAGGTGCTTCAATATCTAAGCATATGAACTGTAGAAACTGAAAGCAGGGTAATGTGAAATACAGTTTGGGATAGCAAAGCAATTTAAAATGGTGGAAAAATGCTATCAATAAAATACATAAGGGGAGATTCTGAAGTCTATCCCTACTCTGGGAAATAAAACTGAAGTTAAATTTCATGGTATGGTAGCAGTTTAGTGCCAAGGTAAGGCAGATTTATATGAGAATCCAATGCTGAACTTGGTAAAGCATTTGTACACACAAAGGAGAGTAAGGGGAGACAATGGATGGCTCCAGTTTGCACAAAATGCAACTGCAGCCTTTAGAGGGAGAAGCAGCATTGTCTTCTCCTACTTGAGATGATTGTTTGCCATCACAGAGAGCTTGTAGGGAAGGAGCTATGAAAGAAGCCATGGAGTTTCTAGACATGATAAGTAATAGTTTGCATTTTTCCAGTGTTATTCCATAGAATCTGACAGCTGCCTGCACCTACTCCATTCACTGCATGTCATTGTTAATGTATTGGGCTATCACACCATTCAGTAATAACGCTGGAGTCTGTAAGGCTGAACTTAGTGGAGAAAACATTGAAACTATGTGACATTGAGTCTTTACCACCTACTTTTCTACAAAACCAGAAATCTTACACTTTTAAGCTATTTGTAGGCAGTTCTGTGAAGGTGGGGCTTGTGTGGGCAGCCCTGTAGTTGGCCATGATGAGACGAAGAGCAAGGAATAGAGCAATGGCACATGTCAGGGAAGAAAGCTGCCTAGGAAAGCGCTGGGGGCTGTATTACTCCTGATATGCTGTGACGGAAAAAGGGTTTTTTTCTTTTTGGCATATATGATCTCCCATCATAGTGAAAAGTCTCTAGAGTCTAGCATTTTCATGACAGTGAAATTTAAATGTTCAAGAATATTAGGGATTGTTTCTGAAGTCATTTGGGTATTGGTAGAAGTTCTCTTGGTAAATGTTTCATGCATTTGAAATAGTTATTGTTTCTCCTCAGAGAACTTTTAACTTATGGACAAAATTTTAAAACAGAGGGAGAAGTTATTACTGTGGGGGACTGTGCATGATTTTGTCTTTGTGTAGAGGAGCAGTCCACAAAGGATGTGGTTAGACACCAGTGGGATCCTCAACTAGGCCTTACAAGGTCATCATACTATTTGGGGGGCTGTTAATGAGACGACCTTGGGTCATAGGAAAAATTTCAAATAATGTGAAGGGATGTGGAAAGTACCTATCTTTTGGACAAAATTTCTGCAAATGTTCACGGGGGGCTGAACATGTATTCCCTTCTTAGTTTGCTTTTGGTCTCTACAAAATTATATTAAATGATGCATAATATTAAAGGAATTAGCAATGGAAAAATATTTTTCTTAAGTAATTGAGTAGAATGGCTTTTAGGTAATTTGTGAGGGTTTGATTCATCTCGGAAGGGATAGATGGAGCTCTTGCTGTTTTTCTACAGACTTTGTTCTTTATCCTATTGAGTAATTGAGATTCAGAATTCACACATATTTGATTCTTTGATATATATTTTCATTAAAAGCTTGCCAGTAGTGTGAGCTCTGTATGTTTTCGAGATATTCATTAAATGAGATTTGTAACAGTTTACATGATATTTTGACAGTTTACCAAACCTATCAGTCAAAAGCAGATGGCCTGCGTTTGTAGGATTTTTTGGTTAAAATGAATATACTTTCAACATGTGTATTTCATTTATAATATATTTGCTAGCAAGATTTTTTCCTTAAAACTCAGTTAATCAACCTGCAATACCATCCTATACTTCAGCGTGATGCTTGAACCCCAAGATATTATCTGTCTGCAGTTCATTTCAGTAATATATGTGATTATACAGCAAATTAAATTATGTCATATATCAGACCTAGGACACTGAAAATACAGCTGTATTCATTTTTCACTTCTTTATGCCTCCTTATCTAGCCACCCCGTCAGGAATTTAGTGTGCTTTTAGACACCTGGGTCTCCCTGGTTTCAATGCCTTGCTGTTTTGGTTTGTTATTTAATGTGGATATGTTGGTCATCTCATATGGAGGAGAGGACATGTTACCAGGTGTCTGTCTGGATTATGGTACGGTCCAGCCAAGACAGGAAGGAGGAGAGGAAGGGTGTGGAGAGATGAGGGGGCTGAATCAGCAGTGGCTTAAAGACTGGTAACCTGGTGGTCACCAGAGTTTCTCCCATGAGCGGCCACAGTTGGGAGCTTTCTTGATGGGCTGCCCACATCCCAGTTTTCACAGCTGCAAAAGCAGTAACACGAAGTGCAGGACTGTGGCCAGGGCACAGGCCTGTGAGGATGCCAGTAGCTCTGATTTCAAATGGATTTCTGCCTTTTATGCAAGATGGGAAAGCAGGAGACCCCAGTGCGCATGCACAATCTGTGGCATGACAAAGGGAAGCTTGGATACCAGGGCAGAGGCACAGCCTTGCTCACTGCCCCAATGCAGACAAAGGTAGTGTCAACAAGACCAGCATCCTAGGGCATTTCAAAATGAAGACAGTTGCTTCTATCTGCAAGAGTAATGTTGGCACACAGTTCTCAAATTTACTTATATATTATATAGATTTATTTTAACTCAGGCATCATCAGTTATATAGCTACAGTTTCTGCCAGTTCAAGGGTTTACTTATTTTCACTAAAACTTTAATGCAAGTTCTTGTGTAGTACTAGAAATAATATAGATAACTTAGCTTAGGTTTTAAGCAATCCCTGCTTAGTTTTTGACCAGGAATCGTTGTCCTGTTTTATGTTCCATATCACTGGCAGACAATAATAGTCTTATTGTCTATAATAATAGAGAACTTAGTAGAAAAAAAAATTAATGATATGTGCTGGTAACATAGCAATTTAGTAGATTAAATGGTAGAAACTATGCTGAGGGAATATTTTATATAAAGATTTATATGCATAAATACATAGAGAAAAACAGCACTTTTTCTGGTGTGTGTTTTTGCTTTTATTAGCATATTTTCTTACACATTTAAGTATGTCCAACAGACCATAAACTAGTTGATTTAAACTGAAAACAGTTTAGAGAAGTTTATCTGTGTACTTTTATAATCTGAACTATTAAAAGTATACATGTACTGTACATGTACTCTTTTTCCAGTAGCCAGGTAATGCAATGTTTTTCCACTTAATGTTAATTAGAAAGAGAAATGAGTAAGAAGGAAAGGTTTATCTGGATTTATAATGGCTTAGGTTTTCAAGAAGGAACTGTTGGCCAGACAAATTGGCAACAGTGATACCACCATTGCACTGACATTTTAGTTCAGATTTCGGGGGAAAAAATCATAACAAAAAGTTTTGAAAGGACAGAATTGAAGAATTCTTGGATTTTTAATTAGGTTTTTTTATTAACACAGGTACCTATTCTCTGAGATCAATGTAATAAATTGCCTAGTGGAGCTTACTCCATTCCTTGTAGGTTTCTTTCAGTATAAACACAGAGGGAGAGTTGAGTGGAAACTCAAAATCTTTAATAAATATTTTAGTGTCTGTAGGTTTCTTCATGAACCATTCTGAGCCATTAGATTTTTTTGTGCAGCAGAAAGGCTTGTTCTAAAAATAATTTTATTCTCATTCATCTAAAAAGACATTCATTATTCTGCTGTATTGTTATTCTCTCAAATTTTCTGTCTCATGATCTGTTTTCTTAAACTGGAATACTGATTCAGATGAATGTTGTTAGTGAGTGTGAAAAGATGTTTATGATTTTTTTTTCTAAAAGCATCTCCCCAAGAAGAAAAATCGAGAGGATCTTGTAAAACCTATTCTCCACTGCTATTACAAGCTTTGTCCTAAAATGCTTTGAGTTTGGGAGTAAAGGTAATCACACTTTTAAAACCATATTACGTCTAATTTAGCAACTATAACAGCTAACACTTTTGATGGTATATTTAGATAGCTTGATTTCAAACAATTAAATTAGTACTACTCAATACAACATAAAATATATTATCCAAAATTCATAAATGATATTTTTATTGGACAAATTATTATATAGTGTTACTACTGTGAACATTCAGAATTAGGACAGAAAATAAATAAACTTTTAATTAAATTTCTTCAGAAGAAAATACATCAGATTTGGGGAGATGTATAAAAATATAAATTGGAGTAGGATAGATATATACAGAGAGCCAGGTCCTTTTCCAGTGGTAAACAATGTAAAATTTATTACCATTTTTAATGGCAATTATATATAATAATAGGAATTTATGCTCATTTCTGCTGCTCTCTGTCCTATGAAAAGTCATTACTTTTAAACCAATAAGACTGGAGAAATCCACTATTAAGTACAGTTTTTCTTACCTTCCTCTTTACTTAATAGTACAACTGAAACAGATGTCATGCAAACCATCTGTGGGTTTCTTTTACCTGAATATTATCACCTTTTCAATTTTACAGCAGTAAAAAAATCCATTCTTTGGATACCAACTTCTTTGAGGTTAATATCCCCCTCCCTTGCTGGCCTCTGGTAGGAGCCTTGTCCTCCCCGTTAGTTCTCATGATAATAGTCTTTACCTGATGTTCTTCTCTTCTGTCTTCCCTACATTTCCTTTCCCTTGCAAAAGGAAGAGCAATGATTCTTCTTCAGCTTAGTATCTTCTTACCTAGCTGGTTTCAAGTCAGGGTCAGTCTTTTTTTTGGTTGCAGGTTGTCACAGGCAGAGGTGACTCTCCTGGCTGAGCAAAGATCACCCATCCCAGCACCTCCAGCTGGCCAGAGTGTGGCAGCTTTGTCAGGACCCAAGGAGTTGCAGGGTCAGCAGCAGAGGTAGCGTTACACCAGTAAGCACAGCATCAGTGAAGTTACATTGCTGAAAATCCAGTAAAATAAATAGGAAGGCCAGGCCCGAGCTGTGGAAAACCATCTTGGCTTTCCAGGAGGCTACCCAGGAGTGCTGCCCCAGAAACTGGAGACACCTCTTCACTCTCGCTCAGCTGCATCTCAGTGATGCTACTGGCACGCGTGGTTTGGCTGGACTCCCAACATTCTTTTTTTTTCCTCGGTGTCTCCTTGCTTCCTCCTTGCAAAACCCCAAGCACACGGCTTATAGTCACTGTGCTGATAGAAAGCAGGACCTTGGAAAGCAGCAGATTAGCAGCTGTTTTGTGACATTCCAGCTAAACTTAATCCTCAGATACACACTTCCACTTCTGTTCCTTCAAAATCTGCTTTTTCTTAAGACATTCTATGTGTTGTTGTGAATGCCTATTTGAGGCAAAGGTGCTTAAAAGAAAACAGTGCATGTCTGATAAGAATATCCATGTTCAAAAAATTTAACAATTTAAGCTCAGCATTGAGGTGGTTTTCCAGAATCAAAAATAATTGGTTTTGGAAAATTAAATTGCATTTCAACTAGCGCAATTCAAGGAAATTTTAAAAGCAGATGTAAAAAGTAAGCCGTAGGATAACCTGTGCTTGAGGGAAGCAACTGATGCAAAGACTTTCCTAAGATCTTGCCATAGCTAATATTACATTGTGTAAATTAAGATTTTCTTTCAGTACTGAAAATAATAAGTCTTCTTTGAAAAGTTACTAGCTTTTTCTAATTTCCTGTGCTAATAATATAATTACATGCTATTAAAAAAATGCTTTAGCAAAACTTATGAAGTTTTTAAAAATGCAATACATCTAATTTCAGAGTTCTATTAAAAGTCTGCAAACAGACTATAAAGCAACTGCTTTTACTTTAGTTTGAATCCCCTGGCTGTTGTTCATTTTCTGGTCAGTTAAGTGGATTTGTACTTTCTGTGTCTAAATGCAAAATCTTTTTTTCTGTCCTACAAAACTCTTCTCAGTCACCTGAATTAGGGAGCAGAGAAGTCCTGGTTCATCTCCATTTGTCCAGCTGTAATAGTGCACAGGAGAAAGTAGCTGAATTTACCAGATTTATCCTATGAATGGCACTGAGCTACAGTATTTATGCCCCACATCTCTTTACATATCCTGTGCTGGAAACATTTCAGCCGAGTACCTGTTAGGTTTCATGCTTCATATGAAAGCATAACTCGCAGTGTAGGGAGAAAATCTCATCATGGCTTTAAAGGTATCTCCAAGCTGAGATGGGACCTGAGGAGCTCCCTGCTCTGACTCTGGCAGTCCCGTGAGCCTGCTGAAAACTTCCCAGCTTTCTCCTGTGGACTGCGGTTGCTGCAACCCCTTGGTGTGACTCACTTGTTTCTACTCTGCCTTTTCTACTGATGGCATGTCCCCTTCTGAGGGCTTCTCTGGGGTTCTTGGAACACAACTGTGTCTCCTTTTTATATATATTAAGATGTTCTGTTAGAGGTGTGATGCCCAGTGACCTTAGAGAGTAGCAGTAGTCTTTGGGAAGCAGATGATATGAGAAAAGGAGCCCCAGTAGGATCAAAGATGTGGCATCTGTGCTTCTGTCTCTCCAGAGACATGGGCAAAACAGGTAGCAGGGAGAGGCTTTTGCCACCCAAACAGACCTCTTTCTTTTGTAAGATTGAAAAAGAACGTAGGTAATTGTAAATAGATAGGTGTGCTGGGCTTAATTCTTTAACCTCATAGATGCCTCACATAAATGAATTTGGACTTGTAGTAATATATTTTACAGGAAATACTTGCTGTTCTTACTGCTTCTACAATATATAAATGGTCTTAGGAGGGCTGGTAATTACATTGGTCTGCCTTTTGGGAGGATATATTCAGCACACAAAATTGTATCTTCTTGAGGCGACTTAATTTCTGCTTTTGTAGTGTTTTATTGTCCCTTGAATAATTAACCTTTGTGCTTAAAGGCAGGTATCATTCTTTTTGGTCTACTCTCTTCCTAGCTTTAACTGAGTTCAAATCATCAGCTGCTGCATTAAAGCAATGAACATATTGCTTTGTGTTGCAAGATATTTTACAGTTTATACCATGTTTTCACAAATTTGAGTACTTTGAATGACAGTTCTACAATTTCAAATACCTCCCAGTTAATAAACAAAATAAATAAATGTGCAATAAAGAAGTAAACAGACCATGAATCTGAATCACTTCTTGTTTTTCAAGCTGAATTTTTCAAGGAAATTAGTTTACAAACTAGATTTTGATGTCTGGAGTCCGTCAGTCTCTAGGAGAAAGAGTTGTAATTACATTCTGTCTCAATTTATGCTGTGTGTCTGCACTCCTTTTTAGAATTTTTCTTTTTAATTCTATTATATTGAACTTAATTTTACATGACAAGTAGCAGAATCATGCAGATAAATAACAGAAGAAATACAATTGTTCTGTAAAGACCCCCAGAGTTTTCTGTAAGGAAGCTCTTCCACAATTTTGTCAGCACTTTCTGATTTCTTTTCTGTGCTTTCTTGAACTTTGAAATGTTGAACTTTCTTCTCTTAATAATGAAAAAAAATTTATTATAGTTACATATTAATCTAAAGTTAATTTTTGTCATGATTTGAAATCATGATTGCCTTAATTACATTGATAAAGTTATACTCTGTAATTTTCAAAATCTGAATAATCTCAAGAGTGAAATGCTTTACAGGATCCATGTTTTCTGTTTGACTTTAAGAACAGGTAAAGAAAATGTTTGGTGAATGAACTCCATCCTCAGTTGCTGTGAAACAATTAGCCAAGCTGTTTGTTCCTCATATAAATTGTTTATTTGTAAAACTCAGAGCTATTTAGAGCAAACTCAGAGTGTAGAGATCTAGGATTTTATAGCCTAACTGCTTTTCCTGACATTGAGTATACTGGAACTAGAATTCTTAATTAGCATTACATTGGTATTTTATCTTTCAATCATATTTTACTAAATTGCAGGAGTTCTTTTCTTGATTTTTTTTAGATGAAATGGATCTTTTCTGAAAGTGGTTCCATCTGCTCCATAGTAGCCCAGTTGCTGGTATTCATGCTGCACTTTTCATGCTCTCGTGATAGCTTTCCAAGAACTCTGAACTTCAGGTAGTGTTTTGAGAGATAAGATGCATTTTATATCCAGTTTTTTTGTTGGATGTTTAAAAAATCCTTTTCTTGTCATAAAAGGGGAAGAGGATAAGCTCTGTAATGGCATAGCAGCTTAACTAGATGAGTTTTAATGTACAGTAATCTCCCCTTTAATGAATAGCATTTAGTACAATTAAATTGTGTTAAAGTATGCTTTTCTGCTGTTCCTTATTATTAATGCCCTGTGGACTTGTGATGCCATGCTTATCCATAGCCACTATTTGTTAGCACTCTGCTTTTCTTCCATTGTTACAGAGGGTAAGAGTGAAACAGTGTCTTTTCATTATCTAAAGTCAGAAAGGTGTATGTGGAAGTGTGGTTTATACATCTAAGTGGCCCGAAGCCCAACTTTGTGCTGAAATAGGATACAGAAAATAAAGCTCTGGGATAGAGAACAGACCTTTTTCCTCCATCACTTTGAGAATGCCCCATCTATTTGTTGTGGGTATCCACAATGGTGAAAGCATCTCTAAGTCAGATACTAGCTGGGTGCAGTATAACCAGTCTTGCCAAAATGTGTCTGGGAAAAAGGTAAATATGGTCATTATGTGACAGGAAAATATTGACTGGAAATCATGGGCTGATCTTGATACTTCTGGCCACCCACATTCAAGAAAGAACAAGCCCAGCTAACATGTACGCAGCACGATCCTGTACAAAACAACTGGAATAGAGGAGCAAGGGACTAAGCCATTACCCATCATATTTGAGAAGTTGTAGAGTCTGGTGAGGTTCTCACTGACTGGAAAAGGAGAAACATTACCCCCATTTTAAAAAAAGAAAACAAGGAAAACCAAGGGAACTACAGGCCAGGCAGTCTCACCTTTTTACCCAGCAAGGTCATAGAGCAGATCCTCCTGGAAGCTATGCTAAGGTACATGGAACATAAGGAGGTGATTGGTGACAGCCAACATGGCTTCACTAAGGGCAAATCCTGCCTGATATATTTGGATGACTTCTGCTGGTTACAGTGTTGTAACCAGTAATCTACTGACGGAACACTCTAACCAGTGTTCCCTCAGTGGATGAGGGTAGAATGACTGACATCATCTACCTGGACTTATGCAAAGCATTTGACAGCCTCCTGCACAACATCCTTGTCTCTAAACTAAGTGACATGGATTTAATGGATGGACCAGTTGTTGGATAAGTGATTGGCTGTATGGTGTCACGCTCAGACAGTTGTCATAAATGCCTCAATGTCCAAGTGGAGAGCAGTGATGAGTGGCATTCTTCAGGGGTTGGTATTGGGAATGGCACTGTTAGACATCTTTGTGACGTGGACAGTGGGATCGCGTGCACCCTCAGCAGGTTTGCTGATGACACCAAGCTGTGTGGTGCAATTGACACATTGGAGGGAAGTGATGTCATCCAGAGGGACCTTGACATGCTTGAGAGGAGGCCCACATGAACACAATGAAGTTCAACAAAGCCAAGTGCAAGATCCTGTGCCTAGGTCAGGGCAATCCCAAGCATAAATACAGGCTGGGCAGAGAATGTATTGAAAGCAGCCCTGAGGAGAGGGATTTGGAGGTGTTGGTGGAATGCGAATTTCAGTATGACCCAGCAACATACACTTGCAGCCCAGAAAGCCAACCATGTCCTGGGCTGCATCAAAAGCAGCATGACCAGCAGGTCAGAGGAGTGATTCTACCCTCTGCTTCACACTCATGAGACCCCACACTGGAAATACTGCATCCAGCATAAGAAAGATGTGGACCTGCTGGAGTGAGTCTGGAGGAGGACCACAAAGATAATCAGAGGGAGGAGGACCACAAAGATAATCAGCACCTCTCCTATGATGACTGACTGAGAGAGTTGGAGTTTTTCATCCTGGAGAAAAGAAGGCTTGGGACAGACCTTATAGCAGCCTTCCAGTACCTAAAGGGAGCCTATGAGAAAGCTGGAGGAGGATGTTTTACAAGGGCATATAGTAATAGGGCAAGGGGTAAGGCTTTTAAACTGAAAGACAGTAAATTTAGATTAGATATGAAAAAGAAATTGTTTACTGTGAGGGTGGTGAGGCACTGGAACAAGCTGCCCAGACAAGCTGTGGATGCCTCATCCCCAGAAAAAGTTCAAGGCCAGGTTCTGAGCAACCTGGTCTAGTGGAAGGTGTGCCTGCCCATGGAAGAAGGATTGGAACAAGACAGTTGTGACAGTCCCTTCCAACCCAAACCATTCTATGGTTCTATGAGTGATATGTAAAATGAAGCAGACACACAACACTGCAATTTCAGATTGCATTTACATTACTAAATGCTAATGTAAACTATCGAGAGCTAGGCACCCACATCAGCACTTGAGTCCGTGTCCTTGGTTACTGTGTTGGGGTTAGTTGTTAGTGGTGTCCCAAGCATGGATCAGGGATACCCCAAGGCACTTCCCTCCTTATTCCCAGCTGACTGGCTCCACATGCAGGGAATAAGCCTAGGTCTGTTTTGTTCTAAAGCACAGAATATATCTCACTGAGTACTCTTCAGGCCATATCCACCAGCTCCAGCATTGTAGAAACAGCCCACAAAGTTGAAGTATTTGTTCATTTTGATACCTCTTATTCCCTCCTAAAGATTGCTCTTTTAACTCAGCTACAGATCAGTGCTCCCAAGGATATTGGTAACACATGGGAGCACCGGTGGACACTTGGAAAAAGTGACCAATGCACAGCATCTCTTTGGTCTCACAAAAAAATTAAAGCCTAAAAGAATAACTTGCTGCTGGTCTGCCTGCAGGGAAAGGGGGCTTCATTAATATCTTCTCATGATATTCTGACACCATCAAAGAAACAGAACAAAATGTGAGTTTAGTTATAGTACTGTAAGAAAACTGCTGTTCTTTAAGTAGAGCAGTGATAAAGTAAATAGAAAGTGCAGAGAGTATGCCACTTCTAACAAGTGCAAATCAGAGATATTGCTATTTTTTTATTAGTAAACCATAAGGTAGGTAGCCAAAATAACAATATGTCTTTTATTCTTTCATAATTAAAAGATAATATCCATGACGTGAACTTTATATTTAGCATGAGATAATTTGGAAATAAAAGATCGGGTATTCAGTAAAACTGAAAGAAATATTGCACTTTCCCTTCACAATGGTTTTCTTAAAAACAAATTGCAAACTAAAGACTTGAAGTTGCTAATATATCATCCAAGATATATCAGATTGAAGTAGGATGAATAGTTTTAATTATGTGTAAATAGATTCATTAAGAGGAATGCAAAGGTCCAGCAATTCATTCTGTGAGATTAGATTAAGAATATTGTGTTTAGAGTCTTGTATCTTAATGGACAACTTTAATTTCTGTTTATAGCTATTATTCTATTTCAAATGTACATTAATCTTCTTCTTAGTGAAATGTATCCATTTATCTAACAAAAGGAACTGTTATATGTTCCTAGCTATTCATGCAATTATTTGAAGACAGTGGTGATTTAAATTTTAGGTTGGCAATAAATAGTTTTTACTTTGTACTTGTCATTGTTTCCTTGAGTATCTTTAGACAGTGTTGAGCATGATAAATTCTCTTCTGTAGAGGGGAAAAATGACTATCTAAAACAGGGGAATGTTAAAGGCATTTATATACAACTTTTCAGTGTCGGGTGTTCAAATATAATGTCTGCTTTCCTGTGTGAACTTACTTAGATGAGTTTTAGCTTACCTTCTGATGAGATGATTCACACACCTCTACAAGACTCCTCTTGTATGTGATGCTAATACCTATTCTTACACACAAGATCATTTTCATGCACATACAAGTAATACCTATAGCTGCAAGCTTAGAAACAAGCTAGACTGCTTCCACTTTGGAGTATTGCACTTTAGGATATACATACTGACATGTGGTAGTAGTGATGTGCAGACTTTCTCTTAAGTACTGTCACTCTTGATTATGTAGGTGTAGATATGATCAAAACCAAACCTACTACATCCAGGCTTGTTAATTCTAGGATAACATTGCAGTCTCACTGGCAAGTTAGTTTCAGTTACAGTTCTTAGTATATTCCCATGCAGTTGCCTTGTATGTTGTGTTTCTCAGGGGTACTTATATATAATGGTTACCAAAAGATGGAAAACACAACACAGTAACACAGAAACAGCCTCTGTGAAGGGAAATTATTGTAAGAACACTCATGTTATTTTTTTGCATTAGTCAAGAATGTGTCTGTTTTTCTTGAACATCGACTATGTCATCATCTTTGTGCCGATGACTGAAAGATCTGCTCTGGTCCTACTTTCTCCTATCTAGGACTTACTTGCTGTTATTTCTTCTTTCTGAGTTGTCTCTAACTGAAATATGAGTTGAATTATTTTTTTCCCATTCAAATGTTGTCTGATGTCTCCTTTCCTGATATATATGGAAAGCTGTATCAGTATAAACCAGCATGTTGGCTAATGGTCCAAGTGGCATCTTTGACTCGGTCTTCGCCATAGCAACACATTGCCAGCCCATGACAAGACTTACAGGTCATCTCTATGTGTACTCTCCAAGAGAACTCTCTTTTCCTTTCATCCACAGACATAAATCCCTTATTTGCACCATCACTGTATTGCATTGTGATTATTGCAAAATCACTTTCTCTAGGTTTGACAGGTGCAGTTCTGCCCTTACAGCATCCATGTAAAATAAGGATGATACAATTATCTGTCCAGCCAGTCTGTTTGGCATTCTCACCCCATGTCCATGAATCATTACACTGGCTCCTGTGTTTCTGTGGCATTAAATTTAAATGCTTTTCTTCACTTTTAAAGTTTTTTTTAAAAAGTCTGAACACAGTTCACCAAGCTTGTGGCTCAGATGCAGTAGATGAGTTCCTTGAATAATATATTCTAAGACATACTATATGAAAAATATATAATTGTCTCATCAGTTCAAAGCTTTTACTTAAAAGTTGCAAGTTACCTCTTTACATCAAAGCCTCAGTGATAATAAAATAGGTGTAAAACATTGAAGGAAAAAACCTTTAATTTCAAGGACAAAAAAAACAACCCAAGCCCACCAAAAAAAAATTTGGTAAAATAGCTCTGAAAATGTAGTATCACAGAAATGTTAGCTAAAGAGACTTCTGGATGTCATCCAGCCCAAGATCCCACTCAAAGCGCAGGTATGTCCAACACTGGAGCATGGCATGATGAATTCATCTATCCAGATCATGGAAATATTCAGGGGGAAGGCTCCACCACCTTTCTGGGCACCTTTCTTGTAGCCAAGATGTAGTGTTGAGATCTGTTTTGCTATTGAGGTTGGAATAGCACAGTACATGTGTATAATGCCCAACAGTAATTTCTTTTAATCGCGTAACCAACTGTGTGGCAATGGTTTTGGCCCTCCTGGGATGAAAGGCAGTTAATGTGTTTTCACTGTGGTAAGCCTTGGAAGGCATATTAAGGATTTCAGAGTATTCTTGTCCCCTACTTTGCCTTGGACATTCAGTAGTTTGAAGTTTATACCTGTAAGGGATTAGCACCATAGTGATACCCCGAGCGGTGATCATATAAATACGCAGACATTGATATAATGTAGTGAAGCCACATTTTTATAAATTCTATTTATTTGCTTGCTGCAGAATTTATGCAGAGCAGAAACATAATTTTATGTGTTTCTGTGGCAGAGGATGTTTCAAAAACAATTTACAAACAATTTATTCTGCTCAGCAGAGTAAATTCAAGGAAGGGCAGGAAGAGCAGACCATCGGGTATCCATGTTTGTCCTGCAGGTGGATCTGCAAGAAGGTTTAGAAGAACCCCCATAATTAATCTAAACTACAAGGAGATTAGAAATAAAGTAGAACAAGTAGAACTTGCATTTTAAAAACCATGTGTTTAATTGTATTAGCTTTTGTCACATCTGCAGATACTGTGAATAACTTATTTTCTCACACTCATTTATTCAAATTAGTTTGCATTTTTGCAGCTAATTGTTAGCTTCTTGGATTTATTCAAAGCATTTTGGGAAAGCATGTGTACTGATCTATGGCTGATCAGATGGAAGAGGCATGATGTTGCACATCCAGATTAAAGGTGGCAACAAACAAGCCTTTCTGCCACTCATACTTCACTCACATACATAAAAGCCGGTCCAAGTGCTTCTCAGCCAGTCACTGGCACAAAATATTTACATGTTGGTAGTGAACATCAAAACAAACAAACTAGACTGAAGTTAATACTCCTCGAAATCTTACTGCTTCTTTCTAGTATGTACCATTTAATTTTCGTTCTTTGAATGTAAGTCACCTCTAGGGATCAGAGCTAGATCTAAATTACTATTTTGGCTTTAAAATTGCTTCCAATTATGTGGGCTGGAACACCTCCCTAAAAGTCTCCAAACAGTGTAGTAATCACTACTTTATATTTTAATGTAATTTGAACTAGCTTGGATTTTAAAATGCAGTTCTTAAGGGCAATTCTGATCACTGTTAGTCACAACACTAAAGATGTTTCTGTGCATCTGAAAAGATCTGCTTACTATGGACATCCTTCTGTTGGCATTTCCACATATTTGTGAGCTGAAGCACTAGAAAAATTATTTTTCTACTTTTGCTTTGCATATTTTGACAGTAATTCATCATGTTGTACTTTTTTTGGGGGGGGGGGGGTGGTTTTCAGTTGCTTTTTGTAATTGATAATTTCCCTGCTTTGTGATAATCTTGTATTTTTATTACTATTTCCTCCTATTTTGAGGTAGGGTGCCTTCTTTCTTGTAGACCCATTTTTTTTTTATTTCATTCTGGAGTCTTTCAATCTTACTGAAGTTATTTCTGCAAACTTGTTGGCTAGTTTCAGGCAAAAACAGAAATTCCCTCTGTTTTGATTTGTGGTTTATGAAGCAAACTAATGAGATTAGTAATGTGGCAGGACTATTAAAGAATGCTTCCTATTTATAAATTAATTTGAAAACTTGTATGAAATTTGACATTTTTAATAAAACTATTCACAGTAGATGTTGCCAAGGAGAAAAATATCTGATATTATTTATTATATTTTTTTCTACTTTTTGATTCTTTTTTCAAGTGTATCTAATGCTTGTTCACTCAGTTTCAATTAAAAAAACCCCAGTGAATATTAGCCATTTTAAATCTAAAACATTACGTTCTGCATAGTGAAAACGCCTGCACTGTGTTGTTTGGAGATTAGTCTGTGTGATGGATGTTAGTTTTTCAGGGTAGGAATGCTTTTGAAGAAACATGGAGAGTAATATAGGCTTGCTTGTGGAAGAGAACTCATGTTATTTCTTGAATAGATGTTGCTGAGGGCTCAACCAAGGCTGGGGAAGAAGAATAAGCCTTCAGCTTCACCAAAGCTGAACCAACACTGCTTGGGGCTCCTAGAAAGCAGAGGGGGACAGAGACTCGTCCTCACATCCTCCCAAGGTAGCAGTGACCACTTTCCTGACAGCCCTTGCACGATGTGAATAGTGGAGGAGACCATGGGCAGGATGTCTGGAGAAGCTCCTGGACCAGGTTGTGCCTCTCTGCGATGGCTGAGGGGTGGCTCTGCTCTTCATCTGTTGGTCATGCATATGCAATTAGTGGAACCAGCCCACAACAGAATTTTTTTAAAACTGAGAAGGGAAGGGGAATCCTGCGGAGATTTGTGTCTTTAAACATAGGAAGGAAGGGGGCAAAGACACAGACTTGACTTGAGCAGTGTCTGATAAACATTTGTGGTGAAATCTCAGTTCAGTGCTTTACTTAATTTGTTTATTTGCAAGGTAGGAGTTGCATTGGGCATGTTTTTGCATCCAGGAAGAGTAGTATTGGATTTTAGCATGTCTCCTAGGTCATTCTTGGTCTGTAAGGTTCCATCAAGGTTTCCTACTTGTTATTTAATTGATGTAGTTACTGAGAGTGCCAGAAGATGCTTCAGATGGTGATGTCTTGTAACATTTTACCTGTAGGTAAAAAAGCAGCAGTTTCTCTTCAGGCATTTAAAGCTGAATTTTGATGTTGCTTCCTTGATGAACATCACCCAGAAAATACAGGGTTTGTACAGCTTTTTGAAAAAAAAATTTAAATCCTGGTGTTTCTTTTTTTTGTTGTTCTGAGGAGTCTGTTGGTTGTTTCCTGTTTGTGGTTTTTGAGGTGTAACTGTACCAGTTACAGTTGGTGAGAGGATGTAAATGCATTTAACCATACAGAGCCCATATATTTCTGCAGCACTGCAGTGGAGGCTAAGAGCGGAAAATGGAGGATACTATAAAATAAGGCTCCAGTGTGACTTGTCACTTTGGATAATGGTAGTATTCCTTCATACATCTTCTCCTTTGCTGCAATTTCCTCTTTTTCTGACACAGAAGTTAGTACATATTTCAAGCAGATGTTACCTCCCTAAATGATGAAGATTTGCCAGATGAATCCAGCTGTTCATCTTGTGATATATCAAAGAGCTTCTGACTTTCTCTGTATGTATGTTAACTTCCAGGTTATTGGGTTATACTGCCTTCCTGTCTCAATGTGTGAAGTGTGTGTTCACTTGTGTGAAGTGAATTGTCCCTATTTATTTGAATATCAGCAGGCAGGTGCCTCTTCTGAAGATGCCGGGTTTTGTGTCTGGAAAGGAAGGGCACAACCACATCCTAAGTTCATGGAAGCATGATATCCCTCCAGGTCCATCTGATTCCAGACATGACCTAACGATGCCTGTGTTGTTTGTGAGCAACGTGTAACTAGGGGACTTAATTTCTCAGATCTGATAATGGACGCTTAGTTCATACTAACATGATTTTCTGGAGGTTTGTTCCCAAGTTTTTGATTTCTTTATTTTCTCACAAAATTAATGTACTTTGTCAGCAGTCAACAAGCACAATCTTTAAGATTTTACAACATTTGTATTTATTTTGAAGTCAGCATAAAATTACAATACACGTATGGTCTTCCTATTTTTTGTTTCCCCTCCATTTTATTTTGTTCTCTCCAACTCTCATAACCTTTTGCAAAGTGGACAGATGTCTGAGGAAAGCAGGTACAGAAGAAAAACCCTTCTACTTTCTCTCACAGCTTTAATTTAGGATGGCTTATTCAGCACATTATGAATGCTACTGCTTTAATTGCCAGTGAGGAATTAGCAAGTAATTATGGCAAAGGCATGCCTTGTTTCAGAGACCGAAAAAGATAATCATAGCTCTCAGAGAAGATGAAGGTAGTTCTGCAAAACCAGAATTCTTCCTTCAGAAGTTGCCCAATTTAACTGCTTTGCTGTTGGAGTAAAAAGGTGATTAAAAGTTACCTTGAAGGAAGCAAGAAGTAGAAGTAACTGTCATTGTAGTAAATTGGTATCATCCTTATGTCTTTAGAGGCTCTAGACTTGGGTCTATATGAAAGAAAACCTCCTTTAACATACAAACAAGCAGAACAAGAACTTAGATGTCAGACAAAAAAAACTACATTATTTTTGAATGCTTTGTTTCTTGTGATCCAGGCCCCCAGGAAATGCTTCCCTTAAAGAGAAAATCAAATGAATTGTCAGGATTTTCTCTGTATGCCACATATGTTTACTTCTAAGTGGGCATCTAATATCTGCTTCTGTCCTGTGGCTTATAACCATTTTGGGAGAGAAGAATGTAAGATCTCTCAAAAAAAATCCCATGTTTTAGAAAATCCAAAGCAAACACATTGTGTCTCTATCAAGCTAATCAGCCATGAAAAACAATATATTATGGGAACTTGCATTTACCATACAATAGCATTTAATATCTGTGTAGTCACTCTTTTTGCTTCTCAAACTTGTTATCTCTTTGTACTGCCATGAAAGATAGAGATCAGGAAGAAATCAGCCCTGGCAAATTTGAGGCCAGTTCTAATTCTGTACATCTGCAATCACTTCTTTTCCTAGCTGCACATACAATTACTCAGTGTAATCCCTGGCATCTCACTCCTTGTTAAAAATCAGCTTTGCAACTAGAAAACCATGAAAATTTCAGAGCAATGGAAATGGATTAGTCCAAACCATAGGTTAGCAATCCTGTCCATCCCTGCTAGAATGATTATATCTGCAAGCAACATGAGAATTTTAACTGTAAATCTGCAGGTTTTAAAGCTCAAGTGGTTTTGCTTCATTTAGGAGTAGATCTAAAAAGTCCTGCTAGCTTAAATAATTTTATATCTTCAAGAAATGTATGTCATTTTCTACAGAAAAGACTGATGCAGTTGTTAACCTCATTTTTTTTTCAATGTACACTAAGTTTTTCAGTTTGTTTCTGATTTCCAAATGTTCCTATTTTTCATGCCATTTACCACTGCTACTTAGTTTCTGACCTCCTAGTTTCTCCAAAATAGTTAATATTGTAACTGAAATGTCATTAATGTTTTAACTTCCTTACTCCACCTTTGAAGAACATGAAGCAAAAACTATTCTAGCAAGCTTGAACATTATCATTTGAACTGCTCACCCATTATATTTTAGGTAGCTTATTTGTTCTAGTAGGTATTCTTCATGTTTTCTACATTCTGTACATTTTTCATTAGGATTGCTTTTTCTTAATCTTTATAAGCAGCTCCTCCCCATAGCAGCATTAAAAATTACTACGTAGACATAACATATTTTCCTGAAGTTTAGATGTTAGATGTTAGATGCATCTGTGCTGTTAATATTTGGATACAGTAAAATAGCAGGGGTGGACCTTCCATGTTCTAGTATGTCTTGCACCCAGACTTGCCCCACATAATCCTTATAAGAAGGACTACATTCCTCAAATGGAAAGAGACAGAATGTCCAAGGTCACTTCAACCTGTTAAATTGCCTCCAATAATTTGCTTTCTAGTGTGAAGAGAAGCACTTGAAGGTTAGAGGTAAAAAGCTGTAACAGAAGAAGTTGCCAAAGACCCACACAATAATGGCACCTATAAACTTGTCAGCTTGATAATCACTGATAAGGTAAAGGCCAACAACTGAGTACAAATACAAATACAAATACAAATACAAAGACTGACACAAAAGTAGTAGAACTGTAATCAACTACAAAAGGCATCCAAATCTAGAAAGATAAATCTCTTCAGATAAAGCAACAAAAGGAATACCAAGCTCCTGGGGGTCAAACAGAATCATTAATTTTCCAATTACATCATAAAATATCACGGCCCTTTCAGGTCTCTCTTTTCAGTTCACATTGTGTGTTCATGATAGCCCATATGATTTTGCCATAGTTACCAATGTACTTCTAGCATTATTGATAAATAACCACTGTTACCTCTTCATGCTATGGCTTCAGACTTTGGTCTCATGAAACCTTAGCATCTTTTCTGTATGAAATAATGTTTAGAGGTTGTCAAAGTTGTCTCTGAAGTTACCAGAATAATATGTATTCTACTACCTCTTTGCTTGTACAAAGCTTGTACAAGTGCAAACTTTTTTGAGGTCTTTATTCTTTATTCTATCCCCATAGCCCTCTTCTCCACTTTTATGTAATAGAAGATATCTATGAACAGTTTATTTACAGACATTCAGAAGTTTGTATAATGCCTGCGTATGAGAATGTTCTTTCTTGGACACTGAGTTCTTCTATTAGATATTAAAAATTCCTTCAGCATGGAACCAAACTAAATGGCTGTTCGTGTTGCTTGCTTACAGCATGAATTACTGGATTTGAGAGGCAGAGGGAAAGTTAGGAAACTGCAATAGAAATAAATGGGTGAGTATACACTAAGATAGAATAGTA
Organism: Coloeus monedula; assembly: GCF_965178545.1. Lineage (NCBI taxonomy): Eukaryota > Metazoa > Chordata > Aves > Passeriformes > Corvidae > Coloeus > Coloeus monedula. The sequence continues at coordinate 89,158,623 of NC_138782.1, read as the reverse complement.
GGTTCATAAAAGAAATGGGGAAAACCCATGTCTGAGATTTGTCAAATAATCCCTGCTTCTTAATGGAGGACATCTGAAGTTTTCCATGCAAAAGCCTTCATTTGTGTTACAAAGAAACCAAATAAATTTTAAATTTTACATCAGAGTTTTACACATTTTATGGATCTTGGACAATGTCTCTAAGGATTCCTTCACCTCCCCGATGATTTTTAGGTATTACTGGAGGAGAAGTAAAGAGGACTTGGGTTCTTATTTTGCATTCTTGCTAATTCTATTCTTATCTACTAATATATTCCCATATAGAATAGTGAAATCCACTGCAGGAGCATTTGTGTTTACTTATAGTAATTATAGTGTTTATAACACTATAACTATAATGTATATATACATTATAGTAACTACAATGTATATCATTATAGTGTTTACTTCTGTCTTTTTTATACAGAGACTCAAAGCTGATATATCCATTCTAGCAGATTATATTTTGCCCTATGTTAAGAAACATCTGATATAAACTGATGTTTAGGTACCATATTGCTCAGATGGAATATCTGAGAAATACTCCAAAGTGCATATTTTAAATTTTTTCCATTCTTTACATAATCAAATCTGACAGTCATGTGCCCAGGAAATATTCTTTCAAATGAGTGACAAGGCAAGATTTGTGAATGAAATTTTGGCCCGTTCTGAACAAATTCATTTTAAGGGGACATTTTTGTTAGGTAGGGACATAAGAAAGAACCTTTTATACTAATTTATAGAGCCTAAGGAAAATTTACTTTGTTTAGTCATAGTAATTGACTTGTTGAATGATAATTTAGCATTCTATGTTTTAAAAAGAACATGGTTGTCACTGTTATTTGATGGGTCATATAAAAGTGTTATTGGTGCCATATTTGTTGTACTTTGCTTCCTATATTCTGATTTTCTCCAGTTAAAAAGGAGGTGAATTGCATAGCACTTCCTGCTTTTTACTTTTCTTTTTTTTTCCTTACATGTATTGATGGGTATGTTGTAGTTCATCTTTTACTGCCGAGATAGGTCACCATATTAGCATTTGAACATGCTTCCTGAAGGATTTTATTTTTTATATACAGAAAGAAAAACTAGCAGACCAGTTAAAATCTCAAAGAAGTACTCACAGTTTGACAAGCAAAAATTGAAGAGAGCAGGAAATACTACATCTAATTAAATAGCGGTCATGCTATTTTGGTGCTTCAGCAAATTAAATATGAGATGCATGGTTTAAAGGTTGGAGCTTATCCTTGAGGTGTTCTTTCAGAAATCACTCTTTATGCTATTGATGAAACCAGATCTCATTGTAAATAAGAATAAATTTTATTTACATCATGTATAATTCACTTTCTATCATGAATTCATAGATTCATGCATTTGGTAATGTGTTTTAGTGTTACCAGCTTTTAAGTAGTTTTGCTATACCTAAAGCTATCTATTTTACTAGTTGTTATAACACCAAGAATTACTCTGTGTTGAAGCCTTACTTAGTCTATTTATCTAATTACATATACATAAAAGGATGGAGCCATTAACACCCCGAAGATATCAGAAACAAAACTGAAAAAAAGTCCTTTACAAACCTCCTGTACCAACTAATTACAGTTTTTTAAACTTTTGAACTCATTTGAAGGAAAAAGCAAAATGCTAAGAAGGTAGAGGAAAAGAGGGACCACTGTCTTTTGCAGGGTCTGTGAAAAGTCTAGGTCCAGTTTTGATTTATGTGGGCTATAGAATGTGAATGGCAACTGCTGTTTGAATGCTACATAGCAATGTGTTGAACGGCTCAGAAGTGCATTTTGGAAAAAAAACTAGAATTAAATATAGAATATTTTCAAGTCAATACATATCTGCAAAAAATGCAAGAAGGATTATTGTGCTTGGAGTGTAAAAGAAATAATGCCATGTTAGATCCAAGAATATGTGAGAAAGAAAATCTTGAAAGGCAGAATGATTTCTTTTCATCTTGCTGGAAGTTGTTCCATTAGGATTACAAAACATTAAGTAAAGTGTTCAGATTCTATTGTATTGCAGGTTTTTGTACATATTCATTATTCTTTATATAAGCATGTACAAGGAGGTGGAACTAAAACAGACTTTCTTGCATTCTAGTTGCTGTGTTTCACCAGCTGCACACTCATTTAGGAGTATTACCCTGGTAATGATTATTTTAATGAAATCACAGTCTAAATGGGTGGTATCAGGGAGCAATCCAAGAACAGCCAAGTGATTTAGTACCAAATTAGCAGAGAGGGAAGAACAGAGAAGTACACTTGCATGGTTCTTCAGATTTGTATGTTCTGCACAAATAATCAGGCTGAAGTGCAGACAATACATAATCTTTCTCATCTGTCTTCTCTGGTACTTTCATCAGCAGGAGAATACTGAGTTCTAAAACATTTGAAGTGTGGGGGAAAATGAAACTTCAGGCTGCAAGCATCAAATTGGCTTGAAAACTAGATAGACAGAGCAGGCAACCTTTTCAAACTGTTGCAAATGAGCAAGAAGGAGAATATATAGTACCACTTTCAGCTGAAACATTTTCACTATCTGAGTTGCTTTAGAATGTCTCTTCTAAAATAATTAAGCTGAGACTTTGAATGAGTTCAGTCAACATTTGCATTTTCTATCATCAAATTTGCTTTGGGACTTTTCAGCATAAAGTAAGAAGTAAAGAATTAAAATTGTTCGCATGCATTATTGTCCATACACGACTGTCCATGTATATCAGTAAATAATCAGCCGGACTGTTCATGAGGTATGTCACATGGCAGTGATATTCAGCTAGATCTTACCTAATTTTACATAATTCAGATGGCTAATTTAGGATTATGGACCATCTGCCAATACTCTGTACATAAATTACCAAGACAAATAGGAAGTTCCAGCAGACAATTCAGATCTTAGCAGATGTGAATTTCTTTGGGATGTTTCTCTTTGACTCTAAAAATTGTGGTGGAACATGCAGGGCAAGCATGCCCCCTAACTCAGGCACTCTGGTACCTGAAATTAGTTTAGATTAATTTAGATTGATCTGGACTGGAATTTTTTCTTATATGGACAAAGTCAAACTAGGCTTATTTAATGTGCCACTGTAGACTTGCCACAGAATTCATCACTTGTGATAACACTGTTATCCTGGTATGTCTTTATCTGAGGGAATTATTAAATCTTTGCCTCTTGCAAGAAATAATTCAAAGAAGATGCACTATAATAGAGGAAGACTAATTCTGATCCAGTCTGAATCTTGGTTTTCCTGTATTGCATGTGTTGGACAACAGACTTAGATGGCTGGTGTCTGTTGTTGAACTTGGAGCTGAGAGCGATAGAACTGATAGAAGGCTGCTTATCTAGAAGGGTGTTTAGTCATATTTCTACTGCATATTCAACAAGAGATAGCCTTGAGTAGGATTATACTGCAACATTTACTTGAGGCTACATCTATATTAATCTAAAACCAAGAGCTGCCCGGCTTTCATTCCTTGACAGGAGTGGCAGAAAACTTCCTTACTGTGTTATGGCATCAGTGGGCCAATCAGCACAATGCCAAAGCAGAACTGAGAGCTAGTCAAAATTACTACTGTGTTAAATATGTATTGATTTTTGCCTTGTATTTCCTGCTGCTGGAGTGAACTTAGAAAAGTAGTAGGAAATTTAAGTAACGTTCAATCATTGTATTGTTCTGATAGTTGATCAACAATAACAGAAAGCAAATTCTTCACTTCTTTCGCCATCTGAATTTGGTAATGATTTTGGCAGGATGGGTACACTGCTTTTTGGTTCTGAGTAGTTTGATGCTTGTTTAGCATGGTTGGTTAGGTATAAGTGGGGCAGAGAAGTGTGTGTTTACGCCTGGAGAACACATGTTAGAATAGGTGTTCTTTTTTACTGTCTATACAGAGGGTGGAAGAACTCTGAATAGCATTTGAATCCATTTTTGCTGTCTGCTTGCACTGGTTTATGTGCCTTTTGTATTTCTTTCCCCAATAGTTTATCCATAGACAGTAAAGGAACTTGTTTGTTATCCTAATGTTAATTCTCTGACCTCTAGAGTTCCATACATCTTCTGTATTTAGGATTTTGAGGTGCTCAGTGCCCAAATCATGTGTGCCTATCAGTATGTGATTGCTAGAACACTTGAGTAAAAAAAAAAACCCACAAACATTTTGGTATTAGGGCTACATAGGGCTAGGTATGATAAGGATAATGTTAAACAATTTACAGATGTTACCTTGGAGCCTGGCTAAACTTGGGGGGAATATTTTTTCTGGTTTCATGATCAGGATATTGTGATAACTGCTATCCAGTGTTAGGGAGGAGGCAAAAAGTTTCTGGTGTTTCTTTACTTGAGAATAATTAATAATTCATTAATAATTATTATTTTAAAAGGTCTGAGAAGGAAAATTGGAAACCTGGACTAGAGTTCATCTGTGTGGAGTCTTTAAATATAAATACAGATAAAGACATAGGTCTTGAGAGCTATTAAGTAGTTACAGTACTTTTTGTAAATGCAGGTTCTGCTATTTAATTAATGTATTATAGAACTGTTTGGATTTAATCAGTGCAATACAAACACTGCAATGTGCCAGATATTTTATTTCTGCCTAAATGATTAGTGTTTGAGTGCTTGGCTGTTTGTAGGAAACAAAGAATTCCTCCAACCATAAATTCTTGTGATTATGCCTTTCTTACATTTGATGATTGATGAGTTCATTGATAGTTTGAAATAATGAGCTTCAGAGTGCTGAGTAATTAGCTTCTGATAAGGTGCAGAAGCAGTCTGGGGCTGGGTAAAAGCCTTGCCGTGTAAAAGAAACCACCACCTTCTCCCTTACTACAAAGAGTTCTGAGTGTGATATTTCAGTTGTTAAATTAATTTTAACTACAACTCAGTGCTGAATATTTTAGAGTGGTCCTAAAGGTACAAAAAGGTACAAAAGGACTGAGAGGTGATCTGATAATCTGAAGTGTTTTCAAATGGTGTTTGGATAAGGTGCCAGTTTGGATGGTAAAGGCAACACTAGTTGAAAGAGCTGTTTTCTTTCAGATTACAGGAGGTTATAGTCAAGGGCCTGCAAATCTCATGCAGTTTTAGTCTCCAATAAAGCACACATTGTAATTTTTTTCCCCCAGTACTGGAAGTGAGTGAGTTTCCATTCATTTCACAGTTTCAAAGATGCTAAAGCTGGGCAGTGGGTCATGAAAGTCTTTTGTAATTCAGGCAATAGACACATGACCTCATATCATTACTAAGTCTCATAATTCATGATAGAAATAGAACCTTCCTTTGTCCGTTTATTCAGTTCTGTCTTACTTCAACCTTCTGGAGAAAAGAACTTTCACATAATTTCCAGTTTTCATCCTCTCTTTAGCTTTCAGTCTTATGATCTTTTTATGCCTTTGTCTCTGAAGAACTGACCGGTGTCAGAGGTTACAGGTCAATTCTGTAACAGATATCTAAACCTGCTTTTGATAGGCTCTTTAGTGTGAATTTAGATGAAGATGGATGATGTAACCTGTGTTTTCCAGTTTTTGAGTTACTAGGGAGATGTTAACCTTTTTTGAGGTCATCTATCTTAAATGAATAAAAAGTAAGAAGCTGCGTTGAGCCTTTCAGCAGAAAACATAAAGATGGATTCAGAAGAACTGTCATTGGTGGCCCCAAACAATAGGTCACCTGAACACCCCGCCTCAGAAATAAGGTGCACATCCATTTATGATGGCATGTTTGTGTACATCATTTGATGAACAACACGAGGCAGAAACCAGCTCCTGCAGGATCAGACTGATTAGACCATAATTTGTTTCTAAGTCTGACAGTTAATTCCTTAATATGATTGTGGTGGTTGTACGATGATTTTTTTTGCAGTTACAATGTTGTGAGTTACTTGAGCAGCGTATAGGCTAATATAGCTGATCCTAATGCATCAATATAGCTACTTCTGTCAACTGAGCTGATAAATTTATTAGGGTAATATGTAGTAGAGCTGTCCAGGTGTAATTTCAGTGAAATGATTCTAAGTAATATTTCCTTATTTCCATACTAGATTTATTGAAGACTGTATCAGTCATCCAGTCAGGTTTGGGGGGAGAGGTATGTGACCTTAAGAGCCCTTCCAGCCTGCAATTACCTTTGTCAGGTTTTCTCTTCTGTCTGGTTCACCCCCAGTTCCCTGGAAATTGACCAATTTTTCAGGGTTTATTAAAAATAAATATGAACAGCCCAGAGATACTTTTTTTCAGGCCACAAATTTACTTGGATATTTCAGTTGCTTAATTCAAGCATCTGAGAGGATGGGTCTTCTGCTAAGGCTATAGAAAATATATGTTTTTGAGAATGGTTTGGTTACCCAATCAAACTCTCTGCCCTGGATATATATAAGGACAAAGGCAAGAGCTGCTCCACAGGAAGCTCACTCTCTCATTGCAGCTCCAGAGGCCAGAGTGTCTGGGAGGCACCTGCATCACACTCTTCCTTGTAATGCTGTACCTTGCGCCAACTTAGAATAATATCAATAATTATTGTAAGAAATAATAATATAAATAATATATAAATCATTAATATAGCTGACTATACTGCTGAAATAGCAAGAAAATATAGGGTTTAGAAAGTCTAAGAATAGTCAGGAGGAGAGAAGGGGCTAAAAAGGAAGCAAATAATTTTTGTTAATGAATGACATACAGTCTTTTTTAGGTCTTAAAATAGCATCTAACTTTTAAAAAGGAACAAAAAAGAAATACCCTTTATCCCAAATCAGAATGAACTTGTTTTCCCATCCCCAGGACTTCATCTGGCCCTTCAGAGCTGTGGTAGGGCACACAGAGATTTCTACACAGCACTAAGGAACAAAGCCAACTTCAGAGCAGCTTAATTTTCTTTAAGGGCTTTGAAAACTCAGGTATTACACAGCAAAGCATTTTATACTGATTAATGCAAAACCAGAAACTCCTTAACTGTACTTGTATGCTGAGGTTGGTTGTATGCTGAGCCTGAGAAAGAGGACTGAGTTAGACAATCATAGCACAGCAACAACAGAGTGGAGAAATGTAGCTCACAAGCCACTCAGATCAAGGAGGTAATGAAACTATATATGGTTTAGGGATAACAAGATAATGTTTAGGATGTCTGAGACCCAGACCCTTAAAAAGTTATCTGGAAAACGTGTGTATTTACACAAAGTCCAAATTATGTTGTCAAAACCAACTTAAGAACATACAAACTTGCGTGGACCCAAGTTGCTCTCTTCAAGGAATGAAAGGAAAACTTCACGGTGTATTGGGTTTGCATGGCCTGGTTTTTGGTAGCAGGGGGCCACAGGGGTGGCTTCTGTGAGAAGCTGCTAGAAGCTTTCACTGTGTCTGGCAGAGCCAATCCCTGATGGCTCCAAAGATGGACCTGCCACTGGCCAAGGTCTGGCTCATCAGAAATGGTGGTAACACCTTTGTGATAACAGATTAAAGAAGAAATGTGGCGTAGTTTTAATTCCAGCCAGAGAAGAGCGGCGTGAGAACATGTGAGAGGAACAACTCTGCAGACACCAAGGTCAGTGGAGAAGGAGCAGCAGGAGGTGCTCCAGGCACCGGAGCCAAGATTCCTCTGCAGGCCGTGGTGATGACCATGGCGAAGCAGCTGTGCCCCTGCAGCCCATGGAGGGCCATGGGGATGCAGAGATCCACCCACAGCCTGTGCAGGAGGAGCCAATGCTAGAGCAGGTGGATGCCTGAGAGGCGGCTGTGATCCTGTGGGAGACCCATGGAGATAGGGGCCCTGCTCCCAGGCTGGAGCAGCCTGTCCTTGAAGGACTGCACCCCATGGAAGAGTGACCCATGCTGCAGCACGTTAAGGGCGACTGTTGCCCGTGGGGTGGACCCACATTGCAGCAGTTCACGAGCTGTTGCTCATGAGATGGACTCACATCAGAGAAGGTTATGGAGTACTGCCTCCCACAGGAGGGATCCCATGGTGCAGCAGGGGAAGGACTCTCTCCCTGAGCAGTGGGACAAACCTATGGGTGACCATAAGCCCCATTCCATGTCTCCTTGTGCTGCTGCGGTAGGAGATAGAGCTGGGAAGGAGGGGTGGAAAGTGTTTTTAAGGGCTTATTTTACTTCTCATTATCCTGCTCTGATTTTGATAGCAATAAATTTGCTTCGTATCTCTAAGCTGAGCCTGTTTTGCCCGTGCTGCTATTTGATGAGCAATCTCTCCCAGTCCTTACATCAAACCATGAACGCCTCGTTAAATTTTCTCTCCTCTGTCCAGCTGCAGAGGAGTGAGTGAGCAGCTTTTGTGGGTGCCTGGCATGCAGCTAGAGTCAACCCACGACACACGGTCATTGACAAAGTAACTGCGCTAGCAGGTGGAAGTGACCAAAAATTTCCAGCTTGTTTCACTAACCCTTAAATCTCCACACCTTTCAAGAAAACTGAATTTCCCTAATGTGCATCAAAATTGCTTCTAAAGTCCTGCATCAAATGGCATCAAATTCTATCCACTGGAGTGGATAGCCCATAATGTTGTCAATGATGTAACTTACATTAGAGGAAGATGTGGTGAAGCTTGAAAGTCATCAAGATGTGGAGAGTGCTTTTTACCTTTTATTTTCTTGCTGTGATTCCTCATCCTTTCTAATGAGAAATGTTCCTTCTGGTTTGTGTGGATGCCATTTCTAGGTGTTCCTACCGTGCTGTTATCCACAATATAGAGCTCCACAAGAGTCTCTGTATCACTGCACGCAATCTGTAAATCTCAAAATGAGAACTATGTGCTTGACCTCTTCTCCTCTAACAATGATGAGGCTCAAAGCCCCATCCAACCTCACCTTGAACACTTCCAGGGATGGGGCATCTGCAGGTTCCCTGGGCAACCTGTTCTAGTGCCTCAACACACTCACAGTAAAGAATTTCTTCTCATTATCTGGTCTAAACCTACTCTCTTGCAGTTTACTTCTTCTGCTTTACTTATCCTCCACTTCTTTATCAGGTGAAATATTTTTATTCAGTCTTCTGGAATTGTCATTTTATTACAGATGTTATTAAAAGAGAACATCTGCATGTTACAGTTATTGCATTTTTTGAATTCTTGTCCAGACTAGAAGATGTGTATCCAGTGCAAATATTTTCTAACATTTATCCTAAAATATAAATCTGAATAGAGTTGAATGTAAAGCTCTGTTTTATGAGTGTACTCTAAAGTAACCATTACAGAAACTAAATCATATCTATTCTGTCTTGGACAAGCATTTTGTACTTACGGACAGCTCAGCAGAAGCTGGCATCTGTATTACTCTGAGAAAGGAATGTAGGCAAATAAATAAACATAAAATCAGGTAATTATATTTGTTAGGAATACAGAGATATCTTTCTTTTGGAAATAGACCATTTGTTAATCCATCAACTTTACTTCAAATATCAAAAAGAATAATCCACAAGAATAGTGATTGAAAAACCTATTTACTTTTTTTTGGGGGGCCCTCCACTCTTCAGAGACAGAGACTTTTTTGTATTACTGACTGTACTTAGTTCAATGAAACTAAATAAAAAATAACTTCAATTACTAGAAAAATGCTTCCATTTCTCATTTAACTTCTTTTTTCAGTTGAGTTTCTTCCAAAACTCAAATTTTAGTTCTGGAATAAATTTGCAGAAGGTACATTTTGAAATATAATAAACTGGGGAGAAGAAAAAAAAAACAAAAACAAACCCACATTTGTTTTAAATACACTGGATTGAAGAGGTCATTCAGCTGTAGCTATTAAATGAAATCTGTGTCTGTGTTTAATTTAGTTTCACTGGCATCTTTCAAGTACTTGATATAGTTGGACAGCATCTAACTTTGTACTTGGGAAACACCAAATCTACTTGAAATAATTGAAGTTTATTTAAGAATGGGATTTTGTGGTACAATTTGATAGGGAGGAATATATTACAGTACATTCAGGCCCTGTTACCAAATAAACAGAAATACTTTTATCTAGTGCTCTTCTTCCCTGAGTTCTCGTGTAATCGCTGTGTTCAAAAGGAGGAAGAAAGGTAGCAAACATCTCTAAATATAGTCCTGTTTTCTCTGTGTGATATTTTCAAGAGCTTTATTGAAATCCCTACTACACTGAAGACTTGAGAGTCCACAGCTCATCACACACATGTGCTCATAATCCTTCAGCCACTTCTGTGGGCATAGAAGAAGGGTTATTAGTGTTCAATTATGTATAGCATCAGTTTTAGAAGATTAGTTAAATTTTATTGGTAAATGTACCATAAATGATATGAGTGGATGTTGCATACGAATGTATAAAGTAGATGGCTATTCTGCAGCCAGATGAATCAAATATATCCCTAAACAGCTGGTGATGAGACATGAGATCCATTAAGAACAGACAGTTTTTTTAATATTAAAATACCCTATTTAATGTTGATTAAGTTACTCTTCAAGTCACAATTCTTGTCAAGATAAAAATAAAAATTCAATGTGAGAATTAAAATGAGGCACCTTTTGGGATATTTAAATCCTCAAAAAATAGTCCAAGCCTCTGACCACAACTATATTCTTACTTACTGTCCTTGAAGACTGGATTTGTGTAAATTATTTTTAACTTCTCTTTTTTGTGGTGATTGTGCCCCATGGAAACAATTTATGAATTTGTGTCGAATCCTCAAATAGATTTGGCTGAAATACTCTTTGAAAAGGGTAGACACCTTAGAAAAGATGAATCATACCATTTCAGTAGTTCAATAAATGTTTCAGCTTTTCATTTTGAAAGAATGTTTTGAAACCAAACAAAATCTTAAAGGCTTTTAGAAATTATTAAGTAACCAAAGAATAAAGGGAATAATTTTTTTGACTAAAAGTAGGATAAAAAATACTGGTATTTTCCCATTGCATTTTGTTGACTATAGGAATTTCCATTTGGAGTCAACTAGAGCTGCTTTTTCCTCATCTTGCTTTGGTTTGGCTGTATGAGCCCATTATTTACATACTGCTGGGTTGTTGAGTCTTATCACCAGCTCCTGGCATATGACCATTGGAAGCTTTCTTGTTTATAAACTCCATCTTGAAAATGGCTTCCTTTTTTTTTTTTCCACCTCTCACTCTTGTTGAGTGTTTTCAACTTTGATTAGAAATCTCATTTTCAGCCTTAATTTTCAAAGGTAGTTTATGATCACACAGTTTGTATAGCATGTGATAAGATTGAATACTGGTTAAATATATCTTCTGCATGATTATCTCACTCATGTTTTTTAAAAAAAATGAACTTAAAAAGCTTCTAGCTGTTGCTTTGATGGGCCAAACAAACAAACCTCTTTCAGTTTCATCTTATGTTGAATCCACTACCGCAACTTGTTCATTCAGTTGGGGTTTTTTGCTTCACATTGATTCCTCTTTCTTGAACAATGGCCAAAGTAGTGCATGGCATACAGGATGTAGTTTCCAGACAGTGCTGCTAATAATGCCTTGTCTATATTGGAAATATTTCATCTATTAAAACTCAAGGTCATGTTTGACATTTTTTCCACAGCAACCTGACACTGACAGTTTTTAGCCATTCTTGATCCACCCATATGCCTCTTTTTTCTCCTCTTCCATTTCAGTTGAATAGCCTCAGCTTAAAGCCAAAATTATTAATAGGATGTAGTCTTCTGGAACTTGTAGCTAGCTCCTGCTCAGTGGCTGGATATTTCTGAATTGGTACTGCCACGTGTCTTCTCTTTGGGAAATTGCTACTTTCAAAACTCTAAAAGAAACCTCTGGATTTATGGCTTTCATCTGTCTATTTCGAGACAGCTTTCATATATTTCCCATATCCATTATTTTCTTCATATATGTTCCTCCCAGATATGTTCTGGATACTTGAAAAATTCTGAAATGCTTTGCTCCAACTCACACTCGCCCTCCTCCCTTTCCAAAGAGATATAACTTCACCATCCTCTCAACATGACTGGTATTACTAAATGTCTATATGCAACCATATATTCATTTCAGGTGCCACTTCTGTCAGTTTTTTTATAAAGGTTGCCAAAAGATCCTAGCTCTACCAAAACGAGTGTGTCAAGCTTTGCAATGCCTTCCAGTTCAGATGTCATAGTTTACGGATATATTTATAATTTACTACTAGTCATGCTATCTTTTACCTTCTGTTCCTAAAAAATTAAAAAACTGAAAGCATGTCAAATAAGCTTTTGGCTCATTTTAAATTGTTCAATACTGAGCTCCTTATGTCATCTCTTGTAAATGCTCATTGTCTTCCCAGGGTTTTTTGAGCCTGATCAAGTATTTCTGCAGTGGTGTCACAAGATCCCTCTCATCATGCAAGGTACAAATTCCAGAAGTTTTAAATCTTTAGCCTAAACAAATTCCACATCCCTACTCCATGTTCTCACCCCTTTCAAGTCTCTTCTCAGTTCAGAACAGATTTTCTCACTCATCTCTTTTTTATGTTTTCAACTTCTGTCAGAAACGCTTTAAAGACTTCCAAATTACACATTTCAGTTACAGTGTCTTAATGTACTCCTTCACAAGCTACGTGGCATGGAACAAAAATCTTGAGAGCAGTACCTTAGTGAATATACTACTCCTTTTTCTGGTTATTTTTAGCGTCTATGTACCACGTAAGTATAATTGTTCTTTATTATGAGCTGTTGATGGTAAGGTTGGATACATTTTAAGGTTAATTTGCACAGGAATGAGTGCCACCAGTGAGTGGTACTCCAGATGTGTGCAGCTTAAACTCGGTGGTGCTGCTGCTCTGACAGGAAGGGGGAAGAGCAGGAAAGCAGTTTTTCAGCTCCATATCTTACTATCAACATCTGCTGTGAAAGCTCATCCATTCCTCACCAAAGATTTCAGTCCTGAGCCCAGTATAAGATTTCTTTCTCTTTTACATCATGTAGGTAGTTGACTAAAGCCAACTTGCCTTTGAACTTTTAATGTAAATACCTTAATTTAAAATTTAAGGTAGTACAGTAAGTGAGTAAAATGAGTAAAATTAAAGACAGTAGAGAGATGCAATATTCGTCAGTAGCTCAAGTTCTGAATTCTGTGCCACGCTTCCAAAAGTGGTGCCTCTCAGAAGTATCCCTAATAAGTACAGTATCCCCAAAATGTTTAACTTTGGGCACACAACCTCTGCCATGGAAGAGGGGAAACAATCCCTACACCTGTATGTTTACGTCTGTAGCATACTAATATTTCAGTGTATTCTGTGGACACAGCAAAATCACTCTAGCTTCGGTAATTGGTTTCCACAGAAGTTTGATTAGTGCACAACAGAAAATGGATAAAAATAGGTACTTTAAAATTACAGAGGTAGTACACCAGCTGTGTCCTCCTTCTGTCTAAAATCTGTTTCATTTTGGTTACGTCCTACAGACCAATGTAGTGAGGATAGGGAATACCACTACAGTGTGTTATATTCACACTCCACCAAGGGGAATGTATTCTCTCAGGCTTCCTGAGGGAAGCTTTGATTTGGGAATCAGGGAAGAGTGAATCATTGCTGACCTCTTCTGAGCTATAGAGAGATGGTCAAAAGGTTTTATAAAATGCAAGTGTGAGTATAGACAGATGAAAATCAGATTTCTTCTTTCTCATTACCGATTTTCCTGTCTGTAGAGGTAAGTCTTGAGGGTTTAATTTTGCTTAACATGCTTATTTTAGGAGGGCTGTTCTCCTCAGCAGGGAGGATGCTTCTGCTAAGGATCAGGAAAGAAACTGTGAGCTGTGTAGACCCATAGAAATACTTTCTAATATCTGCCTGCCTATTCTGCCATGCCACAGAGGCTATTCTGCTGCATGCCCCAGAGCTAGACCTCCCTCTTGATCTATCTGTGCAGAATAGCCTGTTCTTGTTTGGGACAACCCATCTCATCTGCTTTTGCTGTAGCCCTCCTGTTGCATCTGAAGCATAGTTTCAGAGAGCATGTCTATGTTAACGTTTGAGTTCAGTTGTTTTGAACATTTTCCCCACTGGCTGTTGTTTGGTTTGTACCATGAACAGTACTGCAGCTTCTTAAATGGTTTTCTCTGGAGTGGAACTGGAAAGATGTGTCCCAGGTGTTTCATCTAGTGTACTCCAGCCACTAAGACCTGGCATTCAGTCTCCAGGACCAAGCTTGACTTGGGCTTTAACTGTCAAATTCCTGTGTTGTCCTCAATGCCAGCTGATTTGTTATTGCAGCACAGTGTTTGCCTGTTGTGCATATCAACACAGCTATGGCTTAGCAGGTGTATCTGGTAAGGAAGCTGAGGAAAGGTGCATCAACGTGTATCAGAGAGAAACAGTGCTTATGTGCATGAGTAATGGCACAGAACAGAAGTCCTCATTGCACATATGTGGGAGCTATAAAATAATAGTTCTGTTGCTGAGTAGTGGAGGGGCAAGATAAATTAATGAAATTGTGACTTAAACCATACTCATCCTATTTTTATTCACATCTTTGACAGGATTTCTTTTTTTTTTTTTTTATATCATGTCAGATTTATTTCTCTGGAATGGAGTTTATTTGTTTTCCTGAAGGGATAATAAAATATCTGTGCATTAAGTTAGTTATTAAAGATATGAGTTTAGCCCAAAGCAGCTCTGAAGGGTAGTTTAAAATTGAAGTGAAGGAATGTATGTAGCATGCAATAATATGTGGCTCTTTCAAGTCAGATACAGTATTTACACTAATACAGTTTTCATTTCTTAGGACAGAGAAAGTAGTTTAAGAAATGAATACTAAATTAGTCAAAAATATATGCTACAGCTGTGTAATCTCCTCTATTTTGTCAAGTATTGTACTATTTTTGGAGATTGTATTGGTTTGATATCTTAAACTACTATTCTTGCATTGCTAGTTTTTTAATTGGTAGTTTCTTTACACATAGTGACACAATTATCTTGGTTTGTTGGTGAAAGATTGTTCAGTTTATGTACATTCTGATTTTTAATTTGGTGGATACAAAAATTGGAGTGTGGGTCTCATCCTGCATTGTAGGGAATTTGAATCATTCCAGGAATACTTTCATAGAAGTCAGTGTGAGATGAGTATCCACTGCTTTATACTAGTGGTTCATCACCTGGATAAAAGCTAGGTGAAATATCCTCAAAGCCTGCTTCAGCTAAGCGTTAATAAGTAAAAATTTCTATTGTGTTCTGTTAGTGAGCAACGTGAATTGTGCCATTTTGCAGGCATGTTTGGTTTTTCTATGGGTGCCCTGACAATTAGAATGTCAACAGTAGCATGACTGCAAATGGGCACACACTTTATTGTAGAACTGTAGGGGACTGTATTAGCATAAATGAACTTCATATTGGTTTTGCAACCAAACTGCCCCCTGAATACACTGCTTGCTTTCTGAATCCACAAACACAGTCAGATTCTCTAAAGTGTGTACTATTCTGTGGCAATAAAAAATAAGTTTAATACTTAACCACACTGAAGAGGTGTTGGCCTTGAAGGGATGAGGTATTATAAATGCTATCACCATAGACAGTTGAAACAAAGTGTGGGAGTCACAGTTAAGGGTTCAAGAACCTATTTTTCTCCCACACACGCTCATCTCTTGTCATACTCTCTTTCAAGAGTTTGAAAATTTCAAGTGTTTCTCAGAATATCCTTCTGCTAAGGAGATTAATACAAATATTAGCAGCAACCCATATCTGTTATCCACATTTGCTCACAGCCCAATTTAAGGTATGGATTTATATGCTGACCAACATATGGGAGTTAAGGCTATGAGGGAGACATTACTTCAAAGAACGCAATAGACTGCCTGTGAACACAGAGCACCCTTTTGAATCAAAGTACCTTAATTTAAACGCTTTACATTTAGATTGGTTTCTTTCAGGAGAACTGGAAGTGCTGGAGAGATTGTTTCTATAATAACTGACCACAAAATTTGACCCTTTATGGATTCCCTGTTTCGTCCATGTGTCACTGCCTTCTTCAGGAAGTGCTGTAATTTATGTTACTGGCCTTTAGGATCTCAGCAGCATTCAGTATTTCTCCTCTGCTCTTAAACTGTGTGTGTTTTCAGTAGTTCAAATAAGGGATCTTCAGAATTTTTACATGAGTAATATTATTTTTTTCTAGGCTATGTGGCTTCAGTTTACATGGCTAAAGTCATACGTAATTCTAATTAAAACAGAAATACCTTCTTGTGGTCCTGTCAAAATGAAAGCAAGACACCTTCTTATGGAAAATGGTTGATATCCTTAGTCACAATCAGCAATTGTTGCTGCAATTAGTAATTAAAAGACAATTTTCCTGCATTCCAGTGCTTCAGGCACCTAACCTCTTTTGAGCAATAGCTTGAAGAGGCAATGCAGGCTTGCATTCTCTCATGCATTAGCTGCAAATGAGCCGTTAGCAATAAGCAGCAGATAATTTGGCCCTGTGAGTTGTAGTTTTCTTAAAGAGCATGTGCCAGTTAAGCAAGATGAACCTCAGAGTTGTCAACAGTGCAGTGATGATGTAGCAAGTGTTTTTAGTCACCAGCTCTTCCAGGAAATAATAGGTGTCTTGAAGAACATAGTCTGACAAATCTGTACTTTGTGGGATCAAGTGCAAAGGAGTAAGTCAGAAATTGAAAGTCAGTGGATGAACCAGAAGTAAACCTTGTTAGCTTTGTATGAAATTGTCTCATCATAAGCTTCGGTCAGCCTAATGCCTGCAATCAACACAAGCCTGCAATGTGTGCCTAAGAGAATGAGAGCCAGTCCTTGCTCAAACTTGTGGTCTCATCGCTAATCTGTGTCAGTAGTGCTCGAGAATCAGAGTACAAGAGGCATCACAGTCAAGAGTAGTTGTCATCGCTTAGAAACCATACAAAACCAGTGACCATGTCTGTACTGCCAGTTAAATGTTTTATCCTTTTTACATACTCCAGCTGTATCTGTAAGAGGAGATCCCTTCACTTTTTTGTATTTGTTTGTCTCTCCCCCTTTCTGTCTTTCTCTGTTTTTACTGACATAAGGATCTGGAAGCAAGACAATTTAGCAGCTCTTTTAGAGGTAGAAGAATGAAGAGGAGCAGCTGCTAATTTGATTGAAATGGGAATGTGGCCAAAGATCTGAGGAAATAATTGCAGCAATTCTTCTGAGAGGCCTTATGCACATCTTTACACCACAGAAAAAAACATGCATGGGGCAGTTGAAACCATGCTGAGCTTGAGTTAATGTAACCAGCTGAGGAGGTATGTCTGAAATGTTCTGCTTAAAACACCAGCATTATTTTTAAAAAGATGAAACTCGAGGATATATCTAGCTTGGTGATTTTTAAAAAAAAATTTTTTTAGGGCTCTGACATTATATTGGAATACATAGTAATCAGAAATTAATGAAGAGTTGTCAGGTGATTGTACTGTTTTAAAGATCTTAAAGATCTTTGTTCAGCTTCAGAAGAAAA
This sequence comes from Coloeus monedula, assembly GCF_965178545.1. Taxonomy (NCBI): domain Eukaryota; kingdom Metazoa; phylum Chordata; class Aves; order Passeriformes; family Corvidae; genus Coloeus; species Coloeus monedula. The sequence continues at coordinate 89,141,223 of NC_138782.1, read as the reverse complement.
CAGAAGAGACAGAAATATGGAAATTTTCATACAGTTCTGAATCTTGTAACATTTCAGATAAACTGGATTTTGCTTAACTTCACCTCTGAGTTCAGCTCCCTCACTGTGTCTGGGATAAAGGTGACAGTTCATCCAGTAACTCACAGATTGATTTGATGTTAAAGAAGTGTGCTGCCCTCTTTGGCTACAAACAGTAAGGGAATTGATAAATCTTCATTATAAGAACCCCTGAGACTCTTTTCATCCAGATCATTCATTTCCTCAGTCAGTGTCAGAGCCTGTTAGCAGAAGCCACTGCAATGCCTGGTAAGCTGATGCATGGAGGGTGGAGCAAAGGGTGGTGAGGGGAGAGCTTATATCCATCTAATCCAGCCTCAACTCACTTCATGACAGAAGTATTTTAACATATGTTTTCTGAGGAATCAACATAAGGAGATATCTGTGTCCTGGCAATTGCATCATAGACAATATAATTAATGTTAGGATAGATGAAAACTAATTAAATTGCATACCACCCTTTCTGCTAAATTTTTTTTCTTTTTTTTTTTTTTCTTTTTTTTTGACAGAAAAATATATTTTTGATTAAAGGTTTTGGAGTTGGTAGCTTATTTTTGGTTTTGGTTTCAAGAAATGCTAATCTTCTGTGAAAAGTTTTGAGTTTCCATCAAAACAAAAGTTTCTGAAACCCTTTCACTTGAGTGCTCTACAATATCATCTCCTGGAATTTATAGAACAGTTTCTTTTTGGTCTCATTCTCTAGTCAATACATGTTCCTTTTATCTCCTGTTCTAAGTTTTCAAAAACATGGTCCATGAGAATGTATTGTGTCATTGAGCAACCTGGCTTAAAAAGGGAAATGGAAATGGGAGGTATAGGAGTGACCCTAAATGAGCCTTGGGGGAAAGTGGTGACCAACTTCTGGTTAACCACAGTCAGGTCATACAGGGCTTAGTTCTGCCCTGGACAGTGAGTTTATGAAAAAATCATTAAAGGACGGAGATCTCCTCCATCATAAAACATGGATGACAAGTGAAAGCTTTAGATCCATGTCCCCAGTGCAATGACTAGAGAAATAGAGTACTATAGCACCAAACTGCTATTCCTGGGAAAAAGAAGGCAGACAGGATGCTATTCCTTTGCTGGAATATTCCCTGTTTGATTAGAGTCCTTGCTGAATACTTTCAAGATACTGTCATTACAACTGAAATGGAATTAAATTTAAAGCTTTTCATCCAGACCATGTTCTGGGCTTGTTTGACCATTGTGAGAGATTCCATTATAATCCTTAAATGTTCTTTCCTTTGCGGAAAATCAAGCCCATCTCTCTGTATTCCAATGGACTGCCTTGAGGAAATGTCCCATGTCGTTTTTGAGTACTAATAGCAGTATAATTAGAAAATCTTTAGTCTTTCCACCATAAATGCCTTAATTTACAAAGAGAAATGTGTTTACATTTGGATAGATATGGCACCAGTGTGGAAAGGCTGGAAAAAGAACTCTCTGAAGCTTAATTTAAGTAAAATTAACCTGATATAAAAAGCCGTAAGCCCTTTAAAAATATTTTCCTCTTAATCCTTAGTATCTTGTATTTTTGTAGCGGTTTCAGAAGAAGCTGTGTTTCTTGTTGCCACCCTTTGATATCCATTTCTTCATCATTTTTGAGTGGAAAGAAAATAGAATATATTACTGTGATCTCTATGACTATTGCAGTCTTGCAAAATCAGGATTTCAAGGATTCCAGACAAAACTAGATCAAGACAATTTGCTCACTATTCAAATATAACAAAAGGAAAATATGTAGCTAAATTAAAAAACATTGACAGACAAAGCCTGTGTGGCATCAAACTATTTTGGGGGCCCAGGTAAGGAGCAGCATACTGCTACAGACATGGTACTTAGATGTTTTGGCAGTTACCTGAAAAACTGCTGAAGTAAAATCTCTTGTCACAAGTTCTACTCGTACAACTGATAATTTATTGTGAATACAGCACCTAACTATTCCAATCAAAATTTAGTATATGCTTGCAAAGGTCCCATTTAAGATTGGTGTCGTCTCATTCTTTGATTATAGAGAATACCAACAGTTAAATCAAGTGTGGAAATACTGCTAAATGGAGGCATAAGTCTATAAACTTTTCTATGGTATCTTTTTAGGGTTCATTTTAATGCCTAGCCACAGGCATCTGGTGCTGTTTGAGATTCTCCTGGTCTTCTCCAGACCAACAGCTGTGGCCTCTGGAGAATGCAGGTCACCTACTGATTGTCTGTCTTCTGCCAGCCCTGTGGAGATGTCTCAGTACATCTCCAGTGGCAATGGGTGTCAGTGTTTAGGCAACTGAGCTGACTTCCTATGCATTTGGCCTGATCTTGCTACTGTTCATGTTTTCTGTGTTTTTTATATACCTAGCAATAAATGTGCTTCAGTAATTAAGTTAATGTCACATCTGATAGGAAAATAATGTACACACAGGTTTAGAGTGCTTCAAGTCTGTCAGTAGCTCTAGGTCACACATCATCTTGTGAAACTGAAACTGCACAAGCAGAGTCATACTGTTGTTTGTTCCTACAGTGTTTGGCCAGCATGATGACCACAAAGATTTGCTGCCAATCTTCTGGGCCTCATTTGTAGGTTATTGCTGATAAGATCAGGTGCAAATAATTTTTATCATCTGCATTCATTTACCCCTATTTCAAGAGTGGCATGCCAATAAACACACACACTTTTCTTAATGTGACTGAATGTGGCTTAATTATGTCATTCTTTAGAAAGTACAGAAAGAAAAGTGGAGGACAAAGGTAGCAGGCTGTTCTGGTAGCATATGTTTGTTGAGGAGAAAGAATTTTGAAATAAAAGCATCTGAAATGGAGACTAATAACCCCTCCTAATACAAACTCTTAGTTGCAGGAGCTGGCAGTGTAAAGTGACAGAGTTGTTCCTGACTGCCCAACCTGGGTGTCTTTAGACGTGTCTGAGTCCCTCCCAGTGGTGAGGGTGATCCCTGGGAAACTGAGACACTGCCTATTGCTGGTGAGCCCTTGCCTGTTCCTCACTGACACCTAGAGGTTTCCAACTATACAATTTATTCTCTTAACAGGGAAGAGCACTGCAAATGTGTTGAGGATCTTTGATAAAAGTTAAAGAAAGTAGTGTTACACTTGTTTTGTATCTCTAAAACCTCTTTCTGATTATGCAAGTCACTCTACTGCAGCCAAGCAAGCTAGGAAACTAAAGCAAAGTTTCTTGAAACATGCAGAGGGAAAAGAAGAAATGTCATCATTATGGATTTATCTTTGTTTTGTTCCTTTTTGGAAATCTGTTGGGGGAAAAACATCACTAGGACTTCTGTGCCAGTACCTTGACTTAAAGGGCCCTGAGTTCTCTTGCAGGGTTTTATTTTCTTCCTGTGCGTGTACGGTTGCCATCCGCAGTAATCAAACTCAATCAACAGAAGGAGTCAACTGCTTTGTATTAACTATTATTCTGGCTGCAGTATTTTATAACAGATTTTTAAGATCTGCACTGACTCATACAATACATATCTAATCAAAAGTAAATGAAACTGCATACACTGACTTGATAGTAATAACAGAATAGCATTTACAACAGCAGAATAGTGACACTATTTTTTAATTAAGATTTTAAAAAAATAAAAAGTTGAGAGTTTTGTAGGCATATATTATTGTATGTCCTTAGACTGGGCTTTTATTTTTTAATTTGTGTTTTTATTCAAGGTAATTTGAATAAAATTCATATAATTAAAAATTTCATACACTTCAGTGGAATTGGAGTCAATATATATTCATAGTTTAAAGAATTATGCTAACAACAGTTCTTTGTAATTTTAGGGAGTCTTTATCAATTTTCACCAGCATTTTAAACCTATTATGTAGCACCTATGTTTCTAAAATTGCAGTAAATCTGGTCATCACTAATACAGCTATCTTTGCTCTTTTGACACTTTAATTGTAATTGTGTGTCAGCGTTTTCTTTAAAGAATTATAGTTTAGCTATAAATTTGACCAGCGAATTAGTGTCTACAGAAACGACACCCGTGTAGTAAATAAAGAGTTGTAACGAGCTTTTGAGTGTAGATATCTGCATAAGCTGCAAAACCTGCTCAAGAAGCCAATTAATTCCCTTAACACAGCTCAGCAACTTCATATACTGAGTTATTGAGCTTTGAGGTGGCTTCAGTGGCTGTGGTTTCAGACCAAGGAGTTGGGCAAACAGGGCTGTATTATATATTGAACATGTGCTTTCTGTATGTAACAGACCCAGAATGTCCCCATCCCACAGAAATATATCCTACAGCATTCCAGAAAGACTCATGACAGATTCTTTTCAGTTCCAAATGGGTTGAAGCACATTTTGTTTTTTGAAAAAGAAGTAGCTGCCAAGTCCCTAGTTGTGATCACTGTGAGGGTTTGCACTTGTATTCAAATACTGCCACCCCCAGGAACACTGTTCCCTAATCCCAGCGCTTTTGGGGAGACATATCTTCCAGTCTTTACTCAAGAAATGATAATTTTTATTCTAGATGGCTTTTGCCAAGTGTAAACCAATAATATTTTCACTGAATCCATAGGCAGCCCTGAGGGTGTAACTCTAAGCCTTTCAATCTTCCAAAAGATTCTCCTTATCTGTTAATATGCAATGCTTGTACAGCATTTTTAAAGTGTTTCCTGAGCATTAGTCCCCAGAAAGTCTGGAACATTATCCCCATTATTTATATTTGAGAAGGTCTGCCTCTGAACTCATCAGAGCATTATACTAGATTCCCAGTCCCACCTGCTCTCTTCCAGAAGTCCTGCAGTCTGCTGCCTCTTACCAAAGCTTTCTGTTTAGGATGTGCATATTTGATGCAATTGAAACAGTGAAAGGAAGGAGGGCTGCAGATACTGTTTCCTATATCTCCTGTGGTTTTCTTGTGGTCTTTTTTTTTCATGGTTGTAAGACAAGACTGTTATCCCTTTCATCATCATAAGAAATTAATCATAATTTATTAGTCTGGAGATCGTGGAGATTTCCCTTCAGTCAACATTTATGCTAAGCTAGCTGGCTTGTTTCTGGATTTTTGCCTCTTTCGGATTCTCATTTTCCTTAGAAACTACTCAGAAAAAGAAACCTGTCATAATGTCAGGATAATTAAGTGGTACAAAATTAATCTAGTTTGTAATAAAAAAATCAGTGCTTTTACTATTAAATTATATCAGTTTAAATGAGAAAGAAAACAACTAATATATGCAACAGCCACTAAAGAAAGCAAATCATTAGTAGATTTTAGTACCCTGTTTATATTAACAAATCCAAAGCAAATCATTATCTGAAGGAAATAGAAACATATTATTTTAACTAAATTTCCGCAGGAGTTTGACTTATTTTCCTTCCGTGGGTAGTAATCTGTAGTATTTATCTTCAGTTCAGCTACTCTAATGGAAGCAGTGGAATTTTTTCCATGAAATACCATCTGAAGACTAACAGAAATGACAGGACTCTGTTACTAAATTGCTTTTATTGTGACATAGTGACTTTAGAAAAAATATAAAGCATGATGTAGTTTCAAAATCCCTTTTGTGTTGTTGCATTATTTTCCTAAAGCAAGCAGTAATTTTTGAGATGGAATTACCTGAGTGTGTATCATGACATGGCATCACTCATCTAGCAAACTGTTTATCAAGATCATAAAAACAACCCCCAAAATATTAATTGAAATGTTTTACTAACTGACTAGTTTATTTTCTACATGTGGGAAATCCCACTAGCTTTTCTGCACCTGCTCATTGTGCCAGTGGTTGGTTATCCTGTTGGACCCAAACATGAATTCCTTAGGAGCTCCTAGATGTTCAAAACTGATAAAGCATTTGCATACATTACAGCATGATTGGACCAAAATGTATATTTGAACATGCAGATATGGCTTTGTTTTCCTGTGATTTGGTTCCCAGATGCCACTGCAATGAATTCACAATTCTACACTGATCAATAATAGCAATATGAAAATGTTTTCAATATGCTTTAATGTTGCAGTGCATACACCATTGAACAGGAACTACTTAGACCAATTTAGTGGAAAATACTTAATTTATATTGCTATTTTTAAATATTATCTGAATTTTGCTATTTTGGAACAGCAGGAACATTATATCACCATTAGTTGAGAGACTTTATTGTAAATTCAGCTAAAATGTGTCTCGTCTTTAAAGAAACAGCGGTGCCTTCTTCACTTTTACAAAAAATCCAATTTAAAGAAAAAAATCATCTCATGCTTCTTTGATTTTGATGCTTTGTGTTGTGATAGACTTCAGAATAAACAACAGCACTTTCTCCTTGCTTGCTAAAAGCTGATTTAAGGAGATTATTCTGAATGCCCTACACGTGGAAATGCAAAGCTTCTTCTTTCCACCTTGAAGAAGACATTAAATTGGTGCAGCGTATCTCCTCTGTTTTTGTAAGTGCTGTGTAATGATTATTTATTATTACATTTACAGACATAAGCATGCATATTTATTGCACTTTTTTAGGCCTTATTTACTTTGTTTAAGCAATTAAAAAACAGAGAATAATTTAAAAAACAGCAGTAACAAAAAAACCCCAAGACCAACAAGCAAACAAAACAAAACAAAAAACCAACCCAAAACTAAAAAAAGTCTATTCATGCTGATATAATTGAGATTTGATAATGAAGAAGCTTTTGCACCTCTATCAAGAAGTTTAAATTTATAGTTTTACATGCCTATCAGATATTCTAGACTAACACTCAGAGCCGGTAAAACAAAGGTATTAATTTGGGAAAAGTGTCTAGTCTGTACTATCACTTTTTTAAATGCACAGTCTCAAAAAAACCTGAATTTTAGAAATATAATAATCCCTAACTGTGAAATAAACATGAATGAGGTTCAGATATGCAACATAGAGAAGTCTGAAAGTTCTCATTCCAGAGCACAGAAATCCCTACTGTATAAAGGTACCTTTTTTGCTATATTGCCACTTATAAAATTCTGCCCTTAAGTCACAAATTCATCTTCTGCCAGTAAGCTAGAAATAGCAGCACAGTTGCCTGAGAGTGAATAAATTTTGTTTGGATGCAGTTTTATTTCTCTAGTACATTTTTAAGGTAACTTTTTATTTTTATAGACGGAGGGAGTGAGGAGAAGACTAAGACTAGAATTTCTCAAAACAGTGTTTCGTTCAGAAGTGTGTTGGCTGTGAGGGCCTTGCATAAAGAAATCATTCACACATGCCCTGGTAAGCTGGAGTTCATTGAAGTGACACTGTGCTGCCCATAGCAGTTCTAGCCCACAGGCAAAACATTCTTCTGGCAAAATGCTAGCAAATTCCCACTGACTCTGTTCACTTAAAGAGCAATTCATAAGTGCCTTGTTTTTTTAAAAAAGGAGAGTAGCTCTATGTTCCTAACATTCTGAGATGTCCAGCCCTGGATAGCAAAATGTATTTCTTCTCACAATAGGAAATCAATGGCAGGTTATTTTCATTTAGAATTTTGTGAAATTCTTTTATTTATAATGAAATACGTTAATGAAAATACTCTGCATGAAAAGATCTCACTGCATCAAAAATAAGCTTTGTCCCTCATGGGTATGGCATCTGAGAGGCAGAAAAGATCATTGCAACACAAGGTATTCTCCTATTCTACATTTTTTATTGGTATTCACCTGGCTGAGCGCATTAAAGTGGGAGATGAAGAATTAAATGTTCCCTCTGTTTGTTTTTGTCTCTTTTGTATTTGCAGTTTTAATGTGTGGAGCTCAAAACCTCATTTTGTATGATCAGAACATGGAGATAAAACATTCAAGAACATAATCTGAATTACAAAACTGGCAAAAAGATGGGATTTATTGAAAAACCTATGATATGTAAAGAGCAACAAGTTCTGTCTCTCATGTTCACATGCGTAAGCAAAGGTTAATCTTATGTTTCCAGTGATTTGTGCACAACAGTCCTCACTGAATAAATAATTATTGCATTCCTTGCATTAATATACCAACATCAAACTATAGGGATCTGTATTGTTTAAAATGGAAGAGAAAGTTGGTACAAGTTTGGGGTTGGTTGGGCTTTTTTTGTTAGTCTGCAGTAATTTATTGTGGTAATTTATTCTTGGTTTGTTCCTGAACAATGATGAAATAATTTGTGTCACACTGCTGTAACTAGCTCTGGAAGCCAAATTACTTTTTCAGATGGTACCAATACTAGGGTCTAACTTAACTCTGGAAAGGGTGAGAGGGTGTTTGAAGTTACGAAAGTTTTGCACCTTGTAATTCATTAGAAAATTTGATGAGGGATTGTGATAGGGCCACAAGATAAATAGCATGTGAATTAAAAGCTGGTATTTACACAGGTGATTTTCCCATCCTGTCAATGCAGCATTACATTGAGTGTGAATTTCCTATCCTTCTCCTGGTCTGTACTGTCATCTTCCCCACATCTGTTTCACAGATGACTAAATTCTCACCTGTCATCCTCCAGCTTTCTCCTTATCTCTTCATTGATGTTGTCCTGGGCCATTTTATTATCCTTATTCTTCCTCTGTGCTTCATTAACTCTTCTCCTCAGCACACCCTCTTCCAAAGTCCCAACATAGCCTCAGCTCCACTTCTACCTCCTCTATTCCTTGTCTTCTACCTGTTGATTTAGAAATCTCATGTATGATATTTTTAGGTTTTTTTTTTTTTTTTATAAAAATGAAATTAAATGTTAAAGAAAAGTAAAGAAATGTAAAGCATTTACTCTAAATTATATGCTTGATACCAGTCAGGAGCCCCATTGTATGTGTAAATCATACTGCCTGCTGCAGCCTGACACTGACGTGACATGTTGCCATCCTGGTACTCATGGATCCCACTGACACTCTGTGTAGAACTCTGGCCTATCCCATTTCCACAGTCAGATCTACTTCCCATCCATGTTCCCTGTCTATGAGGATGACTTCATGTAGAGAGCTGGGCTGGCGTCTGAAACTCCTGTGAGGGTCAGTGCCCAGGCATGCTCAGCATCTTTATCCCAGGCCACAAGCTCTCACTCTGGGCCACAGGAGCGGGCACTGCCAGGATCGAGTGTTGTACAGCTGTCCAGCAGCGGATATCCGAAGTGCCACTGCCCCACAGCGCAGCATGAGCCCCTCTGAGCAGCAGGATTGCCTTCTGGCAGTAGCAATGGGAAGGGGTTCAGGTTGCAGGACTGGCAACCTGCTGAACGCTTTTAACTTGGCAGCGTTGCCACCAAGGGGACAGTTGGTCCTGGGGAAGCAGGCACAAATGCCACGCTGCACTCCTCAGAGTTCACAGGCAATGTTCTTCATAGCTCTTGGGGCCAGAGGTGGGCTGAGGATAAAAAGTGTGGTGCCAAATTCCCTTTACCTACTCCATTTGCTTGCTGCATCTGCTCATTTGATTTCACTTTGTTGGAATCAAATTTCATTTGATGCCATCTAATATTGCATATTTCAAAAGAGGAAAACCAGATACTGTTTTCTGTGGTGTAACTCCCTTTGTAGAAGGGTCCACGATGAAGTCAGGCTGGTTGAGTTCTGAACATTGTGCAATTGCCATTGAAAGTTCCTATACTTCCCAGAGGTATTAACTCTTAATAAGTTTTACACCATCCAAGTTCCTGAGAGTCACTGATAGGCTTTTACAAATCACAAAAACAGATGATTTTGTGGATTCAGTGCAAACTTTTGCTTTTTCGGTAAGTTTATCTTCATTACTCTAAGAGGCTTACAAATACACTATTACTTTGCAGTACCCATTTTCTTGTGAGGTACTGATTTTAGTGAGCTTAGCCACACACTGAAATTTTCCATATAGATCTATGAGAAATACAGAAGGTTATATTTGTTACAGCATATTTGCTTACTCATTTCTCCCTGAAACAGAAAAACCCTTATGAGCAATACAAGCAATCTTAAGGAGACATCTGATACTCATATAAGTAGCTGTGTCCGTTACTCTTTTACCAACCCATATCTCTGATAATGGGGATTTCATAAGGGGATTCCATGCGAATGTAGCTGGAAATTACTCATAAAAGCATGTTGAGTGCCACCTATCTAGGACCAACATCACAGGTTGCCCTCTTCCGTTGTCTAAGTAGTAATTCCTCATTATTCATTTCACAAGAAATGGTGTCCTGTCTTACAACTTAGGAAAAATAAGATCAGTAAGTAATGCCAAAGTAGTCCATAAAGTGATGTGATTAATGTTCTTCTCACTGCATCTGCTGACAGAAGTAAAGTCTTACTCAATTTCCTTGTGGAGACACAGTGAAACAATGTCTCCTGCAATAATTTTTAAGCAGGGAGCTTTCTGCTTGTCTCAGCTGTCTTGTATAGTCATTCAGAATGTACATTAAAAAGTTGGAAAGAGGTTATAATGTGGATGGATTTTCCCTAAGTCACTGAGTCTTCTTTCACTGAAAACAGGTTGTGGTGAAGCTCTTTTCCTTTCTGCCACCTGAGATCATTTAAGTTTCTTCAACTTTATTTTTGTTTCATAAAACTAATGCCAGATAATGTGACACTTCCTTAATTGAGTGCAAGTAGTTCTGTGTTCCTCATGCCTTTTATTGTTTTCAGCCAACCACCTGCCACAGACAGTTGCTATATCTGTGGCAAATATCATCTCAGATGACAAGACCCAGAACGTTTCATTAAGTTGTTATTGCAAGTTAACTTCTTGGTTCCTTTAACTTGAGCTTTTTTTTGTGTGTGAGAAATCATTAAGAAACATTGAATGGCTCTTCTTTTTTACATCTTTGTTTTAAACATCTACCCCATGAGAAGGCAGTAAGGCAGAAAACATTTTTTAATGTAGGAAGTTTAGCTACAGAAGGCAATATAAGCTCCTTTTGACTGAATAAGGCTTGAAGTTTGTGTTGCCTCCTATCGGGGCAGTTAATATGCTGAAGATGGTTGGTGACAAAGTTGAGCAGTGGCACAAGGGCAGCCTTTCACCCCAGTGCTGCATGCTGGGCTCCCATACAGTCTCGTCTCAACATCCTGCTCAATGGCTTCTGCCTCTTTGTCTTGCTAGTTGTGATTTCTCCAGACTATTGAATAAACTTATAAGCCTAAATGACTAGTTCCTCTTTCTAGCTTTTTATTTGCTTCACTGGGAGTCAAAAATGTAGCTGAAGCTTTTGCACATGGAATTTTGAAAAAAAAAAATGCTGAAATTTTCTTACAAGCAAAAATAAGAAGTCATTTCCAGTCTGCTGTACACTGGGAAGAAAACAAGCAGACACTCGCAGGGTGAAAACACAGTATATGTCTGGCAAACTTTTGGAAATAATAGAACCAGATTTTGGATAGACTTCCACCATTTTGTAAAAACATGGCCCTTTGCAAGCAGGCTTCTGTGCACCATAAGGCAGTGTACAGTGTACTAGCATGTAGTGATACCCTTTTTATTTGTACCTCTTCTAGACCTTCCCTTCTCTATAACACAAGGTCTGTCACTGAGTCTTTTAAGGCTCAGTCCCATATATTATAAGCAGCTGGAAAATTTCGCATACCCACTGAAGGTTCCAATGAACACAAAATACCACAGAACAGATGCCAATAAGAGATATTTTTAGCTGCTCATGTCACAGTTGCTGTTTTCCTCCACCATGACAGCAAATGAGCTTTGAAAGACTGGGAGAAATAGTGCATCCTGCAGTAAAAGCCTGAGAATGCCTCTCACTTCTTTAACACAGGCAGTAAATGTTTGCTTGGGGTCCATCTGAAGCTTTATAACAAACCATTATAGCAGACTCTATGCTGGTTATATGGATTGCATTGCAGACCTCTATTTCATACATTAATTTCCATGCATGACAGTTTTTTCTTTGTTTGCTCTGTAATACTGGCTGCTACAGGTAGTACTATTGTAAACAGACCTTGATTGAGTGAACAGTTTTTATTAGTAGTTAATGTAATTTTCTTGGCTTTGGACAAGAAGTACTTAAAATGTAAGGAAATCCATTCCATACATTTTCAACGAAAGTTGAAGTTGTTTACAATTACATAATAGAAAAAAAATCTAAACCTGTTGCTGAGTGGAAGAAAATCATCCTTATGCTGGGGTTTCTTATCCTTTCTCCCTTACCTTGCACTATTATATTGCACAGAATGTAGCCTGTTCCATTCCCAGGAGAAAGCCAGACTGGTATCTAATGTGTAACCAGCTGGGTGTTTACCCTTCATTATTCATACTGACAAGACATGAAAGGAAGAAATAGAAAAAGAAGAAAATCTAAAGTTGTTGGAGTAGTTATTCCTTTTTGTCTTAAAAAATGCCGGTTCACAAATTCAGGTGACTTAGGAAAAAAGCTCCTGCATACTCTCTCACCTTATTTGCTGTTTTTGTAGTATATGTGCATAGAAATTAATGACTGACACATTGAAGTGTGTGGCAATTAGCCCTTTTTCTGTAGAAATAGTTTTATTATTCTTGTGATTCCTGAAGAACAGTGACTGAATGTACAATGGCAGAAAGCACTGCATGGACCTCCTTTCACTAGTCCAGAGTGAAAGTTGTTTTACAGTTTTTAGCTGAGTGAAGAAGCCTGCGTAAACCCAGAGAACAGTATCTCACAAGATTTCAGAAGATGAGTGGAACTGAGTCAGAGAAGGACTGAATCTCAAATGGTTGGGTGATGATGCTCTTTCCAAAAGGCTGAAAGAATTAGCATTGTTCAGCCTGGACAAGAAAAGGCTTCAGGGTGATCTAATCACAGATTTCCTGTACCTGGAAGGAGCCTGCAAGATGGAGAATCTATTTAAAAGGGTGTGTAGTGACAGGACAAGGGTAAATAGCTGCAAACTGAAAGACAGTGGGTTTAGATTGGATATTAGGAAGAAATTTGTTAATATGAGGGTGTTGAGACACTGCAACAGGTGGCCTAGAGAAGTTGTGGATGTCCCATCCCTGGAAGTGTTCAAGGCCAGGTTGGATGGGGCTCTGAGCAACCTGGTCTAGTGGAAGGTGTCCCTCCCTGCCCATGGTAGGGGGGTTGGAACTAAATGATCTTTAAAGGCCCTTCCAACGCTGGCTATTCTATGATTCCATGATTTTATGGCTCTATATTACACATATGCAGGAGGAGCCTGTGGGATCAGAAGCCTGCATCCCAGTGAGGGACTGCCCAGCATCTGGCAAGGGATTTTGAACCCTGTTTGTTGTTTCCCAAACGGGTTAGATACAATATGTATTTCTCGATAAGCATTCTTTAGTAAAAAGGTAAATCTATAATAAACAACTTTTATCCTCTTCAAGTCTAGTGTTCAAATTATCACTGAGAAACATGTAAGCAGGGTTTTTGGCTCTCAGTTTATGGTCAGGAAACAAGCCGAGCGGCCTGGGGATTCCCTGCTCCAAATACATTTCTGCATACTGTTCATTCTCAGATGTTACTTTATCATGACCACAAAACTTTATTTACTCATATTTAGAAACTTTATTGTTGTGTGTATTTTTTATTTTTTCACTCCTTGTCCTGTCTTTTCTTTGCAGTCTTCATAAATCTGTTTTCTGTTGATTTCAGGGGTCATTAGCTCATCTGCATTGCATTTTGAACTGATTTGGCTGTGAATGGTTCTCTTAAAGTTAGCTTTCCTGAGTGCTAGCAAACCAAGAGCCTTGGGTGCTCTGAATACCTGTATCCAGCTTCATCTACAGAAGTATAATAAACTGGCCAGGGTGGAGGACATCCATATCATTCAATGTTTGAATGCCCTTAGGGATGTTTCTACCAAGACCAACTGGATCTCTCACAGACATGTAAACACAAACCCCGCATAATGCTGGCTTTGGCTAAAGATGTGGCGTGGTCAGAGGAGATTGGGATCAGGTTGCGGGTCCTTCTAGCTGTGTGGTAGGAGAGTGTGAGACATCAGGGATATAGAGTTGAGGTCCAGCTTTTGGTCCAGCCATTTGGAGGTCCATCCATAGGGTACATTTTTGCACTCACCAGGATGGCCTCTCATAGGTAGGGACCTGGTTTCAGATGTGGCACTCCATTACTGTCTGACCCTAGCTCGTCATACCTAGGCACATGAACGCTTCTTGAGACATGCTTGTAGGAGAAGTGGAAACTTCCTGTAGGAGAAGGAACTTGCAGGAGAGGGAAACTTTAGTTCCTTACCTGTGGCTGGTAAATGTGTCACTAGAAGTACCATGATCAGCTGCCTGCTCAGGTTTTGAATATGTAGCCAAAACTGAGATTTTGCTTTCTTTAGTGCCTGAAAAGATTTTATTTTGTTGCTGACTGTTACACCACATTGTCATTTGGCCATTGCTGTGGAATGGCAGCATGTGATGTCTTCAGTTATTTCTCTCTTTGTCCAGGACCATGCTATCAGTGCCAATCAGCTCTTTTTTTGCTTTTCTTTTCTGTCTGTTGCTTAGTATCTTTACTGTTTCTTCACTTTTTCAATCTTCTTTGTTGTTCTGTTGCCTTTTAAAATGTTTTCTGTTCTTTGCCATGTGTGATATTCAGCAGTTGGGCTCTTTTTTCCGTATCATTTATAATGTTCTAAGAGGAGGCCTGAATTCTTACTGCAAATTACCAGGGAAATATGCCAAACCATAGGCAGCTTTGCTAGAGATGATGATAAAATTTCAGAAATCTTTTCTTTAAAAAGTTTCTATATGTTCATTATCACTGTAAATATCTTCTTGTTCAGTGTCAGGAATATTAACTATTATGGTTAACTATTATGAATGGCTAACTTCTGCATTACCTGGCATACCTTGAGATTTTTAGTAAACCCTAGATATTACTTTTGTGTCTACATCAGCCTATTCCATTGACCTTCTGTCAAGATCTTGAATTTTTTACAGTCCTTCAGCTGCCAAATGTTGGCTATGAAGTGATTAGTTTTCTGAGAAATCCACTATTGGCCTCTGTAATGAAGATAAATTCACTGGATTTCCATCTCTAAAGAGTAGCATTTAAACAAGGACACAGATTCTGGTGAATTTTCTTTGGATCCAATGGCTAATTTCATCATTCAGTACCATTGTTATTTATTAAAAACAAAGGTAAACTTTATAAAGAGAGACACCCATCACAATGGAAAAAGGGAAAAAAATACTAATTACTGTTCCTTCCTTCAAAACTACTTTCATCTGAATAAATGCAGTTACATCAGGTTGCAGATAGAGAACACATTGACTGTTTCTTATATATAGTTAACTCTTCTTTTTAAAGGGTAAAATTGTTAATTTTTTGAAATTATTGGCAAATGTGCATGTTTAATGAAAAGAATTTTGGCAGTGTTGATTCCCTCAATGCACATCTGTATGTCAGCAAGTGTGATACTAAATGACTGCATACCTCCAGCATCACATTTTAACCAACATTTTACAAAAGCTGAACCAAACCAGCAGGACTAGCCTAGGCTTGTTTCCATGACCAAACTGTGTGAAAAGAATATCACCACTTTTTATTTATGTAAGCTTATTTAAGATTTCCCATCTAAATAAGGTTTTTGAAATGCAGAGTATGCATTTAAATATAGCAGGGCTTCAGAATTTTAGCACTTTTCTTTCTGCAGCAGCAGCTAGGTATCTTCTCTTTGTATTCCTGGGCAAATGTGGGGCAAATGTGGGGTGAAACTATTACATGTAAAGATTTTTATGTTTTATAAGGTGATTTTTAAGGCCTGCAGAACCATGGCTACTTTTGCTTCTATGAGCTAAACCTGAGACTTATCTACCATACTAGCAGGAGACTTAAATATTCTCAGAAAGAGGACTAAAAATTTTATATTGTAAAGGTAGTGCCTTAGAGTCATTGTCCTTTAAAAATAAGGAACAGGGGTGGCTGTGTTTACTTTAAACATGGAGAAAAATTACTTTCCTGAGTTAGCTTTCAAAGTAACTTTATGAAGTGTAAGGAGATGCAAAAAATGTCAGGATATTAGAAATCTACAGGAAAATAAAAGTACACTCATAAATATTTTAATAGGAATAGCAGATTGAAAAAATGTACCAAGATAAAAGTCTTTTTTATATTCAGTGGAAATACAGCAGCATATGTTTACAAAGAAGACTCCAGTACCTTCTATCTGTTTCCTAGTGTGGTTGTATTTTATGTTCTTTCATTAGGAGCTGAAAACTGTTCTCTGTCATTAGCAACTTTTAAAATAAGTAACAGCTGCTTTCGCTGTGTGTGGCTGAAAGAGCTGGGGTTGTTCCACTTTGTATCCCTCTAGCCAAAATAGCTGTTTTATCAAGCACTGACTGATCTGGATAGAATCAAGGTAGGTTCTATAGTAAAAACATCTGAATGGTATTTTAAAGATAAAGAGAAAATGTGCATTTCTTTAGATTTGGTGCAGTTTGGAGAAACTGTTTGGCGAAGTCATGGGATTTGAAATAGAAAATAATGAGGTGAGGTTAGTCACTTGGCAGTGGGGTTTGGAATAATTTTTTTTTCTTAAAGAAAACAAGAACATTCAAAATGAAAATATGAAATCAAATAGTCACAATCCATGGATACTGTATAAATGAGTGATTCAATCTAGAAAGAAGGGGTTTTAATGTAATAAAGGCTTCCAAAATTTTTCATACAAATTTTCTTTTTAGTTGGAGAGGTATCTTTTACATGATTTAATATAAGTAAACATTTTTTTTATTAGAACCCATTGAACTTAAAATATATAATATCTGTGGCAAGAATGTATGCCCTTTCCCTAAATTCTGGTTTTATTTCATCATTTGGAAACTAAAATTTAGTCAAGTGAAAAATGTCTTACTGCTTAAAACCCAGAATATTCATGGAGTATTTATTGCTTTTGTTCTTTTTTCTTTTTACCTGATCATATTGATTAGTTGGACTGGCTGTTTTGCATAGCTTTCTACAGTTACAAAATTAAAGCAGCTGCATTAAAGATCAGAAACAAAACTATGATAAAACTGAGAATTTAGTGATAAACAGGGAAGGAGATTTTTGATTTTCGTTCAGCATCTGATGAACTCTAATTTTTCAAGATTTCTGTATTTCCACTTCGCCAGGAGACTCTAAGTAATGTTTTAATATACAGTAGAAATGATTAATGAAGCATCTAAAAATGATGTTCGGTGTTGGAACAAAGTAGTCAAGTATCAAACTAATTGTCAATTTTGGTATGATGCAGGTCTGTGTATCATCAAAATAACCATTAGGACGAACAGTTCTGGTTTTATTGCTGGTCCATCTCCAGTGGCCTTGTGACATGCCACATGCTGCCACAGCAGCACCAGCTTGGAATAATACTTGGCCCGTTACTATGGCATAATCATGCAAGGGGGTTGCTCTTCTCTCAGGGAAGTTGATCACTGTTGAAACGTGTAAAGGCAATAAGCTGATGAAAATGCATCTTTCAAATGCCTATTCATGGGGCAAAAAGCCTAAGGTATAGGTTATGGTCTCGAGTGTTGTGTATTTACAAAGAGGTTCTTGATGTTTATAGTTAATTTCTCTATTTGCAATAAAAAAGACTTTTTCATATAAAAAGTATTGTTAACAGGGACCAGAGCACAGTGTTTGCAGTGAATGTAGCAAAGAGAAAAGAAAGGATATAAAAAGGCAGTGTGAGCAGACTTCTTTCCAGAGCCTTAGCAATATCAATGGATTAATTGTGACAAGAGCCATGCTAAATAAGCATGGTTCCTTTTTTTGCAATTGGTAAATGAATGCAGAAAGGGAAAATGTCCACTCTTTCAAAAGCAGTCACTGATAGCCCCTGCTTGATTTACGGCAGGTTAGACTTGATTCTGAGAAACCAGGGCAGCCACAATTCCCACTGAAGTGCTGCCAAGCCGAGGACTGATTATTACAGCAATAAATCAAGGTAGGCTGTTTGCAACTGTTGGAACACATCTCAGTAGGATTGTAGCATCCAGTGTAAGTAATAACAGGAGAGGTACTGACACAACAGGAAAGAGTATTTGAGCTAAGTTACTGAACCCCTGGGTGGTGACCTGCCCTGTTTTACATTTTGAATTCTTCTGCTAAGGTGTTAGTGTTACCTGGGTCACAGGATAAAGTATTCAGAGATACCTGGAGTTCTTTTTCTTTTCCTGCAACTATACTGTATCATTCTGGCCACCCTGTTACACTTTGGTTGCACAGAGCGGATAAGCACTTTTTCTTTAAATTAAAGAATTATTAATAGGGGCACTGTCTGTCAGCTTCTTCTTAACCCCCCCTCTTCTTTATGTTCTGCCAGCCTATCAGAGCATGGCTGTGATCCAAGAGCTGCTCTCATGTGGCTGATACAACTTTGGAAGTTTGTTTGCTGTAAAAAGGCAGAGAAGTGGAGTGGTTAGGCGAGCTACCCTTCCCATTGTTTTCTGACTCTCAGACTAAAGTAGTGAGAAACAATACCTGTCCAAACAACTGGAAGGCAGTTTCCTTCTGCTCCTTGTAGTATGGGATGCTTTGGAAGGTGACTCCTACTGCCCCTGAACAGGCATATCTGGGACGATTTTGCCAGACACTGGAAGGGACAGTCTTTTCCAACAGGCTGATGGAATTGTTTAAATTCCATTAGGCCCCAAACAGAAAATTAGGTATTAAAATTAAGTTCAGCACTGCTATTAGAGTTAAGATTTAGAAAGAAAGGGTAAAGGCCTGCATGTAAACTGCCCAAAACCTTGTATGTTTTTTATGGATTGGAGTTAATGAGGTGAGTAGGTCCAAAACAGGAACAGAGCTGAAGAGCTGGGCACATGACCTGTGCTGGCAGGATTTGTCCCATAGGCACTGGGAGGAGAGGTGGTTGGGGAAAAGAAATGGCCAAAGATATAAATGAACTTCCCCCCTAAGAATATATGTGTTATTCAGGTAGTGAAGGGCTGAAGGAAGGACCCAGGAAGAAAAGATTAATTTGAGAAATTCTTAGGATAAAATAAGGAAACAGTTTTCTACATGTGACATTTCCTCCCTGCATATTGAAATGCTGCTATACATGTGCACATACTTCAAAACTTCAGGTCCTCTACAGTCAGTGGCTAAAATCCAGTCTAATTCAACACTGAAAACTCTCTAAATAGAAGCTTAATAGCAGGTCAGATGTAAGTATATAATCTTTCAAATCTTGCAAATGGTTTCTATTTCTTATCAGTCGTATTCCTTCTATTGGGAAGCTACCTAAAATAAGTGGACAAGACAGACAGGAAAAAAAATCAAAGTTAAATTGATGTAAATTACAGATTTTATTAGTCAAGTTTACAGACTATAAAAATATTGCCATCTTTAAAATAAATATTTTAGCATTAACAGTGCTCAAAATTCAATAGATTGTAAACTGATCGCAAATAATGAGAATTAGCCACGCTAATTTAAATTATCAGGGCCAGAATTCACAACAAAACTAATAACCTAAGTAAAATATAAATATCTCAGGCTTTTTAAACTTTTCCTAATGAAACATTAACAAAAGCATATTTCATCTTAAGATATACTTCTTTAAATTGTCTTCATTACATTAGGTATATCCATGCTAAATTTACTTGGTAAGGCTGTAACATTTTATAACATGTTTGTAACCAAAGCATAATGCAAGACATCTTACTTTTAATAACAACAAGTAAGCTATGTCTATGTCCTTCATGTTTTTTCAATAAACGAATCAGAAGTCATTCAAATCAGCAATTTCATGTCTGCTTTGGTCTTTCACATGTAACACTTGTAGCTTCTGAGTCAGAGCCAAAAAAAGAAATTTCCATCTGCAGAACCAGTAATTGTTCATTAAAATTCTTTTTCTCATTTGCAGGAGTTGAACTAAGAAGCATTATAATTTGGCTGGTATTTCAGGAATTAATAACAGCATTATCACATTAGATGTGTAAGATTTTCGGCTTGTGTGAGTCATTAGCTTGTTAGAGAGATTGTAAGTGAATTGGTTAAATGAATAAATTCTTAAAGAGTCAATAGCCATGCATGGCATGAATTAAAAACTGGGTAAATGGTAGGCCTCAAATTTTAACTAATTTTCACTGGACAGTGATCATCAACATTATGTAAGAGAGTCCATTAGAATTCCCCATTCTTCCTTCTGCACTGTTCAGTAAAATGGGTACTGCAGGTGGAAATGAAAATTGAAATTTTAAAATAATTATGTGAATAATTGTTTTCTCCTATTACTATAGGTTATGACAAGAAGGTTATATGATTTTATGTCTCTACAAAAATTATTTTAATATCTCAAAATTGGGTCATTTGTTAAATCTGTGGAATCTGTAATTTGTTAGCTCCCACTGCAGTTACACACGTCTCTTTCAGCCAATGTTATTTCCTTCTCCAAAGGATATCTACACGCGACCTAGGGCAGCAGCACCAGTACTCAGAAGATACATCATAGATACCTGTAATTTTTGACAACAAATTAGAATCAGCAAGAATAAAAAATTCTTCACAGAATCTGCACTGACCACACTGTCCCAAAATTAGACCCTTTTCTAATTCTGAAAGTGGGAGAAAAAAGGAAAGGATGCACCCATTTTCCCTCCAAACTGGGTTTGTACACTTCCCACACTGAATCTCATTACATCCTGTTTGTGAATGGATAAGCCATTTTAGCCAAAGGCATGTGTCTTTCCAGTGATTAGCTGGTTTATGGAATTGTCACTTGGTTGACAATTGAATTTTAAAAAACCACTATATTGAAAAATACAGTGTTTTCCTGAATATTTGTTCAGAGTGCTTTATCAGGTACTTTGGCACATATGTGTGTACTGGCATGGCCAGCAGGAGAGGAGATTAATAATGGCAAATCCTGAGGCTCAAGGAGGTGTGGAATAAAGCTAGGGCGTGCGTGTGCATGCTCATGTAAGGGATGGGAAGGAGACCTTCATGGGCAATAGCCAAATGGACCACAGAGTCTGTGGCTACCTTCATTTCTTCTCTCACTTTTCTCAATAAATCAACTAACAGATCCTGAATGTTTTGAAAAACTCATTTTGCTTTTTTTTTTTTATCTGCCAAAAGAATGTTTTACTGAAAAACCTGCATTCAGTTCCCAATGTCCACATACTGGGTTCCGGCCCAGATGCTTTAGGTTTACTACCTTACTTTACTTTTTAGTTATCCCTCTGGGTGCTGATCGTTAATCCATGTTTTTTAAGTTGTCTTCATAGCTACCTTTCTCTTCCTCTCTTAAAGAAAGGAGATACACATCTGAAATGAACTCTGACCAAGCAATTTTCTGGAAATCCTATCACAGTGTAATCTTATCTATGTTTGATAGACAGGCAGGAAAATCAAGGGAACTTGTTTTCTGCATTTGCTGCTTACTTTGAAAGCTGTAATTAAATATGCTATCATTATCCATATTTTCCATTTCAATGTATTACATTTTACTATGTATGCAATGTTAAACATCCTAATATAAGTACTTCATTGAGCTGGTCTTATTTTTTCCAAAAATGTTTTACTAACAACTAAATGTAATGGTAAGCATTTCCCCTTTGCATCTGTCCTCTGTTTAGGACAGGTCTACTATTTCAAAGGTTTTCAGTGAGTAGTGAAATGGAAAACAGAAGGCTGTTGCTCACATCAATTTTCAAGGAAAATTCTTTCATGATTTCTTCGTAATTCAGTCTTCTTGAAGTTTATGATTCATAGTATTTCTCCGCTTTTGTGATGATTTTGTAACAGAATATCAGCTTTCTATTCAACAGTTAGTGGCAGACAGCTTCACTTAGGAGACTTTCTCAGACATCAAGAGTGGAGAGACAGAGAAATTTTTCATGAGTGTGTAAGAAATCTTAAAGCCTATTATCAAATTATTCTTGGCTTTCAAACCTATTTCTTGTCTTTTCCCCCAGCTTTCACTATATTCGTTCAAAGCGAGGAACTCATCTGAACAAGTGACACTGAGCAACCCTGTGAAGGAACCTGTCTGTCTCCAGTAATGACAGAAACTGAAATAGGGACATTAGCGCCACTGGGCTGAAGTTTGCTTTTGGAAATCCCCTATTCTGACTCTCTGCTAACATCTACATATTTAAATCAGATAACTGTGCTTTGAAACAGATAGTTTACCATTAACTCAACTAATGCATCTGATTATACATGTACTAATGAGAAGACTTCATATTTTTTCATTTGCTTGATTTGTTGATTACACATTTTTAGATGTCCTCTTGTTTTAAAATTGATACTGGACCACCATTTACAGCAAAATTAAACTGGTAAGGAAGTAAGTGAGTATGTGCCAAGCAGAAGAGGAAACTTTGAGCAAAACACAGCCAAAGACTTAATAGGGAAATGAAGATGATAGAAGTAGGACAGAAAGAAAAGGAAATAAGTTCTGTTAAAACAGAAACTGTGAACTGGAATGATGAAGGAAGACACTCAGGCACCACATAAAAAGCTGTTGGTACCATAGGCACTGGGAGGAGAGGTGGTTAGGGAAAAGAAATGGCCAAAGATATAAATGGTCTTCCCTCCATGACTAGTATGAGAAGCCATGTATACAAAATTAGTTAGTGTTGATCTTTGCAGGAAAACTACATCCAGCCCTAGGAAAGATATGTGACTTCTGTTGCTGGTTACTTTTCCCAGTGTTGTTTCAGACTGGAGCTTTATAGCAGAGGCTCCAACATGGAGCTGCAGATGAAGACCTGAAGATTTTCTTGCAAGAAAATTTGACTTTGACTGGATGGTTCTCTGGTAGGCTTTTATTCATTTGATAAAATAATCATTCAGTTGCTCTAGAGCTGGGTGATGGTGTAGACTGTTTTCATCTTCTGAAGGATAGGAGGATTCTGAATTCTGAATCACAAAGTGTGGCCTCTGGCCACTTGCTTAAAAACACTCCAGTACCAGAGGATGGAAAAGAGACTTACAGGACACTTATTCTTCAAAGGACTGCAGAAAAGATCTTTGATATCACAGCTGAATAAACCTGTTATCTGCAATTAGTACAAACTAATTAAAAGAAATTATAATGAAAAGTAAAATTAGTACATACATGAATCATTGTGATATTGTGGCAAAGTCATGGTGACTTTGCAAAGGAGAATTAAGCTCTATAACCCACTGGCTCACTCTGAGGGTTTCCATGATCGCTTGAAGGGGAAATATTTGATGTGATCTTGGATCATACCAAAGGCTTTTGACAGGATCCTTCACCAAAGCCTCCTAAATAAAGTTACCCTAGGATAAAAGGGGGATTCCCCACAGAGGAAAACTGACTAAAGGGTAGTAAACAAAGTTCAGGAATGTATTTTCAGTTTTTCTGGAGTATGTATATCACCAGGGTAATCCCATAAAATGTATGTGATCAGAACACTTACAAGTGATTTGTAAAGGGATGAGTAAAGAAGTGTTAAATGTCATGTTACTTAGAAGAACTGTTGTCAAGAACTGCAGAGGGATCATATGATACTGAGTGACCACATATTGAAATGAAATTCAGATGTGGAGTGATGCACAGGGGAAAAAGAAGCAATCCTCCCTTCGGACACTGAGCAATGGGCTATTAGCTAACAAATACCACAGGGGATGAGATACAGGAGTTACAACAGACTGCTCTGTGATAAGGTGAGCCAAAAGTTCAGCATCGCTCAAAACCAGCAGATGCAATACTTGGAATTTTTAGAAAGAAAAAGCATAAAACTTTATGCAGCTAGACATGTGTGTTAGTTTTGTGAATGCTGTGTACGGTTCTGGTTTCCTGAGCCTCCAGCTGGTGTTCTGAAACTGGAGAGGAATCAGAGATGGTCAAGAAGTGTCATAAAAGCTTTGTGGACAACTTTTATACCAAGGAATGTTAACATGTACTAGATAGAACTCTTTAAACTGAACAAGGCATGAGCTTGGGGTGTGGCATAGTAAAGATGGATAAGACACTCAGGACCTTCCACTACAAGTAATAGGGGACATGAAATAAAACCAGAGAGTCCCCGGCTGAGCAGAGCAGAGGTGGCAGCTCTTCACTCAGAGTGGAGTTGAGTCAGGGAACTTCATTGTGGATGCTAACAGTTTAGATGGATTGGAAAAGTAAATGGACCAATTCATGGAATCAAAAACATTGTCTGTCAACTGCAAAGACGTTGTGCCTGGCTAAGCCCAAGCCAGCGCTCTCAGGAAATAACATTATGCATTTTGTTATTATACGATTGCCTAGGCTTCTTTCACTGAGCAGTGACAGATGCTGTGCTTGAACCTTTGGTATGTCTCAGTATTGTCATCATCATGTTCTTTCATCTCTTTGGTACTATTTGATGTTTGCTATGCATCTGTGTTTAGCCTTTGAACTCAGAAGGCTTAATGAATTTGGCTGGTGCGTACCAACTAGAAGAACAAATATAGTCTTTTTCAGAGTCTGCAAAAATAGTGCATAACAACACACAAAGTACTGTAAAGTGAGTTAGAAACCCAAATAAGGTACAGACCTTTCCCTCTTTTGGTATCCAAGACACCTTGATCTATTATGCACATTTTATTAGCAATGATTTGGTCATATATGGTAGTCTATTAAAAAATCGGTAGACCTTTTCTCCCATTACATCACCACATACTACATTTTGTAACATAACACATGCAGGAACAAGACTTTTGATTCACCAGCACGTACATATAAGGAGGGTGGCTGACATAGTATGTGGAAATATGTGCATATTAAATACGTGTAGATGTTTTAATTACAAAGGCTAAATTATTCTGTAGTTTTAAGTAGTATAAAATTGTAAGCAGTACTGTTAATAGAATTAAGTAAATTTGATATGTTCATTTTAGAAAATCAATATATAAATATGAAAGGTTATGATGACATTGAATTAGTTGCTTCCAGATTGCCATTGACTGTCAAGGGAAGGATTTTATTAACCCACTGATATTTTCATCTTCTGAAATGTTAAGAAAGTAAAAATAAAATTACATAATTAAACTGTTGATAGACATAATAAAGCCCTAGGAGATTGTGTAAATATAATTCAGTTTTTCCTCTCAGACTGCATCTCCTGATGTGATTAGCCTTTTCAGTGTCATAGAAAGCAGAAGATTATCATATACCAAATTTAGGCACTGATCATTGTTAATGGATTAGAACCAGTGAGAGTGAATGCATCTGTCTGAGTTTTTAAAAGGTTACTAGCTAATGAGTCAAAAGAAACCCCAGGTAGAAAACATCTAAATAGATGAATCATACGAAATTAAGGTCCTATTAAAAATCTGTTCATGGAAGGAGTGACTAAATTCACCTTGAAGTTGTATGAACAAGCTTAATCCATACATGCTGCATTGCTGTCAGTGGCATTGGCCTTGGGATGATCTGAGATTTGTGTGCAAGGGTGTGTGTGATATTTTCATCCAGCTGAGATTTTGAAAAGACCAGATGAGTGCTGTGTTAACACAGTCCTGTCATCCTTGCTGTAAAGAGGACAGAATTAAACTGCAGGGACTCTGTTCATTGAAAATTTGCACATATCTGTTATGTTAAACAGCAGACTCATACAGAAGATGCGTGGTTTCTACAACTTTCTCTGTGCTGTCTGGGCAAAGGTTTAACTCCTCATGCACCTGTGGTGAGCACCCATGGGCATCCAGCCTGGGAGATTGCTCCCCAGGCATATAATGAAATAATACAAGACGAATATGAATTTAGGAAGTTTTAGATTTGGGTTTGGGAGAGTTTTTTTGTCCTACTAATCCAGCACATTCTATATATCTAGACATTCTGGTGAAAAGTATTTCTTCACTTTTGTTTTAAAATATTCCTTAATAGAGGGCTTATGAGCATTGCTGTATTAAGACCATAAGGTAGCCTGAATTGTTACCTTTGTCTTCAGGGCTACAAAAGATACTTGCCTTCATAAGGTTTTTATACACTTTTTGTTACTTGGAGAACACTACAGGTCTTCATTTAAGTGAAAGACAAGATGAACCTTTATATGTAAACTAATAAGTAAAAAATAATGGAGAACATGTACATGTGCATATATGTATAACATACTTTGTATCTCTACCAGCTGGGCAAAAAGCAAAGGTTTTGCTGCAGTAGCTTTTAACATTTGGGAACAGCTGTGCCTCCCCTATGCTGTTTAAGTCTGAGCCTCTGCCAATCAACAGTTGTGCTGGGATAAGAGAAAATTTGCACATAGTCATAGTTGGCAACTCAAATCTTGTTGCCAAAGAAGCTCACAGCAACCCCTGTGCTTCTTCTGATTTAAATAAAATGTCCCTCTCAGGCTGGCACTATCTGTTATTCTCAACTGCTGCCTGTCTGTAGCTCTGCCAGTGCAAATGAAATGTGAGTGCCATTCCCAGCGCTCTTGGGTGGCAGCAGTGGCAGAGCGTGCAGGACAGACAGTGGCCATGCAAACTGTGCATCGTTGTCCATATGCTGGGGGGCTGAGGTGACACAGTGATGAGAACATGCAGCAGAGGGGTGGTGGGAGCACAGTGATGACACTGAGCAGGTGGGCAGCGTGACAGGAAGCGGGGCACTCTCCCAGCACTACGGCTCCTGTCTCCCTTAGCACTGCAAAACAGGGTGGCTACAGTGCAGCAATCCACTTCTAACAAATGCAGATCCCAGTACAAGCCAAGGTACAATTCTGTCTGCCTGTTTTTAGGTTTTTGCTATTTTGCTTTCACCTCATGGCCATAGTGTAAGTCACCCCAGACCCCTCCAACAGCATTTTCTGCCCCACATACTCTTGTCTTGCAGTGCTTTACATGATTTCTGTGCTTGCTTTCATATGTAACATCTGTTGAAGATGATGGAAACTCTGTATACATAAAAATTGTCATAGATTGTCATGAAATCCAATTCTCTAGTTACATATGGACATATGTTTTCACTACCATCTTTGACTCACATATTTTTCCTCTCTTAGACGAGCTTTGTTCTTAAAGTAATCAGTTATTCTTCTTGTAGGCAATGAAGGCAGGTCACTGAGTTTCTACAAAACTGCCCTGTATCCATGAATACACCTTTATGTTAGTATAGATTATCCACCACATGTGAGAAGCACCTTAGCATTATAAATGAAAAGGATCAAACTCTGGAGAACTCTGTGCTAGCATGCAGAAATCACAGAGAATTGTGTGCTAACTATTGGCAAAACTTAATGAGGAAGCAATAATATTTTGTTGCAATTACTGTGAATAGACACTGATATCTTTACCATTGAGATGTTTTCAACACATTTTCTAGAAATCCACACAACCCAATTATGTTCTGTGAGCTTTTTCTGGTGTTGATTTCGAAGTAGATGTTTCACAGGTTTCAGTAGAAATTTTGCTTTTGAACCCAAGGGAATAAACAACAGTAAAGAGATCTGAAATGAAAAGTGTTTTTTTCCTTTTACTACGAATCTCTCTTAGAGAAAATTACAGTGTATGAGAGGATAAAGGGCAGCATTTCCAAAATTATCTAAGCATCATTGCAGCCTTAGTTCCATTTTCAAAGTGATGTAAACACTATGAAGCCTAAGGGCTCCAACAGGTTCAGATAATAGCCTTATTGTAGTCAAAATTTGATAAATTACTCTAGGTGCTTAATTCACACTAAAGTCTAAGATCTATGATGCTCTCATAAGCCCTGCTAGCTACCTCTCTGAATCAATACAAAGCCTCCTGAAAATTGGACACTCAATTTCACAAAAATGCAGTGGGATTCAAGTGCTAATGTCACTTCTTAAAATAGGCTTTAAAATCCTGAGCTGCACAGATCCTGATTTTCAAAAGCATGAAGACACTGACAGATGCAGAAATGTGTCAAAAGGAATTTTCCTAAACCCCTGAGGACGTTATGAGGACACAAAAAGGAAAAAAGAAAACAGTCTATTGGCATATCAACTATCTCTCAACTAATAGAAAAAGCAAATAACATGCATTCAGACAAACACCACTCCATCAAAGCACTAATATTTTTAGCTGCTATGAAGCTTTGACTCTTAAAGCTGCATAAATGGCTGGACACGCACTTAGTTGTAGAATTGTGTGTGGAGTAATCAGTTCCATTCAGGTCTCATAAATACACCTCCTAATCTCACACCAAAAGTCCTCTGTTATGGTCTTCATGAGAGAGACAAAGGATCTAAACTTGGGCTCACCCAGTGGAAGTGAGTAGGTTCTCATCATCACGTCCCATTAGTAGTCAAGGACACATAGCAAACTCGTGGGAGAGCAGGAGGACTGGGGTTATTGCACTTGGGAAGTACAGAGATTATATCTACCCTAAAAAAGTGTCAGGCTGTGATTCTGGGTGCTGGTATGAGATTGTCTTTGCTTTGTGACTGCTGGAATGACGCCTGGAATAGCTGAGGGCCATGATAAGGAACCGTCTCCCAGACAATCCCTGTACCCTATTGGGGCAGGGGGGTGCAAGCCAAGGACCACTGCCAATGGGCAGCTTGGATCTGGCCACCTTGCTTGGTCGGGCTTGTGCTACTGACATCATCCAAGCCATGCCACCTGGTTTGAAAGCTGGAGAATTTCTCTGGACCATTGATTTACTGCTATAGGCATAGCAAGGGTACAGCAAAGGATACTATGTTAGTAGAAAATGTGAGGGAGCTTCAGCTATGGGATGCAGCTGTGGGTAATCACTAGTTTTGCTGCTTACTTCTTCTGTTAGCATTTAACCTTTAGATAGTTTGACAGCCTTTTTTTTTTCAGGATTGAGAAGGTGAAAGTCCACAACAATATGAAGTCAACAAACACTGTCAGAAGCGTTTCTGCTTTGCTTGTCCCTATTTTTAGTCCATTCCTCTTGCTAGCCATGTGATGCTCCACTATTGCATTACTCCGAGTGCTGTTAGAGGCATAAACAAGCAATGTCACCAAGCCTGTTTTCATAGCCAAAGATTTAGCACCCAGCATGTGTTGCAGAATTTCCCTAGAAGAAAGGTGAAGTAGTGAGTATGGAGAAACATTGATAACTCATGCTACTGTGGTAATGTTAGAAAATTCTGTTTTCAGTAAGGTAAGATCAGAAAGGCATCAGTTGTGGCAATGTTTGTTTTGCCCTCTCTTTGAAAATTCAGTAAAAAACACTTAGAAATTTGTTAACATATATAGATCTCCTCTAATAGTTTTTGCCCTTGATGTTTTTCTGCTCCTCACAACCAAACTGATTTGCTACTTAGATGTAGCAATAGTCAGTATGATCTATGTGGTAAACAGAGAGTGCAAGAAGACCTCAGGTTTACAACCAGTGAAAACCTAGTTCAGTGTAATTATCACCATGTGAAAACCGATAGAGTCATGTTAACGCCAGTGGCTTTTTCATGAAAGTGCCCAGTGCATGTGCTCTGCATAGATACCTTTTTCTGCCTTAGAGAAAATGCAGGCTGGTTTTGGTGGACTGTATGTAATAGTTTGGCACACCTGACTCCCACTTGGCACAGCACTAATTTCCAGTCACTGTTTGGTGCTCTGATAAGTGGATCTGAAAGCAGATGAATGATCTTTGCAGGGAGGAGGAGGATGAGCAAGTGGAGCTTTGGATGAGGTGTGCAGTACCACCACACATTGCCCTCCTCACCTTTATTTGAACAGCTGAGGCAGAGTTCCTAGACGTGCCTAAGATGTCTTCATAAACTCAAAGATTTTGGCACTATCAGCTTTGGTTTAGTAGGTAAAGTTAAATTAATAGAAAGAACAAAGATTCTCTAGTTCCTATAGTGGTAAAAGACAAATCTTCTGAATTATTTAATTGGGGCAAAAGTTCACTGGCCTGGGAGTATCTTTGTTATTCAAAACTGATTTAAGTTTATAGCATTTGTGGTTGGACACAATTTAGCAGAGTGTATGCTTCTACTTATTCTGTACAGACTACAGAAAACTGAATAATAAAAACCTCATGTTGGGTAAAGTCCAAACAATAATTTAAAATTTTTTCCAGTGTGAGATTAAACCTGCTTTTTCCTACTTATTAATATGGTGCCAGAATAATTTATGTCAGATTCACATGATGATAAAACTAAAGGGAGCTCCACTGGTAATATGTTACTATCACAGTGTCATTGCTTGATTCAGTGGACTCATACATCGTTGGCTTGAAGATCTTCTTCTCCAGCCTTTATCTGTAATGCTCAGATGTAAATTCCTGTAAAAGAGGAGGCTGCATGAAGGGGCTCCTTTCTGTCCAGAAATGTGCTGCAGAGAATTAGGAAGTTGCCAAATCCTCTCTGTATAATAACAACACATTTTATAAACAATACCCCTGGGTGATATTACTAGGTATACAAATGGGGAGGTTGGGCAGGGAGAAACTAGCACAAAACAAGCTGGGTTGTCCCAGTAATCTGGCCTGTGGGAAAAAAAAAGCAGTTATTGATCCCAAATTTTCCAAGTAACTTGGCCATGAACAAGTAAGCCGAACACACCAACTACATGTCTGAGAGCTGAAGAAGGCAGAAGAACAAGGGTTTGTGTTTAATGGCTGATCCCCAGCTTCCAAGTGAACATCCCTGTTCTCCTGGTCTTCTCTCTCTCTAATTTTTCCAAGACAGAAAAATGTTTTCTTAAATTCCATAAGGAACTATGGTTGGCTCTCTATGAGATTCATACAATAAACATTATAATGAAAGATGTTATGGTCCAGTCTCCTTTTAATTTGATGACACAAATTAGATACACAAGACTTCCATTACCCCTTTTTTGTTTCCTATTAGAGTTTCTCCTGGGTTTTTTTAATATAGTCTCTTTCATAATCTTATGAGACTCATATTAAAACAATTTAGGTTTCCTGCCTTGTACAACCATTTCAGAACTCTGATCCTCAGATGTTCAAATATCCTCCTGTAATTTTATTTCTAATTTTTTTCATGCCCCTTTATAACCAGTTTGGTCTCTTGTATCATGTTGTGTAAAACTTACAAACCTTTTACATTAACTCAATAGTTATACATATATATTTATTGTATTTATTACAGGTATACACTTCAGTTCAGCATGTTACTGAGGAGAATGACTTGTAACTCTCCATAGTGCCTTTGATTGATGTATACTTACTGCCATTCAGGATAACAGTATCTCCACCTGTCTGCTTGTAGCTCCCATCAATTGTTTATAAGCGTTCATATATTATATATCATCAGCCTACAGCTTATTTGTGAAATAATTAGTGTCATTTCACTGTAACTTCCTGTCATATTACAACTTCTGTAAGTAATGCTAAGTCGACAGGGAAGTCTTTTATCTTTTAATCAGAATAAATGTGCAATTAGTTTGTCATACAGTAAACTCCCTACTGTATTAATAAAACTTTCACATAATATTTGAATTCCTGAATATTTGGAGGCTAAAATAAAACAAAAATGCTTATCCAGAGCAGAGTACTTTTACCTCTAATAGGAAGGGGTTTAAAATACAGGAAAAACCCCTGCCCAACATTTTTCTTTTTATGCACAAATGTAGGAAATGATCAGTACCTTGAAAACAGTGTAAAATTAACTTCTGTTAAATAAATACTAATATTCTGAACTTTGGACATTTTAATTTTGACATTGATGGGTCTTTTTACTCTGCATGATTTTAATGTTTTCATTTTAAAGATATTTTTTCAGTTACTGCCTTATTCTAAGTAGTAAAACAATAAGACATCTAGGCCCAAATGTCCATTCCCAAAGTAATGAGATATGTAATAGAAGCATTTTTATTTTTCATGGCAAAAGGAAATATATCATGTTATAAAAATACCAGCTTCAGTAGAGTAATAGAAAAACTTTAGACAAATGAGTCATTTGGCACTACAAATGAGATAACATAAATTCTGCAAACTTAGAAATTTGAGGATTCAGGTAGAAGAAAGTATCAAATAAAGGATGCAACTGTGAAAAGTAAGAAGGGAGGTAAATAAATACTGCTAATAAAATCAAACAAAAACATTAAATGGCATTTGATTAACATAATATGTGTTTTTCTTTTCTCACAAGAGCAAAAGTACCTAGGAACAAGGGTGGGAAGTGGTCATTGTATTTTTAAAGTAATATACTTGCTTACAAATTATTTGCAGTTTTCATACCATTTGGCCACATATTTGCTTGTGTATAAAAATTGTTTTCTGGAAGACTGAACTCTATTCTATGTTGCATTAAAAGATTCCTTCCCCTTGGCCCATCAATTTGATGATGTGATAAATTCAGCTGTAAAACAAATGGCAAACATTGTATGCGATCCTTTTTTGTTTTTTTAAGGAAGATAGAAATGAATAAATCTATATTTTATGCCTCAGGCTTTTCTTCTGCTCAGTGTAGTGATCCATTTTGCATTTTTACATTGGTAATTGTTATTATCCAGAACATAAAATGTGTTAGAATGACAAGCTGTACAAATACAGATGATACCTACTATTATTACCATGAAATGCTGTACAACGGATAATTCAGTTCCATAGTGTTTCATTGTAATAGAGTTGGGTAAGGAAAACACTAGTAAAAAGTATAGGCAAACTTATCTGGTTTCTATATAACAAGCTACCTTCTGCAGTGCTTTTGAGAAGAGACAGAAAAATACAAGAAGGTGATTTTGGCAATGAAACCTGTACTCATTGTGTGCCTGGAAACATTCCTGAGGAGCAGGCAAAAATGCCTGTGCTAGCACACTTACAGCTTTCCCTGGCCTGGGCTGGTGTGGCCCAGCCAGCCCCTTCCCAACAGCATGCCAGCATGGGTTTTGCCATTAAAGTGGTCCAGAGACCATTCCCAGAAGGCAATTTGCACACAGGCAGGCTTGTGCTGGAGGTGAGAGGGCTTTGCTGATGGGGATGTAAGCTTTCTGTGCCAGCTGCCCTTAGTGCCAGAAACTTTCCAGGACTTGCTTAATTTACTAGTATAGATGTAAGAGCCAGATGTGCCTGTCTTGCTGTGGTAGCACCAAGACCTTTAATGAAATTGTGGAGTCATTTTATGCCCATTGTTCAGAAACAGTAACTGACAGGCCACTGAAAGAAGGCTCAGTTAATACAAAGTTGCTACCTTACTCCCTGTGATCCAGTTATAGCCATAAAATGGGAATTAATGTATCTTATCGCCCTGCTATAAAATAGATTTATTAATATTTGTGGCATCACCATGATAAGCAGCCTAGGAAAGAGATCATTGATAATACTGCTAAACTACAATGAGAGCTGTGTTTTCTTGTCACACAGACACGAGCCACATCATGAGAACAGCACAAAATACTGAATGGATATTCATTCTCTGACCATTGTCTCTACTGTGGGCTGAAAAGCTGTGGATCTTGTCAGAAATCAATGAGAATGTGATTACATGACTAAGGAACTGATGCCAGTAACCTGATGCATAAACACAAGGGGTCCAAATGAAGGTTGGCTGAGGAGTCGTACTGCCAACCTGTCCTAAGAGGGAATGTTTGACTTTGAAACCTCAATTTAGTGTGTGCATGTGCATGTGTGCTTGAGAAGAAAGAAGGTTTCCAATTTTAGCAGACACAATTCTTTCCACAGAAAGATGAGAGTTTCTGTAATAATCACATGCCAGTCAATGGTAATTAAGAAAAGTCAATGCTGTGGTAAAGCTCATTACTTGCCTAGTGCCTTCATTAGAATTGCACAGGGAGTGGGAGTACCAAGCTCTCTGTAGGCTCACAGTTCTGTGAGTACTGGTCTTAATAAGCTGTGCAAATATGTTTCTTGATCATTTATTGTTAACAAATGGCATGAGTGTCGTTCACCAGGTTCACCAGCACTTTGTTGCAGCACAACGTGTGTTCTGTTCTGAAAAGATCCAAGGGGAATGAGCAGCCTTGTCCCCAAACACGTTTGACAAGGATGCTGTGTTTGTAATAGCTGAAAATATACCACCTTTCTATCGCGAGGATTTCCGAGAAATATTCTTATGTGGAAGGAAAAATCATGAGGTGAAATATGGATTTATGAAAGGAATGCATTTTGGGACCTAGTGGATATTATGCAGTCATCAGTGGACAAAGAAAGCAGAAAAACTGTAGCTATTACCATACAGTAAAGAGTTGGAACTATTCTTCCTGGAGTTATAAATATGGCTTCACTATAGCTATCGTAACAAAAACCAAGCTTCAGCTTAGATGATATCACAATGACATAAATACATCCTTTTGTGTGTCAGTGCTATTGTTGCAATTATTTTGCTCTGCTATGTCTCATGTCATGGCAAAGATGATTTATTGGGTGGGAAACTTCACCATTTCTCTCATATTGATTTGGTTCTACTGAATCCCACATCATTAGATCATTAAACTGTAAATATCAGTATCTCCTTTAATGTATAATTCAGCAAATACTGCAAACATATCACAAGGTAGATATTCAGAGTCAGGCTTTCATACATCTATCATTTCACCTGCTTTCACACCTCACAAAATGAGGGAAAAAAAAGACACCCTAAGTCATATAAATATAAATTCTAAGACTATTAACTTTCAGTTCTCATAAGAAAAGGGTATTTCCTTTGTGAAGCAGTAACACAGTAAGGTGCCTTTACCTCTCTAAGACACAAAAAAAATTTATCCTATGTGTGATGTTTTACAGTCACATGTATGCAATGATCGTTATCTTCTTTGCCCCTCAAATACCAGATAACATAGGGACAAGGTGTCATACAGGGTGGTCTGTATGTGTCATATGCCTGTATTCTGGGCCCCTCACTACAAGAAGGATATTGAGGTGCTGGAGTGTGTCCTGAGAAGGACCACAAAGTTGGTCAAGGGTCTGGAAGGCAAGTGCTCTGAGAATTGGCTGAGGGAGCTGGGGGTGTTTATCCTGAATAAATCCTCTCCTCTCAGGGGAGACCTTACTCCTCCCTACCTGAAAGGAGGTTGCAGCCATTTGGGGGTTAGCCTCTTCCATGTGACAAGTGACAAGGGGTAAAGGCCTCAAGTTGTGCCAGGAAAGGTTTAGACTGGATATTAGGGATATTTTATTGACCAAAAATGTTTTCAAGCATTGAAACAGGCTGCTCAGGGAGGTGGTTGCATCACCATCCCTGAAGTATTTAGAAGACAAGTAGATGTAGCACTTTGGGACGTAGTTTAGTGGTGGAGCAGGTAGTGCTGGGTTAATGATTGGACTTAATGATATTAAGGGTCTTTTCCAGCCTAAATGATTACATGATCCTGTAATAATTTCATGGGTGCTGGCTCAGCACTTACCAGCAAGTACAGCAACAGGAGTGCTTACTACAGGCTGTGTATCTCCCCACGCTCAGATACTCTGGCAGTTGGCAGTGACAAGCCTGTGATTTGAGAAGTCAAGGCTGAGTGCAGGGCTAGGATCAAATGATTGAGGCACAGGATCATTGGAGTAGACCGTCTTCAGGGGCACATGCTCTCCTCATTAAGGACTGGTCTGAAACACATTGAAAGCACAGAAAAACATACAATAAGCTCATAAATCCCCTAATATCTAGTATGAATGGTAAAACACATTAGTCTCTAGGCAACGATGCTGAGAAAGGATCTCTCCCACTCCATGGCTTATCCCTTTCACTAACTAGGCTGACAAAAGTAGTGCTTGCAGCCCGTAAGATACAATGGGTCTCATAACAGTTCTCAGTACAGTTATATATAGAACACAATTATATATATATAAGCAAACACTAAATTATAGCAGTATGGCCTAAACTTTTAGTATTTTTACACCATATTGTCAGCAGGACTGCCAGCTTCAAAATTTGTATCAAGACAAAGTGAAAAGCGTGAGTATCAGTTTAGTCTTAGCTGTACTTTGGGCTTTGTATTGCTCCAGAAAGAACAAAGGCAACGTTAGGGAATGGGGGAGAAGACAGAAGTCTCAGTCTCATCTTTTTTGTAGATTGCCCATCTTTACTCACAGAAGCATTTTTGTTCATCGTCTCAAAATCAAATTTTCTTTTCTGCGTTGCAAGTGTATGTTTCTGTAACATCTCAGTTGGAGCCTGCTATGTTATTCCAGTTTGATAGCTGCTAATGGGGATGGGGAATGGCAGCCAGGAATGTGGCTTCTTCAGTGGATTCCAACTTTGTTGTGTATAATTTTCCAGCTGCAGTAACCCCAGCAAATTGTACCCTAAGAAGCACTGCTCAATGAGGAATGCTTATGCATTTAGAAAATGGTTTATTGTTTTACACTTTCTCAGCCATAATGCTTAATGTTAAATAATATATTTTCTAGTAAAGTTCAAAGCTTTGATTTCACCTTCATTTAATGCCACCTGCCTGTGAGATAAAGAACTGATTTTAAATTCTGAGCAAGTATTCAAGACAATTTGTTTTAGAATACAGACTTTTTTAGTGGTCCATATCCATTGATAACATCCTTCACTTTTTTTTCACTGAATCTTAATTTCTATGCTTCAAAATCTAGATAGACAGCCTTTGACAAGCTGTCCTTTAATAAATACTCATGTATAAGCTTATGTTGTCCTGGAGGTGAATTTTGTTTTGCCTTTTGAATCTCAGGTTAAAACAAAACCATGTATTTTCAGCAGTGGTTCATTAAGTAACTTGTAATGTTTCATTAATTGACAGCTAAAAGAGTTATTATAGAGTACTTATAGAGTATGTGATTTAATATTATCAGAATGCTCTGAGTACAGCTGATGCTCTGCAAAGAAGATTGTCAGAATTATTATTTGCTAAAATTTTTGTTAGAATTTTCATTATGGTAGCAAACAAGATTAAAGCTGATTATTACTGCAGTAAAAACAGCTTTGCAGTTAATGTATGCCCATACTTTGTAGTGTGTAGAGCTTTTATGAAAAAACAGAACAGGCAAAAGTATTTTAGCCAATTTATTTCCTAATATGAAATAGGAAAAAAAAAAAAATCCAACCCAAAACAAAACAAAGAAAGTCCAGACACTTGAGAATAATTGGAATATTGAGTTTATTTCTGGGCATCCCATCACAGACATTACTTATCTTTTTAATACTTATACATATTTCTTATGAGAGAACAGCTTAGACAGTGATTTAGAGCAGGACTTTATTTTCATTAAACGGTCACATCTGTGCTTTGGCTGCAAGCGAATATGCAATCACTGAAAAATTATGCAAACAAACATTACTCTTGTGTTTAAATTCCAGTGAGAGTGTTTAGCTGACCTCTGTTCCAATTTGACTCTCTCCCATTTTTATTCTGTAGTCATTTTTTACACCAAAAAAAAATCCACTTGATTGTAAACTAATGCTTTCCAGTTGTAAGTTTCGTATAACTAATGATACTTTTCTTCAAAAATTCAAATTTATCAGCTTGTCATTAATTTCCAGAACACAGACAGCAATACTCATAGTATAACCCCTCTTGCATGAGTTTCATTTTGATGCTTGAAAATGCAACCAATGTGCAGTGTCTCTTGCCAAAAATATTAACAAGATAACCTTGCCACTTAAGGTAGGTCCAAGTGAACTTAATGATTACCATAGCAAGTAAATATTAAGTAAATATAAGTATAGTAGCACTGTTGTCACAGTAATATACTAGTACAGTAATATTTATTATTTTAAGTAAATAATAAATGGGGGAATCATATAAACTTAATTTTATTGATCTGCCTGTGGCTGACTTTTCTACTATACTTTTAGCAGTAGCAGTGTGAAAATACTGAATTTGGGAAAAAAATCTGATTCTTACTTGAAGAAGACATAGGATTTGCATAGTAGATCGTGTCTGTTACTAATATAATGCCCATTGCATATTCAACTGTTACAAGAATAAGCACGGACCCAGTCGGAATAAGCCCACTGATGTCATCACACATGTCACATGTCACATATGTCATATACAGCCCTTTTCCCACTGTAATTTACTCAGTAGTCCAGCTATATTTAGCTATGTAGTAATTAAAATAAAATGAAAATTAACTGTTTTGCTGGTGTCTTATTTTCTGAAGATTGGTGGTGATGTGGTGGTGCTTTCTCAAAATGTCACCAAGGTGCCGGGTGGTGCCAGGGAGTTACAGATACAGCCATCCCAAATCAAGCACATCAACCTTAACGTATATTTCTTACATGAAATATGGTTGATGACTGTTTTCACCCCAGGGGTGTTGAAGAACATGTAAATTAAATAAATATTCTCTCTCCAACTGTGGATCTACTTCCTCATAACCCAACTTTAGCAAATTTACTCTAGACAAATGGCAGAATGGTCACCATAAACTGAAGTTTAAAGTAGTGAAATTTGTTATTCTGCCCTTCCATCAGTTTTTAGTGGAGAAGTCTTCAATTTTTCATTTTTACACCATGTGATAACATGAGAACTAAATTCAGATTCTTTTCATCAGATTGGAACACAATCATTTTTTACATTCTCATATAGCATGATATGTTCATTATTCCTACTAAAAAGAAAAAAAAAAGGCTCAGGTAACATTTTCACTGCATTTGCCATTATTAATGAGGAGAAAATGACTTGTAGTACTGTTCCACCACACTTTGAAAGTTGTTGGCATGGAAAGCTGAGCTTATCAGTGTAAGAGTTCAATTTGAAAGCTGGGTAGTTCAATCTCAGCAACACTTTTTAGTGAAATGGGAGTGGCCAGAGACACAAATCAGGTAGGGCACACTATCAGGAATTGAAATATCTGAAGATAGCCTGGATTAATATGGTGGAAGTACCAGACTTGCCTGATTACATGCTTTCCCCCATCTTTCCAAAAATAACAGTGTGTGCAGCCGTAGAAGCAAAACCAAAGTTATAGCAAAAAGATGAGCATTTAAAAGTTTCTGTAGTTTTGATATTACCCACTCATATAAGCACAAAATTTAATAAATATTGATATAATTATTAAAACACTAATATCAAATAATCAGCTACAAATTTATGCTTAATGATGCCCTCAATGCCTCAATGCATTTAAGCCTGCATTATTCTTGTGTTCAAATATCATATAAATTATTGAGAGATAAAATTTCTGTCGTGGTAAATTTTCAAACCTAAAGATAACTCAGAGGCTGGGGTGATGGTCTGCTAATTTTTTTTTAGTTGACACAATGAAAGAAGCCTGTCCTTTGCAACATTACAAATCTGTTCAGAATAAAGGGAAAAGGCAAGCTTTTGAAATGTTTTAGCTCCGTGAAGCCTCTAAGGACTTGTTAAACTCTCAAATGCAGCTTGTAAAGCTCCTGTTCCAACTCCCACTGAAGTTAGTGACAAGTTTTCTACTGACTTCAGTGACAGCCCATACTACAACTGCAGCTGTCAAAACAACTAGAAATCAGTCATAAGATCAGCCAGCACACAAGTATATATTAATTTTAGCAGAAATTATACTTTGGGCAGCTCAGAAAAGAAACAAAATTGACCTCATTGTTAGTGAAGAAATGCGTCTCCCACCATACTGCTCTGCAGAGGAAGTGAGAGCTGTCAGGACTCTGTTTTGAGCATTTAAGCATGTGAATTGGAACTGAAACTGTGAAACTGTGAAACTAAAAATAATAATAAAGAACCTTACAGAGCCAGTAGTTTAAATTTTATTTTAGCCTTCGAAACCAAATAAGTGCCCATTACATTTTCAAATGGTCTCATAGGAGGTAACTCCAGTTAGAATTGGTCAAGAACAATGAATTACTGAAAATTGCCCACACAATTAAGGATGGACCAAATACTAAGTATAGTTACTTAGGTGTAGCTGCTGCTTATTCTGTGTATTGTAAGAGTGATTAACCTCTTTATTCTGTAATTGGGCTTTTTTAATGTGTTCTTTGTAAGGCAAGTATACTTGTGCCCAAACCTAACAGACATTTCACTGATTTCAGCTAGGTTCTAATGCACTTTGTGAAGTGAACCTGAAAAGCAGGTGAATTTTGCTTTTACAATTAGATCTCTGTACCCATACAATTCAGTTTTTTGTTAATGAGCTAAGAGTAAAAAATAATTTGTAACACTATATAAACTTAAGACCAGTATTGCTTTTAAAGAAATTTTCCTGGAAGGGCAGGGTGGCAATAAAGGCAATGTCTAAACATTAAGAAAGAAAAAAAATTCCCTAGTCTTGTATCCTTTCACTCCCAGTGGCTTCCTGAAACCAAATTGCTTCGTGCCACTGTTTAGTGAGCTACTTAAACCTGTTTGTTACTTAAGACACATCTGTAGGGTCAGAGGCTTTTCAGAGCAGATGAAGCTGAGGACACATGATTCTGAAAAAAAAAAAAAAATCATTCTAGGACAGTCCTGCCACCATCTCTATATTCCCAGCCCCTCCCTTTTCCATGTGCAAACCATAGCATGCTGCATCTTTTGTTCCACTGTCATGCATGGAACAAAGGGATGAAAAGAGCAAGAAACTTCTTAAGCCAGCTTTGTGGCCAAAACCAGTGTATCAGGGCACTACAGTCTTTCAGGTGTTTTGTAGATATATTTAGTGTTTGTACCAAGATGCTCAATATCAATCCAGAGAATTCAAAAGCAAGTCCTAAAAACAGTCAAGAAATGAAATCTGCAGTCTAAGAAATTAGAACCAGTGCACAGTCACTGCTGTGCCAAAGCAGAAGGCACAGTTTGAGGAAAGTAATATTTGCAATGGAGTTTCTCAGGTGGTACAAAGGCTACAAAGTTTTTAAACAAATGTGAGCATGATATTCAGCAGTTGAAGTTTGGCAAATACCACAGAAAACATAACTGGTTTTGACTGGATTTTAACAGAATATTTTTGCTTATGGGTTTGGGTTTTTTAATTTGCTCTAGTACTGTGGAAAAACAGAGAATTATAGAATTATAAAAAGGCTTAGATTGGAAGGAACTTAAAATACTCTAGTTCTAACCCCCCTGCCATGGGGAGGGAGGCCACCCACTAGATCAGGTTGCTCAGTGAAGTATCATGTTGCAAAAGTCTCATTCCTCAAAAGGGCGGTAAGATGGGTGGTTGAACATTCCCAAAATGTAAGAGCAGTTTTCCTTGCTATGCTGTTCACAGCAGTAGAGTAAGGAGCTCTGCTTCTGTGACTATCTGTGGGAGCAGAGCTGAGCCTTGCTGCCTGTGGCCAAGTCAGACTAGTGACTTGTACCCCCTTGAGTGGCTTGAGCAAGGGGACAGATCACTTGAGGATCTCCACGAGGTTAAGGCAGGAGGCCAGTAGCAGTTCATTCAAACAGGATAGCAACAGTTGTGGAAGCAAAGAAAGCATTTAAAGTAGGGAAATGTGTGGATTACAAACTAATTAGAAGATTTTTGTGTTTTCCTTTGGACCTAAAATATCATATTCCACTCTATTTTTTTTATCCAAAGCCTTTGATACTGTCTTCCATGGCATTCTCCTGGAGAAGCTGTCAGCCCATGGCTTGGACAGGTGCACT
This sequence comes from Coloeus monedula, assembly GCF_965178545.1. NCBI lineage: Eukaryota > Metazoa > Chordata > Aves > Passeriformes > Corvidae > Coloeus > Coloeus monedula. The sequence continues at coordinate 89,099,999 of NC_138782.1, read as the reverse complement.
CTTTGCTGGGTACAAACTGGCTGGATGGCCAGGCCTGGAGAGTGGTGGTCAATCAAGCCACATCCAGCTGACAGATGGTCACTAGTGGGGTTCCCCAGGGCTCAGCATTAGGGCTAGTCCAGTTTACTGTCTTTGCCAATGATCTGGGTAAGGGGATTGAGTGCACCCTCAGTAAATGTATGCATGACACCGAGTTGGGTGGGAGTGTTGATCTGCTGGAGGGCAGGAAGGTTCTGCAGACAGATCTGGACAGGCTGCATCCATGGGTCAAGGCCAAAGGTATGAGGTTCAACAAGGGCAAGTGGTGGGTCCTGCCCTTGGGTCACAACAACCCCTGCAGTGCTACAGGCTGGGGCAGAGTGGTTGGAAAGCTGCCCAGTGGAAAAGGACCTGGAGGTGCTGGTCGACAGCAGCTGAACATGAGCCAGCGTGTGCCCAGGTGGCCAAGAAGGCCAATGGCATCCTGGCCTCTATCAGCAATAGTGTGGCCAGCAGGATGACAGCAGTGATTGTCCCTCTGTACTCAGCACTGGTGAGGCAACACCTCTAATTCTGTGTCCAGTTTTGGCTTCTCACTACAAGAAGGACATTGAGGTGCTGGAGCGAGTCCAGAGGAGGGCAATGGAGCTGGTGATGGGTTGGAAGCACAAGTCCTGTGAGAAGCAGCTGAAGTAGTTGGAGATGTTTATCCTAGAGAAAAGGAGGCTCAGGGGAGACTTTATCACTCTTTATGACTCCCTGAAAGAAGGCTGTAGGGGTCAGTTTCTGGACCACCCAGAGTTGTGGCGCAGTCACCATTCCTGAAGGTGGTCAAGATATGCCTGGAAGTGGCACTGAGTGCCATGATCTGGATAACAAGGTGGTGATCAGTCAAAGGTTGGACCTCATGATCTCAGAGGTCTTTTCCTCTGACATTCTGGAATTCAGTGATTCTGTTTCATTCAGCTGTCTAAATCCTACAGCAAAACTGCCTGGAGTTCTTAATAACAAGAAACAGAAATGTTAATCATTAGCTGAATTTGAAACACTGAAAGCAAATAGTTCTTTTTTGCTTTTTGCTCTTTTTTTTTTTCCTTTTTAAGCACATATTCCTGCAGAGCACTGAACTATTAGTATTATTAGCATGAGTACTTAAATCATGAGCATAAAATAGAAAACTGAATGGAATGTAAAATTCCCATGAGTACCATTATGGAGAATAAAGTAAGCTGTAGATTATCTGCTAAAATGCGTCTTTTAAACCATCATTCCAGGGAATGTAGTACACAAATTAGCCATATATCATAAGATAATGGATCTTAATGTGTTTACATTTTAAATAAACCACATTTCTGTATCAAGATTGTTATGAATTTAACCTTGGTGTTACTGGATGGCCATCAAGAGTTTGAAACAGAGTGTATCTGAAAGGTTTTTTTTTGACAGAGCAAGAATCAGGAAACTGGCATTTTTCGTCAAGAATCAAACGATCCTGTGGAGTGAATGGCTGAGCAAGTGAGTGATAGACTGTGCACACTAGGTGGGATCTACAGCAGGAGAAATTTACATGAGGCTGATTTTTTCTTATTTATCAAGAACTCGTTACCACAACTCGTAATACTCAGTATTTCACAAATTACCTATTGCGAATGAAGATGGAGTGGATTTTCTCTGCAAGGACTGTAGGAACACTTTACTAGCAGTTAACCTATTTTAGCCAGCTTCTCTGGAAGAGAAGATAAAGCCTTTAAACTGAGTCCCAGTGTGTCCTCCAGATGTGCCCATTGTGGAATTTGCTGGGAACTTGGTACCTCTTCCTATTTTAGAATATCTGCTTCCATGTGTTGTCCTGAAATGGGTAGTCTACAATCCCTGACCCATGGCTATCTGATGACCTAGCCATGCAAGGATCAAGCAATTTTGAACAGGGAATCTGCATTTCATTTGAAACAGGAAATTTAGCTCTAGTCAGATAGTGAATTAATTTGGATCATATTTTTTTTCCAATGTCCATACTGGCAGCAGTTTTCCTGGAACTCTTAAAGATCCTGTGACAACTACTGCAATCTGCAAGGTGCTCTGGATTTTCTCACCAGACAGAAATTGGTACCTGAGAGTAAATGTTATATCCACTTCTGCTTATTTTTTTCTTATATTTATTTTGGTAGTGACTGTCTCTTAGCAGCCACAGTTGCAACCTGAATTCATGCCTTATTTCAAGAGTGCTGGCCTTGCTTTCTCCAGTCGCCTGGTGCAGCAGATTTCCTTGGTGAGCAGACGTATGCTTATGGCTGTATTAACTGGATGAAGTTACAAAATTTTCCTTCAGTTGCAAGCTGTGAACTGTGGTCTTCCAATGAGAGAAAAAGCTTCTACTGTGAGAATGTATTTTTAATTTTATCTAAATCAATTTTTCTTATTGTTGTTGTTTTGTTTTACTTTGAGGTAAGGCTTTAATAAGACTGACTTAGTCAAAATAGTACATTAGCTGATGCTGAAAACACCCTTTATGACTCTGCTGTATAAGACAAAATAATTATTTGACAACTGACACTGTGTGTGTGTTCCTAATTTCCATTAAAAATTAAGTTTTAACTTCGGAACAAAGCAAAAAAGTTGTCTTGGAGAGAAAATACTTGAAATCATGGCAGCATCATTAATTTCTGATAATTCTAAATGAAAGCATATTATTTGTCAATTTACTTTTTAAATTGTTTTGTATAATATCATATTATATCTCTTTAATATACATTACCAGTTACCAGCACGATATAATGTTCTCTGTTAATATCCAGCCTTTTTGCCCAATTATAGTGTAATTTATTCAAACCCTGGCATGTACCACTTGGCAAGGCAGCCTGTGTTGCAGCTGTTGCGTTTTTCCCCATATTACAGTCTGTACAAATACTTTTTTTTATCCTGTTATCATGCATTGGCTTTCACAACTTTGAAATAGTAGTGCTGTGAAGTGCATGAGAAATTCAGAGTATAGCTTTGAGCTTCATGTAAATATGTAACTCTGCGCTTAGGGACTAGAATTGAAAATAACAGCTAAACCAGCTGAAGAGTCTGCTTGGCCTGTAAAATGTGTCTTGAATAGGATTCTCCAGGTTGGCTTCTATTTTATATAAAAACTGCATTCACCTGGGGATTTAGCAAGGAGAGATAAACAATGCACTGCTAGTAGAAAATTTAAATTTATGTATAGGTGGAGCACTGTTTTCATGAAAGACATTTGGAGAATAGTTCATTTGTCCTTCATTATATTTTTATAAAAATGGTTCAAAGCAATAGTTTTTAAAATAAGCAGTATTTTTTTCTCTTTACATAGAAATAGAACCTCTCCTATAAATAAATACCTTTTGAAAATTAAATATACACCTTTTTTCTTTTTTTTTTTTTAACATGGGCATGGACACATCTATTTGTAAATATTAATATAGTATCTGGAAGCCTGTTGGAAAGAGCTCTTTATAGTTTTCATGTGAATAAGAAACCAAAAGACAGGATATGACTTTTCATGTTCAGACCTTTGAGCAGAAATTCATCTGTAAAGAAACTTCCATGCAAGAACAGGGAGATTCTAAAGCTGTTGCCAAGTGGTAGATCAGGCCCCAGACTGTTCAGCCAAAAAAAGAACCTTCAAAAGCTAAATAATTTTCTGAATTGATGAAGGCAAAACTGATGTTGGTTGTCTGGTAAGATGGTGAAATACAGTATCAGCTGTGTGTGATAGTAACAGCAAAGTAGATGACATAATTCCCCACTGAATTGCAGAGCCCAAATCAATTCGTTTAAGAGCATGAAGCATCTTAGACTGCAGAAACAAGCAAAGCCATGGCAAAGGGTAACGCATCAGCCACTCTTGTTGTCTGACTGCATCACCTTTAGGAAGGAGAGGTTACACAGAAATTTTTTCTCTTTTTCAAAATAGAATTTTTTAAAAAAAAATTTTTAAAGCATTATTAGACTGGTAGACACTTATTTTGTAACTTAACCCTTCAAAAAGTGCTTCTGAAACCTGCTGTATATTTTTCAGGGAGCTGCTGTCTTATTTTATGGATATAGCTCATTTACAGGTCCATTTCTGTGACCCAGACACATTAGACTTCCAGACTGAACTACTGTTCAGCTCTATCCCTTCAGAAGGGGAAAAATAAATATCAGTTTTTTCTTACATTGTAGCTACTGGTTATACATTATACATCTAGCTTTAGGTAAACTAACTGAGCTTGTATTAGGCCATTAGCCAATTATTTTATTAAAGAGAAAACATTCTAATGGATTTATTTATTACCAAAGGAATATATACTTCCATAAATATTTACTTTGCAACCAGTGTAACACCCACAACATGGTACTGTTCATGAGTACTTTTACAAAGTTTAAATTATTAGGAACCCTGGATCATCTAGTGCCAAGCCACCCTGTCATGGGCAGGGACACCTTCCACTAAATCATGTTGCTCAGTGCCCCATCCAACCTGACCTTGAACACTTCAGGCCTGGGGCATCCACAACTTCCCTGGGCAACCTGTTCCAGTGCCTTGCTATCCTCACAGTCACAAAATTCTTCCTAATATCTAACCTAAATCTATCCTCCTTCAATTTATAGGCCCCTGTTATGTGCTGGAAGGCTACAATAAGGTCTCACTGGGCCCTTCTATTCTCCATGCTGAACAATCCTAACTCTCTCAGCCTGTGCCCATGGGAGAGGTGCTCCCACCCTCTGATTGTCTTTGATCGTCCTGCCCTCCTCTGGACCCACTCTCAGAGGTGCATGCCCTTCTTACGTGGAGAATCATTAAGACGGTGGTGCTGCAGGTGTGCACACACCTCTAACTCCTTTTTATTCCCCATGCTGCATGTGTTTGCACAGAAGCATTTTGGCTGGGACCCTGATAAATCTTACTGGCTGGAGTGGCTGCTCTTCAGGTGCTCCTGCTGACCTGCTATCCATCTCCAGGCTATGGGCATCTATGCCTATCCCTATCAGGGCATCTGACCTGCTATCCATCTCTATCTATGGGCATCAAACTGGTTGGAGTGGGATGGACTGAGGTTTCCCTCCCTTGGCAAACTTAATTAAAAGCCCTCTTCACCAGCTTGGCAAGAAGAAATAAAAGTTTAAGTTAGCAGTGACAGGTTTGGTTCAGCAGATGTGCTGCAATATGGAAAGAAATACAAATCTTGGTCCTGACAGGATGGGAATTTCATGGTCAGTGAATGAGAAGAGCTTACGCTCTACCCAAAACAAATTTGCTCTCAGGATTTATTCTGTTTGAAAGTTAAGTGATGGAAAGCCAGGTTGGAAGTTTCTTATATTCTCATTATTTCTGTAAACTGCAAATAAAACTGCTTGATCAGATCCCTGGAGAGCTGAAAGAGCTTGGCTGAGGAATAAAGAAAAAGCAAGCCATGCAACTGAGACGGCAGGTTCGAGGGAAGGACAGGCACCTGTTAAAGTTCTTTCTGATAATAAAAATTATCTAACTAAATATTATTTATTATTATAATATTTATTATCTAATAAATATTATCTAACTGATAATAATCCTCTAATCTTTTATAAGTATTTTTAAACTATGATGGTACCTAACCAGCTATTTGTCACTACACCAAAGATTCAGAAATCACAGACCCAGTTTCAGACAGAATTCATACTTTCCTAACTCTGGCCTATGATGTCATGTTTGTTTGTTTGGTAAACTTGAAATTACCTACCTCAGCTGAAGTAGCCCTATTTTTTTTTCATCCCAGTCTTGGCTTTGGTTTCTTTGTTTGCTTTAAAATCCATAGCTGTTTAACGTCAGCGTCTACCAAATGCAAAATCAGGTGAAACTGAAAACCTCATATCAGAAGCATTTATTTGTGGGAGTATTTGCTCTGAAGTGTTGCAGAGCACTATGAAGCAAGCACTATTTTTTAGCATCAGGAGAAGCTCTTCACAGAGATAATTTTAATATGTAAAGCTACAAAGTTTTATTCTACTTTTATGGATTAAAGTGGTACTGTCAATGGTCATGGCTGATAAGCCAAATTTAAAAGCCTTTATTTAATCTTTGCTACTTAGCTGGCTTGTTTTGTAAGCCAGTGCAAAACCCCCAAAATCTAAAAATTAATTTGACTGATTCATACTTAATTTCACTTCCTCCCACCCCAAAGAAGAACTACACATTAACTCTAAGAACCCATCCTTCTCCCATAAGCATTAAATATAAGCACCTTTCAAAAGGATATCAGCTCTTTCTTAAGAAGTACCTTCTGCCTGTTCAGGGACCAGGAATTCTCCTAACAATGATGTGTGTTCTCCTGAGACTTCCCTAGCACTTCCTGACCTCGGGCATTCCAGCAGCCCAATCACCATCTAATGAGAATCAGGAAAACACTGCTAATTGATTTAATGAAGGATGTTGATTTACTTCAGATGAGAATCTGCTTCAATAAATCTAGAGCCACTTGAAAAAGCAAAGATACCAGATCACATATTAGTTTTTTGATCTGAGATATATATTTTATGCACTTTTCTCTTCTCCTTTGACATTCTGACTGCATGGGATTACTTTTGTCTTCTATAAATTGGTTTATCTTTGGAAGGTAGATGGGAATGGTTAATCATCTCTGTGATTTATGTGGTTGGATATCAGTATGTTAATTTTGTCCTCCATAGATGGGTCATGCAGTATCTCAGTGCAAATCCCTTATTTTTATAAGTCCAGACTGTTCCAGTCAGATCTCCAAAATATTCTCGGCGAGTGGGGATATGTGGTGGTTACATAGCTGTTGCAGTCATGGCCTTCTCATGCCTAGGCATCCTAGGAATGTAGAAGCCCATGACCCAGGGAGGCCAAGTTTTGGTCTTAGATGAGATCTTGGGAAACATTTATATGTTCTTTCCATGCATCTTTTGGATTACAGCTTTCAGTATTCTCCAAGAATATTTGAAATGATCTTGTTTTATCATGAACAACTTTCCATATGTTGTTTGTGAAGATGTCTCTGGAGCTGGGACATCACTTGTTACTGCTGAGGGGTGCAGTTGTCGAAGCAGGCAGCAACATTAACCCTGTCTGTGCTTTGTCACTTTCCATAGGATATGTACATCAATATCACTTTCCCTATACTCTGTGCAGAATCCCACAGCATTGGCTGACTGGTACTGGCTAATCCTAATTCCTTCTGCCCCGTGTTCCAATCTGGCTGCACAGACAGCAGCTCTGGTCTAAAAGCCTTGTGGCTGCCTTGGTGAGATATTGTGCCTGGGCACGTGGATCTCACCAAGAGGCAGCACATCTTTCTGAAGGCAGGCACTACACCTGTCTGACCTGGGCTGTGTGAACTGGGCATAATGTGTGCTGTGCCAGTCAGACTATTAGCAGAGGTGCCCAAGTCTGGCTGAAGGTATAGTCAGCCATCGGGGAAAGAGGTAAGCACACACAGAGGTGAGGCAGAATTTCACCAAAAGAGTGCCTGAAAATCTAAAATTTGGTGTGATATTTTTAACTTGAGATTTTTCTTTTTGTCTTGTTACTAGCTTGCCATTGGTCTACTTAAGGGCTTTTAAAAAAGGTCTCCTTTCTCCTGGGTGCTGGTTCTTGCATTAAGTAAAATGATGCTCTGCATTGTACTGACAGTCCATTTGGGCTTTCTTAATGGAAAACCCCTACATGAGATTTTTACCTTTTTTTGTATTTTCAAGAGGAAAAGCTGTGCCAAATATGTTGCCAGATTTATTCATTTAACTTTCTGTGACAAAGATAATTGAATTCATAACTTGCATCCTGAATTTCTAGCTTATGTTGTGATTGATGCAGTAAAACTGGTGTCAATTCAACAAATTCCACACTTATTTTGCTTCTAAATAAACACGAACATAAAGTTAGGCTGAAAAGAGGAGCTGTGTGATTCAGGATTATGAGATTTGCCATTTTAACAGGCACCCACCTGCCCATGCTCCTGTCACTAGTGGCTCTAAGAGCACTGGGTAGTTCCCATATTTTTTGAACTCTTGCTCCTTCCAGCTGTGAACCCATGGTCCAGAAGGTATAGGTTGCTTGAGGTAAAAAAACAATTTTCCCTACTCCTTTCCCTTCCTGCTGGCACCACCTGGAGCAACATGTTTTCTTAACTTTCGTGGTAAGATTCTCACACTGTACATCCTTTCCACTTTGATCTTCTCAGACATGTAATTTAAGCTACCACAAAAGAGGACACAGTATGTATAATTGATGAGAAGTATGTGTAAGCCATTGGCTATGTTAGGACTCTTATAGTGGACTTGAGCACTCTGCTTTGTTGGTCTCTGCTGTAAATTATGACTATTTATGCTGAAAAATTACTATAAAAAAAAGGTCTATCAAGGAAAATAATATCTATAATATTTCTGTTTATCATAAAGACTTCACATTTACAAATATACTTTTAATAAAAATCGGCTTTTAAATCTTTAAAATTAAGTGTATTCTGGTAATATTTTAATATTTTATTTTCTTTACAACAAACATGATCTGTCCCCTTTCTGAATGTTATTTTATATTTTCATTGCATAATCATTTGCTGAAATGCCAATACTACATGGATGAAAGCTTGTCAAACTACTGATAGATGTTAATAGTATACTGTCAGTTTTCTGAGGATAAAGGTGGTGTAGGAGTGCAATTCACAGTATGCATATAATTTGGGCTCTAAACTTATGTTACTTAGAGTTGGATTTCTTTCTTGATTGGGAATTTTGCATTTAAAAGAATGAAGGAATATGAGTTTTTCCCAGTCATAGCTATTCCTTTACAGTCTTCATCATGTGAACTGTTATAATTTTCTTGGTTTTATTTTTTTTAATCTACACAAAATCTCCATTTCCATTTCTTTATTTTATCCTCATAAAATGAATGTATGTATTTTATAGTCACCACAGTACTAGCAGTTTATATGACAAAATAAATCTGTTGGGTTTCATGATTTCATTTCATTGAACAATTTGCTAACAAAGGATAGTATTCACCCTAAAGGTCAGCGCAATGTTCTGTTCCTTGTTAGCTATTTTATCAGAACTGCCCTTCATGTAAATCTAATTGATAGTCAACTTTGAAATATTGATGTTACCCAAAAAGGCTTTGTGGATAAAAAGGTCACATTCTGCCTCAGATACGTTTGTGATACTCCCACTGACAACAGTGGGAGTTCTGCACATAGCACATGGGACAGAGGCTGGCCCTTAAACCATTAATTCTCAAAATTGAAATAAATAAATAAATAAATAAAGGCAACGTTCCAAATTCTGAGTTTCTTACTGCAGGTTTCACTTAGCCTGAACCCTCACCATGGATCACCATCATTTTATTTGAGAGAGAACTTCAGAAAATACTCACCAGCTGATGCAGTATTGCTTCTGGTTCTTGACATTCAGCCTGTCTGCTTCTGGGATAATTTTTAGTAGGAATAAACTTAGAAAGTTTAAGTGACTTGAAACAAATTCTACACTCTGCTTTCAAAATTAGACGTTGAATCTAAGACTCACTGAAAGGCTGTGTGCTACTAAATGTCAAAGTCATCCTTTAGTACAGCTTAGTCTGCTAAGCAATGTCATTTCAAGTGTTAACCCTACTTCTTATTTTAAGCATTTTGGGGATTCTTGTTTACAAGCACTCTTCGAAGCAATAGTTAGTGCTTCTGCCATGGTACTTCCATTATATTTACTGTTGGTTTTAGGTAATATTTGGTGTGACTTCATAGAGGAAAATTAAGAACTTAGGATGTTTAACACTTTAGAAGATTATTCATTATATTTCTGTTGGAATATGACTAGCTTTAATTGATTATTGTTATTGATCTCCATGGATCTTGAGGAACTGTGCCTCTCTCAAACTTCCAGCCTAACATATAGTGAACATATCAGGTTAGAAAGTCACTAGAAATGAAGCAAAACTAGGTAAGTGATTTTTCATTTTGCAAGCTTAAGTCAGAATGCTGTAATGCAATGCTTTCTGGCATAAGCATTTTGAAAACTTTCAGGAGGGGTATTAATAGACTTTAATAATGAGAACAGAGCTGTATTTCCCATCCACAAACAGATAAGAGTGTGCAGTTTTGCCTTTAGGGCATTACATCGGGGGTTGGACTACATGACTTTTAAATGTCCCTTCCAACCCAAACTATTCTATGATTCTAGGACATGTGTGGAACTGAGGAGCTGAAAGGAGGGTTTAGCTGTCTAGTCTGAAGAAACTGACTGTATTCATGCTTCTGATAATATGTACAGGAATTAACTACAGTTGTTAATGTGCTGCATCTCTGTTCCTAAATGGATGGATTTCACACTCCACTTGGAGATTTGTCATTGACTTGGGTAGAACCAGAAATTCACCAACTGCTTTATGCCCATAGCTATTTATCCTAGGCTTTCTGTCTGACCAGAAAAGCAGCTGCTGTCATTAACTTCGGTGGAATGTGCCTTTTGTGAGTAAAATCCCTTTTAGCAAAACGTGGCAGGACTCCATTTTTCTGTCTGTAAATTCATTTCATAAAACTGTAAATGGAAACTTTACCTTCAAATTTGATTGCTGAAACACAGGGGAGGAGTTACAATTGAGCAGAGAGTTATAAAAAATGTTGTGGCAGAGCCCTCTGCCCCCTCAGACAGGTTTAGTTTAGACAAAACTGTGTTAGTCTATATAAAACTGTGAAAGATGGGATTGTACAGGATCAGGGATAAATATAAATTTTTAAAGGGGAGCCAGAGAGCTGGCATTGCAGAAAAGATACAAAGGCAGGATCTAATAGCTTGGGGAGTTGTATCAATCTTAGTTGCACAGATCTTCTTGACTGTTCCATCTTTCTTTGCCGTCCTCTGTTTAGCCATCTGCTGAATGATACCAGAGTACATCAGGCTCTATTATCGGTGTTCATAAAAGAGTTTGAAGAATCTTGAACACAAAAAAGTCACTGCATGTATTCCAGTAACACAAACACCAACACTGTACATGCAGGTATATTTGAAAAAGAGGATGAAAAATCAAGAACTTGGAAACTTTCAAATCTCTTGCGGCACACAAAAGTATATTTGGCTTATAAAATCGGTTATACTTTCTGGAAACAAGGTAGTAATGAAAAAAAACAAGTTATCTAGAAAAATATTAGAACTTATGCTTATGTTCCGTTAGTTAAATTTCTAAGGGTTTTCTGTAATATAAATTATGTCATACAACATACACACTTACTCCTTGCTATTTTTCGTAGGGGGGGACATTAAATACCAAGAAACAAATGATTCCATCTCTCAGTCTCCCTATTAGATAGCAACAATAATGACAGGAATAGTCTTCATTAACATACTCATGCTGAATTACATCCTCAGGCTACTTTCTGATTTTAGATATACAAGGCTTCCCCAGAAGTCCAAGCTAATTTCTGTAGTTAGCAGATTTTTAAATGAGAAGGAATGGGCAGGAACAAATGCAGTAAGTTCTGAGTCTGTCTGCTAAATCTGCTGTTTGTCAGAAACCTGTTTTGTGATGATTAATCCACAATGAAGGACAAGAGTATAGTGCCATTTTATGGTTCCTGGCCTTCTGATTTTGAATTCTAACATGGCAGGAAAACTGTGTTTGTAGTAGAGGTAAGCTTTAGAATTGAATTACTCCTAATATCAGTGCGTGAGTAAGTTCAGGGAAGTACCTGGAAGTGCATCTACAGGTACAGTATGACCTGGCATTTCATAACTTTTTTAGTGTTCTTCTCAGTACAACTCTGCATCTCCTGGGCATTTTTGTTATAACTCTTTCTTGTAAGTTTTTTTCTATTCATTGGTGCTTCTGACACACAAAACGGAATTTCTCTTTCCTTACCAAACACACAGCCCGTTTGCATATAGTAGTACACCAACATAAAGAAAACCTTTTGCTCAGTTTTGGGCTTTCTAATTGCTGATGAGAGGAGGAAATGGCTTAATGTAGATTTCCAGACTGAAAAATTACTGTAAATAGCCTTTAGAAATTCTGTGTTTATCACTCAGTGACTTCTATATCACATTTTTTTCCTTTTACAATAAGAAATGTTTACTGCTAACTGCCAACACTATGTGTGTGACCTACAAACCTAAAGTCAAGTTGGATTCTGTCACCAAAAGCCATCACATCTCATCTTTGACCCCTTACTTAGTGATATAAGAGACAGCAGAATTTATAACCTAGAACTCAGATAAAATAAATATATTCTCCTTATAGTATGTGTGCATCCTGGTAGAGTCCAGCTCCCTTTTCCATGCACAGATACTGAAACAATTGGCAGGGCCAACAGATGCACATGAATACACAGAAGGAATCATCCTATTATTAAAGAACTTTGAAATAAAGGTGTCTCACAAGGACTTTTGCAATGAAGTTTTTCCTTTCCTTCTCTGAACCCACCTGTTGTTTCAAAATGGGGCTTAATATCTCCTTTTGTAGGCAGATATTGCAAGTCATAAGGTTTGGAGTAATGGTTCACATCTATTTGTGGAACAGGAACGCATGGAAACAACAGATTGTGTAACAGGGCCCCATATCTCCAGGCTGCCAGGAAAACATATCAGAGCAGGACGTGTATGGAGTCATCCACATCTTCTTTCTGCTCTTGGAGGACCTGGAGAGACTGTGGCACCACAGACATTCCAGGAGGACACAAATTACAGGTTGGCAAGTGCGGAAGAAATCACAAGTGGAGTTCAACTATTACACAGGCCAAATAGCAGTAGGAGCTGCAGTCAGCCAAGGAAACATCACCTGCTCTCAGGGCACATAGGTGTTGTCCTTCTCATCTTGTACCTACTTCTCTGCATTAAGCCTGTATATTTATGTCATAGCAGAACTGTAGAATTCTGAGAGGCAAAGCATGGCATTGGAGGAGAGGTTTGGGAAATAGATAAGTGGCAAGGATTAGTTACGGAAAGAAAAATGATGGTGAATGCCTCACAAAAGAAAGTTGAAAAAAAGACAGATGGAAGTGAAATATTTTGGGAGTATGATGCAACATTTTATTAGAATTAACTTTCTGACTACATCTTCCACATTAATCTAAGAAACTGTCAGCATTTTGTGTCCAACATAGAGAAAAGCAACAAAACCAGACAATGAAGTATTTCTGAAAAGGTGTTCACAGGGACAAACCCTGTGCTCCAGAAAATAAACATATGGAGATGTACTTTGTTATTCCACAGTGACAAAGAAATTGATGAAGTGTCCTGTGTAGTGAGACAGAGCTAGCACACCATCTGCTAAGCCATAGGACACACCCCTTTTGGAACCCAAAGTCTGCCCAGGAAAACTGTAAGGGTGTGAATAATATTCCAGCATGTGAATTATATATACTTCACCAGCATTGTGCATTGCAGATAAATACTGAGCTGAACATTTTTTTTCATAGAAATTTCTTACTATTACAAATTAAATGGTTTCACATTCATGGTAACAAATATGTTTGTGATTTTTTTGTGCTCAGCACCTTCTTCCAGATTGAAATAACAGGAAAGATGATCTGGAAGGAACCTTGACACCAATCAGAGAGAAATGGCCAAGCTGTGTTCAGAGCTAACCTGATTTTAACTGAGAAATTTTTGTTCAGATTCCCCAGAGATCATTGATGCTACACAAGAGAAAATTTTCTACCTCTTGAGTGTAAAATTTCCTACATTTGGGGTATAAAATTTAATTCAAGATCATTGAGAAAAGGGATAGAATAGAAAATAGGAGAAAGGGAAGCAGTTATCTAAAGGAGATTGTGCATGTTCCTAGGACAGGTGCTGAGAGGAGTGATGTTAATGTCTATAAATATACCCATGGTAGCTTTAATTCATTTATTTTAAGTCCTGATGGACTGAAGAGCTTTCAGACTAGACTTCACAAGACCTCACAGGTCATTTGGTACTTGGGCTTTTGATTCTGGGCTGGGATTTGGCAGGAGACATTTACTGCAGTGACTGAAACAAGCTGCATTCACGGGCTCTGTGTATATGATATCTTAGAGAGGAGAGGGAAAAAGCAGCCTGTCTGGAGCTGATGAAGTAAAATTAAGATTTATGAACTGAGTAATTTGGGAAGGTCTCATTTTGTATATATATTATGACTAGCAATGCTGAACTCCTACCCAAGGGCTCCAGAGTGTATATAACTTAGTTCTCACTGTGTGTGCTGTTATTCTGTCTTGATAGATGAAGACATGGAAACAGAAGAATTGGATATGCCCTAGGGTATTAGGAAACTTGGTAGCAAAACACTGCAGAAAATCTGCCAATGCTTTCTTTCCAATGACAACTGCAAACTTCACACAGGGGTGGTCGTTATATACCTTACTCACTAGGTCCATCTGATTTATGTAGTTTATACCTGAGTCTTAACAGATGCATCAGATCAGAGCCATGCCACCATCTCTGTCAGGCTTCCACATATTTGCTTCATGATTTTTCTCTTCACTCTCATCTCCTGTATCTTTCAATACTTCTTTAATGAGCACAAAAGGTGGCTTCAACAGGGTGGGACTAGCTCAAGCCAAAGAGCTTAGGTGGCCAAGGCCATCCAGACTGGTGTGGTGTGAGGTGTTGTAGGACAGAAGGAACAGGGAGAAACACTGGAGCTATGCAGGGACTGGCTTTTGTAAAGTAAAGGAAATTCCATAATATCAGTTTTGTGCCAGAGATGCTAATAAATGATTTTACAGTTTTCTGTGGTGAAAAGAGATTGCAATGTAACACAAGTGACTTATCTTGAAGTGGAATACTACAGAGTACTGTGTTTCAAGCAGAAACAGAAGACTATTTTTAAAATTAATTTTAAAATACAAAATGAAAAGCAAGAAAATTCTTGTGGGATTTTTATCTTGGTATAACTATTTCTTAGGCTATAAATGAAATATGTTTGGTTTTGGGGAAAAACACAAATCCATCAGCAGAAACAATAGGCAGAGAAGGATGTTTTGTCCTTGAATCACTTGTGCTTTTCTATGTAAAGCTATATTTAAAAGCATTTAATGAGAAAAAAAATCTGTTTATGGATTCATTTGATACCAGGTGTCAGTGAGGAATGGTCAGCTGCTGTCCAATGCCCTGGCTTTCATTATTGAGTTATTTAAATACGTGTATGTGAGTTCTAGAGAGAATTTTCATGTTTATTGAGAGGAAAAAACATCTCAGATTTGGAACATATGGTTTTTAGTTCTCACTTCCACTTCAAAATCAAGGCTGTATTGTGTTTACAAAGGATATCTGATTGGAAACTGCAGCAGAGGTCCTACCTTAGAGGTGAAATGTACCTTTAGTTCCCAGGGGGATCGAGCAAATAGGTCTGCCTTCGCTTTAGTAAAGTGATCAATGAAAAGTAGCCTGAAGAAGAAATGTAACTGCACCCAGTTGATGCTTGAGAGGAAATAGAGGGGACCTTCAGATTTTACTTGTGGCTGTGAACAAATCTCTCAGGGCTTGCTTGTTAGTGTGTCTCAAGCAGCGCAGTAGCTCTGGCATGTTTGTATGCTCTGAATCTCAAAAGAGAAGTGTAGAAATTTGTGTGCAAAGTATTTGTCTTTTGTATGCAGGTAGGAAGCCCACAGACCCTATAACCAGACAAATTCCCCCAAACTGGAGATGCTGTATGCTGGTATGAAGCAATAGTCCTACTGGATGAATCAAAAGCTTGAGCACAAATGATCAACCCTGCTTGTTGATCATTTCATTGATATGAAAAAAAATCTATATTTTAGCTCTCAACTCCATACTCCACTTACTACTTTCCAATTCCATTTTTCCACCATTTTTTTCAACTGTTGTTTCTTATCAAACTATACCATTTTGCTTGTATATATTAAGATCTATCACTGAATTCTGCTAAAATACAATTAATAAATGATCATAAAGCATATATTCTATAAAGCTGAAGGAGCTTTCTTCTATTTCCTTTTTATTGTGTTTTTATTTTTCTTATGATAGGCTATTCTTTGATTTATTATTTTTCCAGTTCTAAAGATATCATTAGACTGTGGATATTATTCTAAATTTGAAATATTTTATTCATTAGTGCGTAGGATAGGAATGGACTTTCAGAAATAATTGTTGGCCTAGCTAGTACTGCTGATAGGATATTTGGGTCACCATCATCAAAAATATTTTTTGTGTGATTGGGTCAAGCTGGAGTTCCTAAGTGAGTTGTACAATTCTCTGTGTTAAACTGACACAGCAGAAGATTGCCAGTTTTTTCTGTGGAAGCTATACATGCAGTAACAGAAGACTTACCCTCTGGAAACATAATTGAGCAGTACAGACAGGTAGACTTGTCATCCCCCTCTAGCTCACCTACGGGCTGTTTAGCAGAATTTTCTTTTAAACCCATGTCTTTTTTTATTTCATACCTGGTAGATCAATAGATACAGGCAAGTTTTCTAGACTTTCTAGTGGGTGACTTCTCAAAAATTTAGTTTAGTTATGAAAGATGCCACTGCAGACAGTCTTTTACTTTTGTTATTAATCAAGATATCCTCCATGTTAGCCAGAAGGAGAGCACGGTCTCAGGTTTATTAATGATTTCTTCCAGATATCCTCTCCTCAGTCTGCTATGGTCTGTCAAGACTACAATGAGATGAGTGCATGTCAATACCTTCAGACTTACGTCCACTCAATATAGTGAATTTCATAATGAATGACAAGTGCAGACAGAACAAGGATTTTTTCTGTGGGAGAAAATAAATATTATAGAGCAAAACTATTGTATGAATCAAGTTACCTTTGCACAGCTTTAATATGACATAGGAACACAAAACAAATTACGGACAACTGTTGAGCTTTTGACGGGGTACCTTTCCTTCTCAGACCAGGGTAAGAGAGCAGAGGAGGCTGCTGTTCTGCTAAGTTCTTTATTTCATAGTCTCATAGCTTTCTTGAAGGCAGAGTTCGAAGGGGGTTACATGATAAGGCCAAGCAACAACAGCAAACAGCAGGCAAAAACAGCTGCTGCTTCTTCTGTATGCTCTATATGCTCTATACTCTATATGCTCTATACTTCATATTTTTTCTTACAGAAGTGTGGATTATATTTGCTAACTGACCAATAAGATTAACACACAATTCTAGTTTTTCTTTTCTTAACCTATCCTGGTCTAATTCTAACAGTTGTTAAGTCTTACACAAGTGTTACACATGTATTACACAGATTTGTGTATACAGTTTCTATCAGTTCTTATTGTTTATGTGAACACTATAAAAAATGTGAACAGTGTAATTCTATCTATATTTTGTCTAAGTAAAGAATTCTGTGAAAAGGTAACACTGCTGCAGCAAGAACTGTGTTTAAGGTCTCTGCTATAGCTTTTTAATGTTTAAGGCACTTAGCATGTATTTCTACTTAAAGTTAAAAATCTGTATTTCTGTTTCGCTTTGGTGTGGCTTCACGTATCTCAGCTTGTCCAAAGGTTTTAATTCAACCCCTGTGCTTTGGTTTCCCTCTGGGCCTGAGTCTAGAGGAGCTTTCACTCCAATAGACAATAACTGAGTAATTTGCATAAATAAAAGTCCATCACAGCTAATTTAGCCTGATTCTAAGAAATAGTCTGAATGCCCTATGTCTCTTACCTCTACTTTTGAAATACCTGCAGCTACCAGCCTTACTGAATGACTGTTATTTCAATTTATATTCTGCTTTCTTTTAAGTCCTAGAAGATTATTTTAAAATTCTATTTTATAACAATCTTTAGTTGTCAAAATAAACATTTTTAATCAATGTACGGAGGTAGAAGATACCTTATATTTCTCTGGAAAGATCCAACCTGCATAGGAATTTACTTTCCTTTAGTCAAATTCAGACTACACAGCACCAAGGTCAAAACCTAGGAGAATGGTGAAGACTTGAATTTTATTAAAAGAAAAGGTGAGGATATAAGAGCTGAGTATATTCCTTAAAACAAGCATCTAAGTAAAAGTCCATATATCATTAGTATAGGCAGTGTGAGGAAAGAATTTTAGGGCAAGAAAGCATGTCATGGAAGGCCAAGAGTCACAAGATATCCCTGACTGTAAACATTTCAGTTTCTGGCTTTGAACAGCCATTTAATGCTGTTTCATTCATGTAAGTACCTGCATGCTTGTATGTTCCACAGGACTTACAGACTGTAGTGGAATGACTCTAGATAGCTTATGGGGGTAGACAGGATCATTCCATGCAAGTGCACAGAGATGAACATTATTAAATCTTGGGGTTTGTATTATCATGATATATATTTAAAAAGCAAGGAAGGAGATGTCTTCAGTATGCTGCCCTGAAAGTGGAGATAAGCACTGCAAAAGCTCAGACATACCATAAGATGGATTAGGTCCATCTTACAGCATAGTCAAAACTGCTGAATCTCTCTTCAAAACTGCTGGAAGAAAATCCGATTTATATGGATTGCTACATCTGTTTGTTCATTTAGTAGAGTTGTAAAGCGTGGACTGTTGATAAGAGAAGTTAAAGATACAAGAAAGCTATTCTGATGAAGTGAAACTATTCTAGGAATTTTGGTGGGGTTTTTGTGTTTAAAACATCACTTCTTACTAGACTCTTCAAAAGTTGTTTAGGCCTATTATGGAATGGAAATTTATTGGCCATGTTGCCAAAAAAGAACAGATGTCTTTAATAAATATTTGTTAGGTACTTGGAAGGGGGATATGTATCTATTACATAAAATCTGACAGCAGATTTGAAGCAGTATCTATGGGGGATAAAAACTATTCCCTTAACAGACCTTGCTGGCTTGCTCCGTGTCCACAAAGGGGAAAGAGGTTTCTACCATTTTGGTGGCAATTCCTTATAATTTTGTAGAATTTGGCATAAATGCAAAGGAATCTGATGTGCCACTGCTTGAAAAGTTTGAGTGGAAAGAGCCAGCTGTGACTGGAAACTTGTTATCTTGATTCCAGTCCTGGGCAAAGTAACTACTGTCCATGAGTGATTTAGTGCGAAGAATAGGGCTCAAGAATAATTTGTCTGATAAACCTCCCATTGAAGTTGTCCAGGAGACCCAGCTGAGTCAAAATGTTTCTAGTGGTGATAGAAGAGATTCCAGAGGTAATGTTTATGCTTTTCCAATATTTAGAAGAACACAAACAAAAAGAAACCCCAGTCTGCTGATAGATAACATGTCCTGATGTGGTAAATAGCGATTAAAATATGCAGCACTTTGTGTTCAAAAATGTGCACATCCTTATAAAAGCAAGTACAAATCCAGATAAGAAATTTAAGCTGTAGTTGTAGAAATTGGTATCCTGAAGAACAGAACTCTGAAAAAGTTATAGAGATCATTGTGGAAAAGTGATGCAATATGAGGCAAAACCACTAAATATTTATACACATATAGTCATATAATACATGTTTTGTGTGTCAATTCATATAACATTCGTATCTATGTGAACACATACATGTATGTGTATAGTATAGATAGCATATAGAAGTGTATAAATCTCCTCAGTACATATTACCACGTATCATATGCATGTATGTGGATGCTTACCCTACCATATAATTAAATATCTCTATATCAGGAAATGTGTAAACAGAGCAACAGTGAACAGAAGTGAAGGGATTTCATTTGTGTGAGGTTAGAGGGGAAGGTAGCTTGGAAGGTAAGTCACAGGCAGTGTGGACCTTCATGGGGGGAAAAAAAAACAAGTTATTGATGAAAGCTTTAATTAAGTAAGCCCTATAATAGTGCAATATGTTTTAAATTATGCCTAAGTCTATTCCACAAAGCCTCTTTGCTTCTGTGCATGTCAAACCAACCTCAAGGAATAAGCACAGGTTGTCCAATTAGATTGAAGGCATTGTAAAGAGAGCTCCCTCTACTTCATTTTCTTTAGAGAAATAAAGACCTGATAAGAACAAAATAAAGAAACAAAAACACCCGGAACACAACAAAACTATGACACAGGTATAACATTTTTTAAAATGGAATAGCATTCCAGCACTAACCTTCTGCTGGACAGGATAATGGTAAAATTGCTTGCCTGCTGATATGCTCTAAAAAATTCATTGTGATTTATTACTGAGCAGGACAGAATGTGAAATGTCTTTAATAAGCTTAGTGAGTAACCTACCCTGTTCTTTGTTTAATCATGTTAGTAGTCATTTGAGCATTTAATTACATTTTCAAAGGTCTTAATGGGAATAGCAATATTAGCTTATTACATTTAAATGAACCTGAAAAATACAGACCAATACCTTCCTAGAGCAGCCTCATCTTTCCAACAGGACATTGGCTTTAACAATTACACGTCTCCTAATTAATGCTGTTTTCAATAGGATTGAGTGTATATAAATATATATGTATAAGAGAAGCTTAATGAATATAACCTCTATTAAGAGATTTTTCCAAGGTCCTAAACATATAAATATGAAACAAAACTAACCTAAACCCAAAGAGAGTGAATATAATAAAATGTCTTTTTACTCTCATGCAGTAATATTCATTCATCTAGTTGCAAGCTACCAGGGGACAGATTTATCCCTGTCATAACTCCATGAGATTCAGGAATCTGCAGTTATGCCAGTGATAAACTTGGTCCTGCATTTCCTAAAATTGTGCAAACCCTCAAAGATCCTTGATCTCCAAAAGGCATTTTGCTCATTTAACCGGTTTCTTGCCTAAGAGATACCAAACAATTTTTAAAGGGTTTTGGTTTCTGGTTTTAGTCTTCAAGTCCAAAATGGGAAGTCTCTCAGACTTCAGAAGGTATCTTGTGACTACCAAGGAAACAGACATGTGCATGTGGTAAGCAAGACTAATGGGAACTTGTTCTTGCTTTAAAATCAATTTCCCTTAGCAATTAAATAAGTCTTTTGTTTTGACTTAAATAGCTAATGATTAGGGATCTCTGTTGAAATATCAGTAGAATAGGAACTAAAATTAATCCAATATTTGGTTCAGATTTGAAACTGACATTCAGAATGTGCATATTTTTTAGGTTTAGAAACATGAGAGAGGCAATCTCCTCTCATTTGATTTATGCACTGGAATTCTGTGCTTCTACTTAGGGTCGAAAATAATATCAAAAGAAATATATTCTCACACTCTAGAAAGGTAGAATGTGGCTAAGATGGATACCTTGGGATATTTATCCAAGAATAATTTTCTATATCCTGTAAGTTTTGGCATTCCCATAGCCATGCTGGGCAACTCATCTGCATGCTAGATTGGGTTTTGACCATACTCTGTTTCGACTTACAGACCTTAATATTTGTACTGTCAAGAAGAGCATTGGGAAAGTTTCAGGTCATAAACATGGCCCTTTTGAATTCATCTGCTGCACATTTGGTCCAACATGCCTAAGAAGAAAATATACAACTCATACCCTCTGACTATGAAATATGGCTGTTTTGTTAAACACTATCTACTTGTAGCCAGTAAGTGGAGAAATGTGGGTAGTACATCATGTGAAAGTTAGCTTCTGGCCAAAAGATACACTAATAAAAGAACTGAGCATCCCCATGTGTTGTAATAAATATTATAAGAAGGGATTGATTATTTTTTAAGGTAAAATGGAGTTTGAAATCTGAAAGCTGTAGTTGCACAGGAGTCACAACTGAAATATTGTGACTCTCACATATAGACTGATTTCAGGCAGATTTACCCTTTTCATTACCGTGCTTCATGCTCTGTGTGTATATATATTTGATTACAATTCAGACATCTTTCAGCATATGTGGGAGAAAATCTTGTGCAGCCTTTTGTGCCATACTCCCTTCAACTAAGTTTACAGTGACTTACTTTTGTGAGAGCTGAACATAACCTTGCTTGGGAGCCTCTGGGTCAGCTGTTGAGGTGCAAACTGGTGTTAAAGGAATTCCTGCAGAGAGTGGGGGAAAGAGGGAAAGAGTTGAAGCTGTTAATAGATGCTTTCGAAAAGCAAACTGTAGCTGTAATGGAAAGAAGCTTTTCATGTGAGGGAACAGACAAATGTCGTGAGGTGGCTTAACTTTTCACCTTCAGACACATTCATTACTTACATTGTGAGCACACGGTCACTCACAACATGTTATGTAATGTCTCTGTGTAATATTATTGAGAAAATAGGACAGTGCAAGATTTCAGGTAGAAGAGAAAGCACAGAATTTCAGTATTTTCCAGTTTTTCTCCATTGTTTTTGGAGTTTGTGCCCAAAGAAATGGAAAAGGAATTTTGTTTTGAAAGTATAAAAAAAAATAAGGAAAACAAAAGTAAGCATTGCCGACAAACAGAATTTTTCATAAAAGAAAATTCATTGATTGTATCAAGTGTCATGAAAATTAAGTTTTGATTGATTAAGTCAAAGGGAGGGACAAGGTAAGCAAATCAAGTACTTGGTGCTGCTTATTTTCAGCTGCCTTTTTTGAAAAAATACCCCTTCCTGTTCTCAGTGCTGTGAAAACATAAGGATTTTATAGCTAATGGAAAATAAAACAATTTAAAGGGAATAGCAAACTGGAAAAATATCAGTCTCTCCAGACGAGTAAACATTCCAGTATCTCTTTAAGGAACTTGTTAATACATTTGTGCCAAGTAATACTTTAGCTTTATATATAAATAGTAGGAGACAAGCAGCTGTAATACTTTTAACTCTTCCATAATTTTGCACAACACAGTCTTCTCTTGAAGAAACACTTCCGCTTTGCAGAAGGCTGATCCTCCCACTTTGACAATATCTGATTCATTCATACAATATGCTTGAACACAAATGTATCACAGTGTTCTGTTCTGTTTAAGTAATTTTCATTAACTGCAATTTTATAGCCTCTGCTCCTACTGCGACCCAGTTAAGTGTTTTCAAAGGTCACTGCCATGTCCACATCAAGCAAGCAGTATATAGGAGTTTTGTTCCTTGAATCAAGCGCAGCATCGAGAGGGGAATATAGGTGGCTCAAAGGCTCATTTTCATACTTGCCATGGCACAGAAGCAAGCAGTAGGTGTCAGAAGACACTTTTTGCAAGCCTTTGCAAGAAAGTCACAGCTTAAATTAATTTTCAAATAGGCTAAGGTTTCAAGTTCTTTGAAAATAAAATGCAGAGCCAAATAGTGTCTAGGAAACTGAACCAGTCACTGGTGCTATACATTTGAAAGCAACACACCTATATATTAAAATAATGATGAACCCATGGTTTCTTTTCTTTGTTTTGTTTTGGTTTTTTTTTTTTTTTTTTTGTATTTATTTTTGCTTATATAATTTATATCTCATTTATATACAGTCTTAGTTCTTCTGGGTTTTATCTTGTTCTGTAGGGATATCTCACCCATTACTGACACTATTGTAGTGGCTCAAACATATCCATGGGTAAAACAGGTGTGATAATTGCAAGAGTACCTGAACCAATTCAAAGTCAAGGCATGATTTCACTGGTTGCTCATATACCTGTGTGTGCTCCTGTGTGAAGAATCCCATCTTATGCTAAATACAGACATATCCCCTGGCCAGCTGGTGTTAGGCTCATTTCTAGCTCTCCTGAGTAGCTTCTGTATTATGTTAACCCACAGCTGCAAGCTCCACACTCCGCAGAGTTTCTGTTGATGTTTCTAGCCTTTGAATGTAACTAAAACCAATGCAAATGGTCAGACAGGAGCCATTCCCAGCAGGAGTTAAGGTTGGCATCCCAAATTACACTGTCAGCCTACTTTTGACCAAGAAGCACCCACTGCAGAGTAAGTCCCTCCCAAGTTATGTCAATGAGCATGCATAGCTGGCTTAAAAATGTTGAAATTTTGTGTATGGACATTCAGGTTTGAAGCTAGGGCCTGCCCAGCCCCCAGTACAAACGTGCTGCTGCTGTGCCCCAAGCTAAGCAGTCTGTCCAGAAGCAGGACCAGGGCCTGTGAGGGTTATCACATCTTCAGATACTTCCTTCTGGGCAGCTGCTTAGGCTGTCCTTAGGAGAGATCAGTCCTGCTTGAAAGGGCTCTCCACTCCTTCATCAGTTATTCAAGCAGGAGGTTAGTGCACTGAGATGCTGGGAGAGAAGTTGTTTTGGGGAGAAAAAAGAAAACATCTCTAACCATTAAGTCTAAAATGCAAACCCTGCTCCATCTTTGTTGTAGGACTCTACTTTCTTTTCCTTTCCAGCTATTTTTGTGATTTCATATCTGTTACCTCTAAGCACCAATCACTTTGCCTTCCTTGGGAAGTAGGAGCTCAGAATGAGAAAGATCAGAGCATAGATGTTTGCACATATCTTCCAGAGACAACTTTCTTACAAAGACAGCCAGGCTAGAAGGAAACCTGAAATAGGACAAGGAAGCAGAGAAAAGTTTGTAGACTTAGGGTTTACAAGTACAAAGTTATGTTTTAGCAGGAAATTATTGTAAAATAAACTGCTTTCTGTCAGGGATCAGCTGCACTGACCCCTGGGACATGGACTGGTGGCCTCAAGGGGCTCAAATGGGATTCTGGACTGGGGGCAGGAAGGGAGGAGCACCAGAAACTTTGGGTGGGGGTAGGCCAGGGCTATTGGTTCTCTCAGGGCCATCGCATCTCTTCTAAGCAAACTTTGTTTTAATTTCAATTGCACATTGAATGAGCTGTGAGTTTTAGACAGAATGAGGCCAGTGGATGCACTACTGTGAATGTATTTAGGTTTGTAAATGAGAAGAGGGGTAAAGAGATGCCAAGCTACCAAGAGATGCTTACCAGGGAGTAATAAAGGGAAGGAGTCTGTAGAAAACATGTAGCAATCATGGCTCAGGGACTTTTGCACTTTGGCTGTAGCAAAGCAATGAGCACGTGAGGAAGGATGGGGCAGCTGGATGGGGCACAGCAAGAGGCAGGAAGGCAGATGACACTGTGGATGCAAAATAAACAGCAAAACAAAAGTGCTCAGAAAAGCAGCCACTACCAGAACAAGAAAACCAAACTTTCCAGAAGATGCCTTGGCAGCAGTCGCCCTGTGGCTAAGCACAAGCTGGACAGAGAATCCTTCCACCTCCTTCATCCCATTTGCCTCCAGCTCTGTCTATTCCACCCCTGCTTCCTCTGCTGTGGGGCTGTTGCCATCACAGTTATTAATTTTACTTTCTCTTTTCTCCAGTTCTGCTTCTGGCTTTCTGTATGCTGCATAATTCAGTGAAAATGTTTGCAATAAAAATCGGCCAAAAGACAGAGCTTCAACTAGTATTTCATAGTGATGGCTACAGCAAATGCTCTCGAAACACTGTAGAAAGAAATATAAATGCACTAGCAAAGGACTGTAATTTTACCTGAGTACTATAACCAGCATAGCTTAGTTGTACTGGAAAGCTGAACAATAGAGTAGGCTACTGCAGGAAGCTGCGTCTACTTATAGGACTGATAAATGTTTGAATTGTTACACCAAATTGTTGAGTTTAGGCATTGTCTAACATTGTGATGAGCACTAGGAGGCAATAACATTTAATAACTAGCAAATTGTTTGAAAGTATTTATAAAAACAAAATAAATTGCAAAACCAGAAATGCTTGCTGTTTCAAAGATTAAATTTAGAAATACTTTTCCATATGTTATTGAGTGAAGCAGGAAAATAATACACCTACATTTTTTAGAAGTTTTCATGACTAGTCTAATTATCTTAAATATGTTCATCTGCTATAAGGAAGGTGGTTGTTCGGGTTTTTTTAATAGCATTTACCACCAACCCGTCTGAATGGAGATGAGACTTCCTCTGGCAGAAGAGCTCTGCTCTGAGAATAGCCTGCTCCCAAAGTGAAATAAACTCTACTGGCAGTAAAGATGTTTTTGTTCCTGAAAGTGTTTATGCTAAAGATTTTGCTGGCATTGCTTTGTCACAGGAGGATGTTAAGTAAAGGTGTTAAGTGAATGTGAATTAGTTTAAGTGCACAAAAGCCTTGTTTAGGTGCTCCTTTTGAGAGTCAAAGTAGTGAAGAATTAAGACAGCTTTGTTTGTGAATGAGGACTGTGCCTTAGGGATTAATACGTTTTTACTGATGCATTTTTATTTCACATGTTTAGTTAATTCAGCTTAACTTTCCTAACCATACTGGTGCAGGCAGATCTCGAGGGACAGAGAAATGAGGCACTGTAGAAACCTATTCAACTACATTGTCTAAGTGATGACAGAATGAAAGATGAGTTAATTGGGTGCAGATTTTTATTTTTGGTAAATTTGAACAAGCATTGGTTTTGTGTACATAAGCATGTTGAGGAAAGTTAAGTCAATTTAAATGAAAGAAAGGATTCAGAACACATTAAATCACTTTGCCTGAAAAGTCGCCACTATGACCCTTTCATTTTGAACAGTAGGGCAGAGGGTGACATGCTGTTGTAGCTACATGTAGCTTGACTTTCCTGGTTGCATCTTTCTACATCAGCTCTAAAGATGTGACATGAATGTGTCGCACCAGCATCAATAGATGATTTACTTCTCACCCCTTAATAAGAGTAGCAAACACCAAAGTCCATAAATGCACTAATGTGGATTTTTTCAGTCTAATTTTTAAAACTTTGTGCTCCTGACAGGTTTGGAGCGTATTCATGGTCAGAGAAATGTTTGAGGGGTTATTTTCCTTTTTAAACAATATTTCTTGTTCAAGAAACCCTGGGAACTACTTTTTCACTTTGATATTTTGCTCTGGCTGTGCTGACAGAATGGGTTAAGGCACACCAAAAATGCCTCCAATAATCATGGTTAATGGGCAGAACATTTGCACTGTTTTGTGGTTTAAGATTTTGTATATGCCTATTTGTTTGGTGTCATCACACTTGGTTACCCTGGGCATCTAACCTGGGTATCTAAACTTCTCTTGGCTCCATTCCTAGACAGAAAAGAGAAAAATAAGCTTTCTCGAAGAGCAATTCAGAGAATCTCTCTTTCTCTCTACGGTACAGCAGTACCCAAGGGGATTACCTGTGTGAATAGCCTCTTCCCATTATACAGATTACCTTTCTTCCAAAAAGTAACGCAGAAAATCAGTCTTAAAAGCTTGTAACCATTTTAACCACTAGGTCTGCTAATGATCATGTGCCTCATTCTTCACTGACAGCAAACAGTGCCATCTCTGATTGAGGTTATCATGTCATATTTGATTAGGTAATGCGTGATCTTTGTCACTGTGTCTGGCATCAGCTCTCATCTTAGAGGGAGGTTTATGCAAAGAACTGAAAAATAATGATATCTTAATTCTACAGCAACTATCAGTTGTTCACTTAAATACTTGGTCCTCAAGCTGGAGAAATGTCTAAGATGCTGGCTAATCAGCTGCAGCTGAGCACATACCACTGTTTACTCAGGCTTTCAACAGGAAGCAAGCAACGCAGCGTGAGATTAGAGGCTTGATTAGCTGTTTGATGTATAATGTGTAAGAGTGCCTCTGAGGATATGGTCTTGTAGAGCATGGGACTGCTTTTTGAAGAGAAGCACAATATATTTGTATTGAACCTGCTTTAGCAGCTTCAAAACCTCCCTGCTAGAAATGGAGCCTGCTGCAAGAGCAATAGTTCTTCTACACAATCTACAATTCATTGATAATAGATTTATACCCACAATATGCTGAACTGAGTGCTTATATGGCAGAGCACTTGAAGAATTTGCAAAGGTTTTTAGGGGTTTTTTAGTACTGAAATTCAAGAATGCCCATGGTTTTACACTGATTTCAAGTATCAGAAGGCCATTTCATACTTCAGTAGTTTCAAATACAAGTTTCAGTGCTGGTGTGTGGCAGACCTCCAGGTACTGCCTGACAGCAGCTGGGCAGACTTTGGGTTACTGACATGCCTCCTGTAAAATGGACCATTTGAACTCAGAATACACATTGGCAGATGAAAACAGGACTGGTTTCTCTTCAAGTCTAACAATTCAGATTCAAAAACTACCAGTGCTGCAGAAGTTATTACAACAGTATTATCCAGAAGGAAATTACCTACAAGATGGAGAATGGACCTGTTTTCTTCCTCTTCATATTGCAGTTCTTCATATACATTTAAGAACTGTAAAAATCATTCTGTGGTCCATTTTTGCAACCTCTTAACAGAGGGAATAGAGGGTTTACCTGCTTCTTTTAGTAGCAAAGAGGTGTGATGAGTGTCAATAATGCATTACTAGATCCTCTAATGGGAAGAAAGCCTTAGAGCAGTGCCTGAGATTACTGTTTAAGAGTTTGCTGAAGACTCCCCTAAAGGAAGCTGATCCTTTCCCCAGATACTGCCTGCAGTTCTGCTTGTTGCTTCCACTACATGCGACAGATGGTGTTTAATGATGTATATGTTCCTTATATGCAGCGTACCCAGAAATTAACCTTGTCTGGATTGCTTATGACAGAAAATGTTAAATTATCACTCAGTTATGCCAGAAAATGTTAAAGTATCACTCAGTTATGCATACTTGCTTTCCAGTGCTGCTTTCATTCCTTCTCCTTTAGTTATATTTTGTGCCTCTAAAAATACCGTTTGCGCTTTTGGTGGCTGGTAGCTTAGATTTTCCCTTTTCCTTTTCGAGAGTTAGAGGATAATTATAACACATGTTCTTCTGTAGTTAAGAGTGAACAGAAAGTCTGCTAAACTCTATACAAAATTTACTACAATGCTATTTTTGGATATCTATTCTTAAAACTTCTTGGCTTAAGCTATTTAAAGAGTTGTAACACTTCTCAGCTTTTTACTTCAACTTTTACAGTGGTTATAGAGCTGATGGAAAACTGGCCCTGGTTCTTCTTTTTCATACCATTATTCTACCACAGCATTACCGTTCTCAGATTCTCGTCATCATTTTGGACACTGATATGAGTTTTCTGCTCAGTAACAAAAATAAATTGACTGATGAAAAATTGAAAGCCAAATTACGTATACTAAGCAGAAAGCTAGTGCAGTTACTTTGATGTAACACTGAGATCAGAATTTAGGTTCTTCCTGTCTTTCAATCAGAAAATGCTGTTGCCATCATAGCTAGTATAGAGGTAAATTAACTCAGTGTTTCATAACACTGAGGTTTATCTAACAAGTTGAAATAAATAATCTGCCCCTTCAATACAAATTAAAAGTGTGATGCTGTGTTTTTAGAAGCACATGTCCAGCTCTTTCTCTGGTTTTTCTATCTTTAGCCTTGGGTCTTGGAATTGTATTAGAAACAGGACTATCTATGACTCAAGAAGGCAGAAGCAAACTAACCTTTTTCTCAATTTCAGTACAAATTAAAAACTGGGCATGCAGCAGAGTTTACCTAAAGTTATTACAGAAAAAAATAGAAAGGCTACTAAAAGCTTCTGGATAAAATATAGTGGGAAATTGCTGCAACTACAAGAAGGAGTTTGTAAAAAGTTTACAGATGATGAGCATGTGTAAATGGCACAAAAAATATTATTGTAGGAAAACAAATAGGGGCATTTAGGGCACAGCAAACATAAGACTGAAGAAAGACGTGATCCAGACTGAGGCTGACCAAAGCAGTAACAAAATAGAATTTAAAGTAATATTGCTACAGGAATAAGGAAAAATAGAGTACCAAAATTAAATCAGAGCAGGGAAGAGGACTTCAAAAAACTATTTTCTTGGCCAGAACCATGGAAAATGGAAGCACAAAGAATTTATTTTGCTTAAGTGCAGTTTGTGATCTTATGCCAGGATTGCATTGCTTTCAATGACAGAGCTGAGAAAAGTTGACAGTTGTGGCTTATGTGGTGAGATCTACCAGGCAGCACATTTTTCAAGCTGAAAAATGGCACAAACCCTGGACTGGTATCACAGGAAACACGATGAGTGTAGAACAGCACTGGTAGATGCATTAACCACTATCAGTACTGCACCCATTTCCCCTTTCCACAGACAGAAAATCAGAATGATAAACTTCAAGAAAAGCAGTGTCAGTGAAAAGAAAGCTCAGCCAGGTTACAAGTAGTAGCAATAGTAGTAGCAATAAGTAGTATGATGGAAATAATAAGTAACACTAGTAGTAGTCATAAAGGCAAAAACTTCTAGATGCATGTGTGCATATTCATTGTGTTTTCATTTGATAAATTGATGGCAGAAAAGGCAAACATATGTACTGAGCTACTATCTTAATGCTTTGTCACTATTAAATATATCCTCTTAAAAAGAAGCCCACAAAGAATAGCAGACCTTTTAGGAGGAAACGTTGCACAGACCTTGTCAGGAGTTTTATGAGGGAAGGCTAATTGTCCTTTCCTTCCTTTATTTTGCAGCACTAAAATCCAGTGATACCTGCCTTCCCTTCCAAAAGGCTAATGAACATGTCCTGATATTCATTTGACGTTTAGTGACGACAGCAATGAAGCACCTTCCCCATCCCCTGTGACCTTTGTTGTCAGGACTGCTGCTCAGCATGGTATGCCCGTTTGGAGGGATGTGATCCAGGGCTGTGCTGACTCAGCATAGCCAGTGGGACAGCGTGTGCACTTACTGTCACACAGTGTGTGCTCACATGTTCTGTGTCTGAGGCAGACAGGATTTGCTCTTTTTTTGCAAGAGTTTTGCACAAATTAAATCTAGGTATTTCCTATGGGGCATGTTCCCAGCACTTATTCTATTGTAGATTGTTCACATCCCTTGCTTTCTAAGGCAAACTTCTCAGGTTTGTTTATTTTTCCACGGAGTTACATGGTTACATTTCCATTGCCCACGTGGTTGACGAATCCATAGTCCAGTTTTGTGTATTCCTTTCAGTACAACTCCTTTACATTTCCCCAGCCAGTGGTCTGGCACTGTATCCCTTGTTGCAAGGGAAGGAGTGAAAGATGCAGAGCAGTCTGGCAATGTGAAATCAGGATGGGTATTTGAAGTCAGTTGTTGGCATAGTCTCTTTCTGTGTATACCATTAAGGCATGTCACTTAACCTTTTTTTTTTTTTTCATTTTTGTTTCCTTTCCTTTAAAAACTTGTATCTAATATCATCCAGTAATTAATACTCATTAAGTTTGTGTGTATAGTCATTTGCAAACTGAAAATTCTCAGAAATGGTTTGTATTTGTTGAGTACTGACTGAAGCCAGTGAAACCTAGCAGAAATGCTGCATTTCCAGCACAGCCATTCCCTGCTGTATCTATTTCTACCAATGCAGATTTTGGCATGGGGGTTTCCTTGTAGCTGCAATGCATGAGCAAACCATAATGTGTTCTATGGTCAAATCAAACATAATGGAAAGAAAGACTCCCATGTTTTACAAGAAATGTTGAGCTATAGGTATTTTCTTTAAAGATTTTTTAACTGTTCAAGCATGGAGATTGGATTACATCTCTGGCTCCTATGTTTAAAATTATTGCTTAAGCATGCATTAGCTTAAGTAACTTCCCTTGATTTTGGCAGTATATAGCCTGTGTTTCCCATTCTTGACTGCAGTAAAATAGAAATTCATAGGATAAAATATAGAAAATAGGTACATTACAGTAAGCTGAAGTTTGCATAGCATTTTGAATAATATTAGTAAGATTGTGTTAATAGAAGCTTAATGCAACTACCAGCACTGTAATTACAGATTTCTAGGAGGTCAGGGCAAACAATTAATACCTTCTAAATGGTGGCTTGGGGTTGAAGAGTTCATATGAACCACTTAGTCCTGCTAATATTCATTCAAAGATTTATATCTCAGAAGACTGCTCTGTTCTTAAGAACTCTCTACAGAAGCAGATTTCCTTTCTCCTTAACCTTCTCCATATGCTGGAAGCTCTCAGAGGACCTCTCACTTATTATAACACCCATTTATTAGGCTCCAGGAACCCCATGGGACAGACTTTTGTTTTCATCTGTCTCCTAGATGAATCCATGCTAGCAGGAGGACTTGCTTTCAGGCTTAAAATGGCTGTAAAAGTAGATTCAGCAGTCATAGCCCAGTCTGTGCAAGTCTCTGGGCAATTCGTCCAGCCTTCTGCCCCTCACCTGGGTGGATGGGAGCACACTGCCCCTCCCTCCCTCCATCATGCCTTGACAGGTATAGATAGTCCAGTGTCAAACTTAGCCAGATTTTTCTCAAAGATATTCTTATTTAGAATTCAGTCTTCCATGTAGCATTTAACTCCAGCAGCTAAGGCCAACACTGGCAGGGCACCTGAATGTCACAAGCACCAGACTGACTGGATGGGTGGGGCTCACCCCATACCATCCACCCCGATGGCTGTGGCACCACGGCCAGGACTGGGTGCTGTCAGAAACCCCAACTGTGAGAGGTCCAGAGGCCCCAGATCGAAGTCCTCTGCTGCAGGCTCAACTAAGCCACTGCTGTCCTTCCCTCCTTTCATTCTCATCCGTCACTGACCTCCCTCCAGCCCCTTGGCACAGAGCAGAACTGGCACCATGGGCTGAATTTCTCCTGAAGGACCAGGGAGAAGCTGTAATGCCATGTGGGAAATAGCAATGCCAGAATCATGAGAGAGGGGAGTTGAAGCTTTTTGCAGAGTTAAAAGGGTTTTTAGACCTTCTGATAACATTGTACCTGCCTGTAGCTGTGAATCTATACAGCTGAAGTTTGAATCCTACATCTCCTATAAATGCCTGGAACCAATGAAGCCCTTTGCAAAGTTCCACAGCATAAACAGGGCTGGAGACTAATGGAGCCAGTTTCTGAGATAAAAGAGAGCTCTTATGGGATTAAATCTTCTGCAAAGTCAATACCGAGCTCCTGGATTGCCATTGTCACGTAACATTCAGTGATGCCACAGCACATCTGCAAGGAGTTTCAGCCCGCCTCTGCATTACAGTCATAGTACACCCATCATGCTTGGTGGGATAAGACAGATACCAAAGCACACCCATGAAGCTATACCAATAATCAATCTATTCCATGGCCAGAGACACCAGACAGTGAGAGCAGGGGAATTGAACATCCCTCTTTGAGCCACATATGCTGTTTGTGGTGGTAAAAGACCTGCTTTGTTCTCCTGCATCAACCTTTGGATGGGGGTGAGTGTCAGAGACCCTCTGGCTACTTGCTGGGTTTGACATTTGTTTCCTCTGCTCTTGGCTGTGGTCTGCCAGCATGGCTCCATATGTATTCCAAACACAAAGCAGAAAAAGGAGGAAGTGTGGACGTGCATATGGGTGAAGTTTTATAGGATGTTTTTCAGCTGTAAATTTTTGGAGCCATTTAACTAGAGAATTACTACAAAGTGTTTAGTTCAAGAACTTGATATGGGTTATACGACTACTGTGTTTCTAAAACTGATAGTAATGATGGTGTCATGGAGAGAGTGCAAAAAGCAAGTGACTGTGGGTCTTGGCAGGAGATCAGAAAGGTGTCCTTGGCTGCAGAAACATTGCTGAACCCATACTGGAACAAAATGCTCAGAACTGAACTCTTCCATGCACCAATAACTGCACTGAGGCATGGGCTTGCACTGGCCATCAGGCATGTGTAGAAAGGAATGCCTGTAGACAATGTGCAGTGGCCACATCCTGGAAATGTTGAGACCTCCAGCAGAAATCTTAATGCTTTCAAGAAAGGGGTAAAGTGCTGATCATTGGTTTAATTTCAGTTTTCATTTAGGAGGGCCCTTAAGCCCATCCTTGTGTCTTCCTGTCACATGATGTTAAACTAAAATACTTATGGTAGAGTTCAACACCTTGCGGAAAACTTCCTCAGAACATTCCTTTTGGAATCAGCATGCACCCTACAGTCCATCTTGTCTATTCTCATCCCCTTCTGTCATTGTGTCTTTGGATTTGTTTTTTTATTCTGTCAGCAAGTTCTGAAGGAAGCAAAGCTTCATCCACAGCATACATCTAATCATAATTTACAATTCTCAGAACCTTAGATTCTGCCAATTAAGAGATTTAAGGGAAAGGTATTTAATTTAAAAGGTGAAAGTAATAAACAGCTGAACTAGTTTTTGTAGACCTGGACCACTATCATCAGCTTTCATCTGGTGGAAAAAAGGGAGATAGATAGGCAACCAAGTCTAAAACACCTGGCTTGTACCTGTCTACATACACACCAGTTCTTTAATCTCCAAAAATTTTTGCTTACCTCAGAATTCTCTTTTAGCCTTTACAGAAGAAGATTAAATCCTGTTTACTCTTGAATAATATAAAAATAGACTTCTTCTTTGCTGGAAAATAAATCTGGCTTGTAAATATTGGCTTATTTTATTACATTGAGAAAATTATCAGCTTATGAAGGTCCAACCCATGGTAAAGAATGCTATTGGCTGACTAATTTAAAACTATCATGTTGAAATCTGCTTAATCATCACCTGATATAGATAACACATTTATATCATGCAATACTGTGATGAGTTTGTTGGAACACTGTCTGAGTGGATCTCAGCTCTCCTACTAATCTTACCTGTGCATACATAGAGTGATGAAGATAGATACAACTGCTGTTGTCAGATAAAACTTGCTTCCTTACTTAAAGTGGTTGCCAGGAGCTTCTTTATAATTTTTGAGAAAATATTTGAGCTAATAAATAAATCTATGCTTTTCTTTCAAGGTGTTTAGACAGTTAATTCAAAAGTTGCACCACACCAACTGAAGGAATCTAAACCAAAAAAGAAATCCAAAATATCCTGAGCCCCAAGACTCATTCCACGTTAGTTAGAACTTTATAGCTGCTTCAGTATGCTGTGAACTTCTACAAGTTTTACTGGTGAAATGTTATGTATCTGAAAAAGCAAGCCTTCTTGCTGTTGTAGCGTGTCAGAAATCTCTGGCAGGAATCCTGCTGAGATCATCATGTACTTTTGCTGTGGCAAATGAGTGTATGAAAATTTCTAGGAAATCTGTTCTTATTCACCTCTTGCTTTTACAAAATAATTTGGATTATATTTGTCCTTAGAGATGCTTGAGCTTTTCTCTTCATAATTTGCTTCCCTTCTTCTAAACATTTTTATACAGTGTAGGATTTTAAGAACTCAATTTGTCTAATTTTACATGTTATTGAATGCTGGTTTGTTTGGGGGTTGTTGGGTTTTTCTGAAGAACTGAAGTTGAACTCAGCATTTGCATTTTGTTTAGAAAAGACCATGCAAAGGAGAGCAGCAAAGGGAAAAAAAGCACACAATTCTGATGAAGAAACTAATAGAGGAACACAGCACAGAACTGAATGGGCATCAAGCTCATGTCCTATCCTTCCCCACACTCAGAAGCAGGTGGTTTCCTCTGGCTTTTCACCATGACATTATCAAGGCAAATCTAGTCATGCTCACAAATCTACAGCATGAGGTGAGAGTGCTGCAAGATGGAGACCTGCGTTCCTTCCTCCTCAGGCTCTCCCCTTGCCCCTCCTCCTCCAGCCTAGTGTTTGCCCTCCTAACCTCAAAAGTAGTGTTGCACTCACTTTTTTTTTTTTTTTTTTTTTTTAATCTGTTTTTTTTTGGCCTTTGAGTTTCAGAGGAAGTACCTATTAAATTGTCTATGAAATGGAGTGGTTGAGAAAATTTGATCTCATAATATTTACATGAAGTAGCATTGCAATAATAACACTAGCTGGTGTTAACAGAAATGGAACCTTTTTAGTCAGGTACAGAAGGAAGAGTTTTATGATAGATGAAGGAAAAATTCTGTAATAATAATCAAGCAGTCTGGAAACTTCTGTCACTAACCAAATGTGATATATTGAGGAGAGTAGTTTTTAAGTTCTGCGTTTTAACAAGGCTCTGTTATCTATATTTACATATTTGTGAAAATAAACAAAGGAATAAAATATATGAAGAAGAAACAAAACAGTGACATTTCAGAGATGTTTTGGTGTCAATGATATAATGCTGTTAGCTACAGTAATGAAAACCCCTAGGCAACATAAAAGCCATTGGTGCCAAACTGCTGTTAAAATTAGACCTGGTTGATATTGCCTCACACACAACTGACTTGGCCTTATGTATGCTTCTGTGTTACAATGCATATATTAATGTTCTGAAATTGTTTGGGGATAATTAACGATAGGGGAGAAGTCAAAACCTCAGGTTTAGAGAAAAAAAATCAGAAAAATGCTTTGTTTTATTTCTAAAATTATCAGCTGCATCAGCATGAGAATGCTGCAAAGGAACAAATTAGTATTCATTTCTTCTTAAAAAGTTAGTTTCTAAACAGTATTATATTTCTTTGTCAAAATCCAGGATTTATATTGACGGATGGTGACATTTCAATCATAAAAAACCATTTTTTGTAGCTGTTGCATTATCATTTTCAGCTGGGCTATGGAGTGAGCAATCCTACATCCTTTCATGCACATGCATTGGTCATCTTGGCTTGGTTTATTTCAGACATACTCATGTTCATCTTTCCATGGCTATATTCAAAGGCAGATCTGACCCCCATGGAGCTCCTGCTATAGTTACTCTGAGTGTTTCCAGCAGAGTGAAACATTGTCTAATATTTTTCCAAAGGCAGAAACGAAGTGTGCATTTTTTTCTGGTATGGAGATGATGAGAGGGTGAATAGTGCTTTCCAGAAGGTGTTTGCTCTCCTCCCTGGAGCTGTGCTGCACCTGGCCCTGCAGTGCCATCACACTGAGCTTCTCACAGCACAAGGAAATTCTTTGCATATTTACTGCTGTCATCAGTGTATGAACATCATCCAACAGTACAAATTCACACTAAACCAGTGGGACAGCAAAGAATTTTTCACATTGTACAGAGTTTCACAGAGGGTTTAATCCACGAAAATGTGAAGAGCTCGTTTCAAGCAGATTTTAAGTGTAGCTTAGTCAGTTCCTAATCAAATTACTTGAAAGAGGAAACCATTCTTTTTCTCCTGTTTTAGGTTATAAACCAAACTATACTGCTTGCAATGTCATAATAGCTCAAAGCTGAAAAAGATAACTGGGTTAATGTTGCTGCATGCAGTAGGGAAGCAAAGTCAGTGCTCACAGTTCCTCAACAAGCTTCCAACATTTGCTACCATAGCCACTGTAGTGAAACAGCTTTGCTATACACTATTTTTTGCATTATGCTTGAGGACTTAGCTTTGCGATGGACATTCTCCTTTCTTGAAATCTGTGCAAAAGCTAATATATAAAGATTTTTTTATATGTTTGTATGTCCTGTTTCTTTGGCATTGTCAGGTTTTTTCTGCAAGAAGGAGGAAGGAAATATTTCTGTGATAATTCTAATAAAATTTTTTAGAATTGTTTGTTCTGTTGAAAAAGCTGGACCACAATCACTTGGGCTTTGATTAGTTTACAGTGGGAAGAAAACACAGTCCTCTGGGGCTTTTTCCTTATTTCTCTGGGCCTAAATCTGGTTTTTCTCTGAGGGTAAAATCAGCCTCAGTGGATCTAATTCTATTGCTATATTCACAAAAGTGATACTAATATTGGGCCTAGAGGTGAGTTTATTACAGGGAATTAGGTTTTGTTGTGTTTTTCTCAGTTGTCTGAACATTCTGACTTAACAGTGCACTTCCCTGTATTACCTTAGTGAGAAAAAAATTATCACAGTGTAAGTGCAGTAAAAATATCTATGATCCATCAGAAGCAACTTAGGGCAAGCATTTTTTCTTTTCAATGTCATGTGTACTTCAGCCAGTATAAATTTCATAGGGACAGTTTAAATGGTGACATTGTCAGAAGGGTAGGATTCAGTTCAAGTCTAAGATATTTTATTAACATGCATGTAGTTGTCTGAAGACACACTAAGCACTTTGTTCTGTTGCCTAAAATGAGGGCATCTCCTGACATTCAGAATGTCCTAAAGATTCTAAAACAACTATGTGGCATTCATAGCTCTGACTCATGATCTCTAGGAGTCTTTCAGTCTTCTGGTGCAGTAGCTGGAGGCTGAAAATACATAAGGTGTGACACTAGCAACAGAATTACGTCTAGGTGGGTACGCTCAGCCTGCAGACTTGATCACACATATTCAGTTAGCCAGAAGATCAGTTTGGTTCACCTGAAAGTCTACTTCAAGGGTTGAAGCTATCTAAAATAAGCAATCTAGCACCATTTGAGAAACTCTGGGATATCCAGTCCTTGAGCATGGCACTAGCATCTGAGTTGTCCACCTCAATAATGAGCTCTGATCTCATCCATGTCTAACAATTTGGAATATGTTTATTTATAGTAACTGAGGCACTGTTGATTTATTTACCATGCATTTAGTACTATTTAAGCATGATATCTGGAGCATGCCTTTACCTTCTGATCTCAGCTGTAACATTCAAGATCTTTATGGTTTATTTATAAATTATCTATCTGACATGTGTCTTGCTGACATTACACAGAAGATCCCTAAATTTAAATCTAAATAGATAAGAAAAATTCTGCCCCGAGGTATCTTTCATTGAGTCATGTTTGATCCACCTGCCAAAAAATCTTTTGATTTAAGAAAATGGCCAGGAGGAATATTTTAAGTCTACATCTAATTTGAGACATCATGTCTAGTAATAATAGCAATAGTCAGACATATACTTGCAGTAAAGATGTCTGCTTATGAATGATTCCATTTTTACAGTCACTAGAGAGACCCTTTAATGCTTTTACATTGGTACAAGATTTAAGAGAACAGGTGGAAGAAACTAAGCAGATTTATCAAAGATAAATGTGTCAACAGATATTAACTACAAAAATATTGTGCTTGGTGCTGGAAGTCTCTGTCCTGCACTAGAGTCAAAGGGAGTATTCCATCTGCTTCCCTGATTCTCGTACTCTCATCTGTACTGCTGTGGCTGAGAGCTTTCAGACAGAAAGGAAGATGGACTTTGGCTAGGACATGACATTTCTCTTAGACAAAACAGTTAATTTCCTAATTCCTAACTTGAAATCTAAAACTTATTAAACATACTTCATCCTAAAAATACCTGCTCAGGGCACCATAACCAGCTAACCAAGCTGCAATGTTTGTGTTAGAGTTGCCTAAAGGTGAACTCTCCACCTCATATTTCAAACACGAAGAGTAAAACACAGTTAATGTATGACTTAAAAATAATTGAATTGCACTACAGGTTAATTGGTGGCAATAAAGAGCAAAATGAAGACTGAAGGTTACCTGAATAATTGGTGATTCCTGTGTTTTTGTACACATAGAACACGATACCTATTGATTAGAGTATTTTCTTTCTGTAGCAAAAATATATTCCTTGGAAAGTGTATTACACTTCATTGTAAGAAGCATATCTATAAGTCATCAAATTATGATTTGCATCAGTAATATAATAATCATATGTGACATACCAGGAATTTCGGATATGTCAAATTGCTAAGTAGACCAGTTAAGAGAGTTCCCTCAGTCTTGCACCAAGGAAATAACTCCGAAACTCATCAAGGAGCCTCCTCCTGTAGGATATATCTTTCCTTTTTTTCTGGAAAAACTTTAATCTTGGTTGTGCTGAATAAAGATGTAAAGAATTCTCATTTGCTCTAGATTTGGAATTATGGAGGATGTGGAAATAGTTTTTGATTGTCATTTAGCTGTTTTGTATCTCAATATGGGAGAAAATCCTAATTTATCTAGGGCTGGAATGGATTTCATCCCTGGAGGACTAAGGCTTTTTGAATGAGTTGAGGGAGTATCAGTTTCTGCTAGAACACAAACAGGTAAATGAACAATGTTGAGTTGAACCCAGCCAGATCATGGATTATGTCAGTGACCTTTGCATAGCCAAGAGCTGCTCAGCCTGGGCCACTTCTAGCCTTGGAGATACGCAAAGCAGCTGCTGTCTTTTAAATAAGAGACCTGGATAATTACAGGTATTAAGCAGCTCGTGATTTAAAGGTTTGCCAGATCAGATTTTATACACAGGCACCAGAAGACTATCTACCTACCCAATTTTAGGTAGGGTCCTTTGCAGGTGAGGGGAAGGAAATGTAGTGACTCTGTTTTGAATGCCAAACAAAGAATAAGTGTGTTGTCTTCAAAATCGCTACATATGTTATATGTGCATAAAATGTTAGGCAATAAATTAGATTGGATGCTGATTACATTGCACCATTCAGGATGTTTTTGAAGACATGAAAATTGGGCATTAATCCATGCAGAAGATAAAATGAAGAAGTCTTCTTGAAACCACAGAGAAAGTTCTCCTTTCCTGTAGACAGTCCCAATGTGCTTTTTTTTCTCACTTTACTAGAGAAGAGAATTCTAAATACATGTCTGAAAACTTTATTTTGTTCCATAAAAGCTAGCTTATAGGGAAGAAAGTGATTTGCATATAAATTTGCAGGTTTCATCTGTGACTGTTTGAGATCTGCCTGGGAAGCTGGGTGGGTAACTGAAAGATGCTGCGTCAGCAGCACACACTTGTTTGTGTGGATGCTGGAAGGAGACCTTTCATTGGAAGTGGCATTTGTTAGAGTGTCTATCTGCAGTGCTGATTAGATATTTGCTACACTGCCTGGAAAAGACAGCAATTCACTGGGAATAATTTTTTCAGGTTAGCAATTGCCAGGTACTACATTTTTTCCTCATTTTTTTAAGGTTGGTATTTTTTTTTAGAGACAAGCATAGGTGGTGTGTTATAGTAGTTGAACTCCCATCTCATCACATTCATTGGGTTTTCTAGATATGTTTTTCCAGACATTTTCTCACACACCACTCCCAAACCTTTGTTTTAAATCTCATGCTGTCACCTGGATGGGTGGGAGAGAGTATTTTTGACTGGTGGCTGTTGTGTTGACCTGCCTCTAAGATAACAGGTATGGACCACAAAACGGGTTCTTATGAAATGTACCACCTTTTCAAAGAGGCTTAGCTCAAAGGATGGCTTGGATGCTTGGCTCCTCTTGTGCAGTAAAATTGTGTCTGACATCTGTTTAATACAACTACACGGAGTTAGAAGTGAAGGGCAAGCCTGAGGATTCAAGCTGATGGAAACCTGCTGCCAATGTAGTGTGTGTGCTCATGTAGTTTATTAATCTTGTCAGTTGTTATTACCTTTTTATCTGGATCCTGTTAACTTGAGATTTGTATGTAAGTCATGGAAAAGATAGGTTTTTGTTTTCTTTGTTCGGATATGAGAAGTCTGTTGGCATAAGTCTTCAAAGGCATTAAGTCAGTAGCATCATGGAAATTTGGCTATGATTTGAGCACTTGAGTAGCTATAAAAATTAGACTAGGTTATTTTAACAGGCTATTGTTCCATAATCTATCTCATTTTTCTTTCTATGTTTTTTCTTTTTTCTTTTTATAACTTCCAAGTCATCTAAAGCTACTTAGCTTTTATTCCAAAGTACAGTAAATGCTGTTACTTAGTCTGTGAGACTTTGTAATTTCAACACTATATATCCACTAGATAAGTCAGCAGAGCATAGAAACACAATCCAAACAGTGGAGACCTTTGTATATGGAAGAGTAACACTCTGTAACAGAAAACTTCTCAAAGGTTTATTTTGTTAGAGCAAAATGAAAGACTTAAATATGCTTATGTAATAGAGACCAAAACAGTAGAAAAAAATTATTTAACCCTCTACTTCTTTTATTGCTCTGGTTACCTTTGATTGTTTATTTCCTGTTGCATGGTCTCTTTGCTGTGGACCCTTGGCAAGTGTTTTACTGTCATTTATTCTTTACATTTCCTCTCTTGACCCTAATGACAGGAATAGAGAGTTACTGTCCTAAAGCAAAGCTATGATCAGCACTCATTCATGCTCCCAGAAAGTTCTTCACTGAAGAATCTCACTACATTCATGCTTAGTAGCTTTACAATGTTCCCTCTGCCAGACCTCCATTCTCATCTTGCTATGATTTTGGGGACAAAAGTCTTGCCTTTATCTCTTACTATCAAAAATACTCTTTGCTCATGCAATGTGGAAAATCATTTTATTACCACTTGCAATACTTGATGGTAATTTCTATTGTTTTGGGGTTTGTTGCTGTTACTCTATACTACGTAAGAAACACCTTAGTAATAATTTACTGAATTACATTTTATACATTCTTAAATAAGCCTCTGTTATGTTTTGTGTCAATAATCCATATTTTGTGTCATTCCCAGTATTATACAACATAATAGGCTACTTTTTGTTTCTTTCAGTTTGTTTTCAAGGCTGTCTTAACAAGAGCATGGCCTAAAGATTTCTTGATGCTTGATTTGTTGAGGTTTTCAACGTATAAAATGAAGGTTGGGGGGTTTTTTTCACAGCCCACACAGGGGCTCTGTAACCATAATGCTACTCCCTGTACTCCATCTCCAGCTCAGTAGCATCAAGTGTCTCTTCACCCAGAGCTCCTCTCAGGGTGACACTCAGGTCTGGGAAATGAAGCCAGTGGTCTCTCACCCACACTGTTAATAACTTGGAGAGAAGCCTGCAAGATAGAAAATGAACTGGAGAAAACACGGATTTGATGTCCTGAAATAATTTGGAGTTGTGATTGGCTCTTAATATCATATCTAAGCCCATAATACTCCATCCAAGACCATGCTTCCTGTATGTGGAACACTTTCCAGACACACTTAAGGAACTATAACTTGCCTCCTATATGTTACTGTCTAAAGTCTCTTTTCTTTGATTTAATATTGGAAAAATGCATTTTTTAGCAATGGGAAGGTATTTTAAGCTGTACAGTTCATTTCAATCACTCTTCTTAGAGGTGGCACTCGGTAGGTTTTAACCATTATCAGTAATGTATCACTACTTTTATTGCAAATTATTTAGTGTGTGATACAAATGAACATTGTTATTAAACAGTAGTCAGACCATATTGTCATTCATAACACCACATTTGAAATCCTCTAAATGTCTTTCAGGGCAAAAAGAATAAAACTATTATCACATTATTTGGGCTAAATTTTGAAGGAAGACTGTAGAAGGTGCAAAATTTGAGGAACTTCTAAAAAATGTCACTGAATACATATTTCCACATTTGCAGCTTAACACCCTTCGAAAATGTTCCCTTAGCATTTTTTCAGCCATCACAACAGAAAGCTGAATCTTGGTTTCAGACTTGATTCTGCACTGTTTCCATGCACACATTTCTTGGACTTTAAGGTTTGTCTTTCATTGTTGATCCTTGTGTGCAAAAATACTTATTATTTCAAACATTAGAGGTCTCTAAAAAAGAGATGATTAGTGCTGTTCTATATTTATTACTGCCTGTAATGTTATTCTCAGCACTGTAGTAGGGAGGGAGAAATGTGGAAGTGCTGACTGAAACAGTGTCCTCAGCATTTTCCTGGGACATTTACTCATTGAATATCAAGGTGTGTGATGTATAATCTTTTATTTCTTTTGGATTCATTTCTATTACAGATTTGCAAGGACCAAGAGTAGTGAGAAATGGCTCTGTATTTTCATAGTTCACTGATGTCATGTAACCTAATTGACACTTTAAGTATAAGCCCTGGAATTTGCTGATTATGATGCACAGCTTTTCCTGAATTTCCCATTTCGTTGAAATTTTCATACTTTTTCACAGCACTTATTAAACATATTCTGTTATTTTTTTAAAACTTGATTTTCCTTAGGTCTACAAAGAATGTCTGTTTGTGTGGTGACAAAGATAAACCTGCTACTCTTCTGTAAGAGATCCTTTGGGAAATTTATTTTAAATATTGTGTGGTAAATTGCATTCTTACACCTTCTAAAGCTCAGATGAAGTCAGCAAGAGCTTTTGTGGACACTCATGAGCTAGTTTTTACACAGTCAACCTGGGAATGAGAGTAGTGTAATTGTGCCAGGCTGGAGCACAAGCATGAATTACGCAGCCTGTCTGGAAAGCCGGGTGAATAATGGGACAGCTAGCCTGAGCTAACCTCTGTGCTGCCTTGGCTGCACTTGGTCAGAACTCAAGTTAGCTCATTTAAAGCTGACCGTGGCA
The DNA here is from genome assembly GCF_965178545.1 of Coloeus monedula. Taxonomy (NCBI): domain Eukaryota; kingdom Metazoa; phylum Chordata; class Aves; order Passeriformes; family Corvidae; genus Coloeus; species Coloeus monedula. Next base: position 89,056,391 of record NC_138782.1, on the reverse strand, counting down.
GGCTGACACATGCTATGGTCTCACTGTGTCCTCACACCTTCAAGTGCAGTAAAGACCCTTCTTTGCTATAGCTTACTGCAGTCAATACGTGTTTCTCAACCAGATTTGTTATGGAAAAAGCAGCTGATTTCCTTTCAGGAAATCTTAACCTTACTAATGTTGACAGCAAAACTCTTGTTCATTCTGGCACAGACAGGATGTCACCGCACAAATGTGAAAATTGCTCATGTTTCTGTGTCTCTTAAAAAAGGTAGTGTATTTAGGAAAACGCCTCTGTATTGCAATGGCAGTCAGGAAGGGATCTGCTTATGTTAAGTCTTTTCCTTACTAAACCAATGGGACTGAAAAAAATACATTTCTATAGCCTTGTGGTTGCTAAGGAAAATAACTCAGAATAGTGTGTTTCTGTCTGACAAACTAAAGTCATATTAATTGGGGTCTTTTCACAGTTAAATGTTCAAGAACTTGGTACAAACTCTGCTATGTTCCTCTGTTACTCAAAACAGGGCAATTGCTTCAGTCAAAAGTGAACACATCCAGTTGTTGATTAGTTACAACATGAGAATTGATGTCTTGTTTATCCAAATAATACAAATTCTCTGGTTTTCAGTTTTCCTTTTGCGGTAGCTGTTGCCTCTGCTGTATAAATGTGGTTACCGAAATGTGGTAACTCTATAAATGAGGGAGAGAGCCTGTGGTGATACAGATGCAAAATATGCAAACAACTTTGGCTAAACATAGCTTTACCATAGTTTTGTTATATAAATGTCAACTTAAATGTTATGGAAAAGTTTCTTTTATCTTTATGGACTCTACCAGCTGCACAGTTTTCCCTAGTACAGTTTACATTTATGATGTTGTTTAAATCTATCACATACATTCAACATGCACAGAAGAATTTTTTAAAAGCGAGCTGTTTGCATTTGTGCAGTAATTACCCAAGGGCCAGCTTTAGTCTTCCACATGTAAGACAAGTTTCTGCTGACTCTAGGGGGACCAGGAGTCACTGAAGCTGTGAGCAGCAGTTTGATTTTTCCAGAGATTAATGAGCTGAAGACTTTTTATATTTGTTTGTTGAAGAACTGTGGTATCCTGGGATGCATTAGGAAGAGCATTTCCAGCAAGTCAAGTGAGGTAATCCTGCCCCTCTACTCAGCTCTAGTGACCCATATCTGGAGTTCCTTGTCCAGTTTGGGGCCACTCAGGACACAGGAGATAGGGAGCTCCTGAAGCAGGTCGAGCAGAGGACTATGAAGGGACTGGAGCATCTCTCATATGAGGAAAGGCTGAGAGAGTTGAGCCTATTCAGCCTTGAGAAGAGATGCCTGAGAGAGGACCTCATCACTGTCTAAAAGTATCTGAAGGGAGGGTGCCAAGAGGAGGTTTCCAGGCTCTTCCCAGTGGTGCCAAGCAACAGGACAAGAGGCAATGGGCAAAAACTGATGCACTGGAAGTTTCACCTGAATATGAGGAAGAATTTCTTTACTGTGCAGGTGACTGAGCACTGGAACAGACTGCCCAGGGAGGTTGTGGAGTCTCCTTCACTGGAGATATTTATGAGCCATCTGGACACAATCCTGTGCCATGTGCTCTGGGATGACTGCTTGAGCAGGGAGGTGGGACCACATGACCTGCTGTGGTCTCTTCCAACCTGACCCATTCTGTGATTTTGTGACCCACACTGTATCATTATCTTACAAATCATGGACAGATTTTGCAATATATTTGCCAATTAAAGATTTTTTTCCCCCTTGGAAATTTTGTAATGCCATTCCAGATATTGCATTTTAGCCCCATTTTTCCTCCATATAACTGATATGAGACTTACTTAGGAACTGCAATAATACAAAAAAAAGGGCAGTTTTAAAATTATGTTGTATGGTCCCAGCCAGCTCCTCTTTATCAGGCAGGTTGTAAATATATTTTGAAATAGTGGTGTCTCTTTATGTAACAACAATATGTTATTGTCCTGTGGTGCAAAGCAGAAATATTAGGCACTATACATGCAATTAAAGCATTCGAAGAGCTCAGCCTCATAGTGTAGCTGTCTCTGCTGAACAGATCTGGTCATGAAGCTACAGAAGCCAGCAGATGGAGATTATTCCAGACATATCACCTCAATGTGAGTCATGGAAAATAGACACCAGCATTTGTTAATGCTGCAAACCTGCTTGGCCTGACATGGGCTGGGTTCAGTGGTCATTGGATTAGAATTTGGAAATCAGAGCTCGCTTCTGTTTGTAACTTCCCTAGTTCCTGAAAAAAGATTTATTCAGTAGCAATGCATAATAAGGATTTAAAAAGTCAAGATGCAAACAGAGCAAGTTAACAGGAATGGTGGTTGACAGCCACTCAGAATGTCACACAGAAGTGGCAACAGGGCAGGTTCTAAGGAGCAGGTTCAGGCAAACAAATGAAAATATATATCTTCATAGAGCTATTTCTTAGATTTTGTAAATCATTCACAGTTTGCACCCATGCTGAAAGTATGCAGTTTCCACAACTGTGATTAGACAACCTGATAGCAGCAGAGTCTGTTCAGATCCACAGTTTGAGGTTCAGGAAGCCCCTGAGCCACAGCCTGCTGGTAAAGAACCAGCTTGGCACCTCCACAGTCTTCCTTTCATATCCACTACCAGCCACTGCTGCAAGGGCTGGACAGGCTTTGGTCTGTGGTTGTCCAGATGGTGAAATGGCAAAGAACTTCACAGCAAACTTTATTCCATGAAAAAGCAAACTCATATGGACTTGAATTACCAAGTGTACTTTTCTTTTTTAAATTCTGGAAAAAATCAAATTATTTAAAGAAACTTTCAAGTGCTTCATTTAGCTGTCACCTGATCCACATTCAGCCAGCCAAAGACTTCCTGAGGCAACTGGCAAAAGCAACTGAGTGGGAGGGTTTGGAGTTTTTCTTTTTGTCTGTGAAGAAAAATCAACCAAATACTTTCGGTTCCCCTCTCCCCTTTCCTCTGAAGCAAAAAGCTGGATATTACTTCCTGTTAAGTCCTAGAGATCAAATCTACAGTTAGGAAAAAGTTTTTCTGCAGATCAAATTGTCAGGGACTCAGTAGGTATTTTGGCTTTTCTCTGCAGTGAGGCCATGGTCTGCCTGTTTTGAACACAGCCCTTTTCACACGGTGCCTGCAGCTGCAGGGCCTTGTGGATGGGCTATGGTCTTCCCATGTCCCAAAGAGAGGAAAAGTTCAGTCTCCTGAAGTGCTGCAGTCACAAGTACTCTTCACAAGCCTGGCTAAATGAACTCCTGGTCACATCCAGTCATAATCTCCAAGAATTGTGTGAATATTCATTTTGTAAAAGTAATTCTCTCTGATGGTCTACGTTTGTGCAAAAGCCTTCCAGCCCCCTGGATGTGCATGCACTACAGCACACTGGCTGAAGTAGCCTTTTTGTCTTCAAACAAATCCTGTAGGTATCTCATTACGAATCCTCATTCCTCCCCTAAACCCAAAAGAGCTAATAAGGTGGGCAGGTGTAGATGTGACCTACTGGGCTGTGGCCATAGTTAGAGGAAACACATTGTGGAAAGACATCACATACCTGCTAAAGAGATGATAAATACATTTCCAAATGAAAGTACTGTACTGCTGGACATTGAACCTGTGCCTGGGCATTTAATCACTGCACTGAGCCTCAAAAGTGCTCCACAGGCAAATGAGTACTCCTGAGTATGGCAGCTCAAACCAGCTGTGTGTCAGCCCTCTAAACAGCTACTCAGGGCCTCTGCATCTGAAGATACGAGTTAATTGCTGGAAAATCCTTCAGTGCTGATAGCAGCTGGTAAAGAAATAATAATTTATCTCATAGAAATATCATTAACATGCACCCTTTTTTACTTCATTGGCACAGGTTTAGTGATATTTCTTGCATTTTCAATAAGATAAAATAAAACTCTCTGACAAGATAAAAGGAATATGAACAAATAAGTTGAGTTATAGCAAAGTAAACCCATGTCTACCATTATAGTAAAACCAGCAGTTTAGCGTTGTTCTTGCCTGGGCTGCAGGAAAAATAACCAGCAAAATAATGGGAAAGAAAGTGCTAAGAATAGAAATCCAGATAATGAGAATACTACAGAGAACTGTGAAATTATTTTGAGTTGAGGGGCCTTGATATTGAGACTAGATCATCTTTAAGGTGCCTTTCAACCCAAACCACTCTATGATTCTATGATGCTGTGATTCTGTGATTCTATTATTCTGTGATTAATGTTAGGTTTACAAACTGAAAGAAGCAAATTCAGTGAGGTTTTTGGGGTAAGGAGGAATAGCTATAAGAGAATAGCACCAGGATGGTGAGAATGAAGACTATCCCATCATCCCAGTTCATGAAGCCCACTGGTTCTTAACGTAGTAGATTGAATGATGCAGTCTGGTGAGCTGGGAAAAAAAAATAATAAAACCTTCTGATGATTAGACTTTGAGGAGTAATGTGATGCTCAGTGTTTCTTATGTAAGAATTGCAACTACATGTTAAGAAAAAAAAATGTAACTGTGCAGGCAGTCAGGTGTTGTACCAGGCTGTCCAGAGAGGCCACAGTGTCCTTCCCTTCAGACACTCACCACTCGACTGGACACGACCTTGAGCAAGCTGATGTAATCGAACTTGCTCTCTGCAGGGGCTAGACAAGAAAACTGCTGGAGGTCCCTTCCAGCCAACATAGGATTGTGATTTTTATGAACTTTGTAAAAGGAGCCAGTGTAACTTTAGTTTCATTAGAGATTAATATGCTGATCTTAACAGACAGGTTCTTGGTTATTTATTTGCCTGTGATTGTCTGAGTTAAATGATGCTCTGGTCATACTAAAAAGCTATTTATTTCATACATTTTTATAGGAAGGTTTGACTAAATGACCTTAAGTTGACAAAGGTTTCTGTTGCTTTGATATATTGGTTGACTGGGTTACTTTTTTTCTGTGTGCTCTCATATGAAAGGATGGATATTGTTTCATAATTTTTCGGTCAAATCAAGATGTGCATTGTAGCTCAACATTCACTCTTTAAAGTTACATAAATAAATGTTCATAATGGGTCACAAAATCTGTGAAAAGAGCAGAACTTGTTTTTTACACATAAATATATACAACATTTTTGGCTCACCCCAAATCCACTCTTTCACTTGTCAGGCTTCCTGAGGAATTAGGAGACAGGCAGACATGCATCTCTGTTGGAAGGAGAAAAACAGTGCTCTCACTATGAGGAGGAGCAGTCAGCTGGTGCATCTCAATTAAGAACAATTCCTGACTGTGCTGGAAGTGCTCTGTGTGGTCACCATACATCGTTTAAATCACTCCTAGCTTAGGAAGGACCAATTCTCAACTCTAACAAACTTCTCCTGTGCGCTTGAGTTAATATTTTAAAGACAGTTAAGAATTTAGACTCCCAGAGGCTCATAATTTGAAAAAGTTCTTCAGTGCCTATCCTGTACTGATTTTTAATGTGAACATTTATGAATTGTAGGAGGCAAAATTACCATGTATCTCAGCTTCACATTGTTAATATATGACACTACAACTACTGTGTCTTGTGATGGAGCTGTCTGGACTGAGTAACTGAAGAGAGTATTATGATGTGTTGGGAGTCACAGAGAGATGCTCCTTTGGCTGTCAAAGAACAAGGAGTCATTCTTAGCTGAAATATACCAATTAACTGGACCTCCTCGTAGTCACAGAGGTGTTTTTCTCCTTCTAGCAGAGATGCATGTCTGCCTGTTGCCCCATTCTGGGAAGTTATAATCCTGTTTACTAGTATGGTCTGTGCAACTACTGAAGGCTACTACTCTGTATATTGAAGCTCCAAGAAACTGACTTCAGCTGTGTGGTTAATAATGGGATCTCCAGGGCTTCTTCTTCAGCCTTGGAAGTATGCAGTGTTCAGCAGTATGTACTCACAATCATCTCTGATCAAACTGTGCACGTGGAATCACAGAATCATAGAATGGTTTGGGTTGGAACTGACCGTTAAAGACCATCGAGTCCAATGCACCTGCTGTAAGCTGGGACACCTGCAACTAGATCAGATTACTGAAAGCCCCATCCAGCCTGGCTTTAAACGCTTGGATAAGTGCTTACAGGATCATCCTATGTGAAAGGAAACTGATCTGCTAAAGTAAAAATTATATAAGACATTCTCTGTGCCTGCAGTATGTCTTATAAATACAAGCTTATTTCACACAAATTTCTGAGCTGAACAATTTTGGCAAAGAGTGAAAGCCACTGTAAGATAAAATGTTGGAAAGTAAAAGCACCCTCGTGCTGTTTCAAACAGGCACATGTGTTTAAGATCAAAGGGCAAGCTTTTCCCCACATGGAAAATAAGTGATCATTTTGTGTATTTAACATTCTTCATAAGCGCAATGGTTGTTCCAGAACCTTTGCAACTCCGCATTTAATAAAATAACTCGTTATTGAAACAGAAACATTGTTGTTGCCAGAGCAATGCATAGGCCCAGCTTTGGCACATGGAAGCCAGATGTGTGAGCAGCAGCTGTCTTCCTGACAGACATCCCAGGAGAGACAGGCCCTGCTGTGGGCACACGAGGTGCTGCCCTTCCACCCGCTGCTTGCAGTCACTGCTGGTGTGCTCTGCAGCCCTGCCTTGTAGGGACTTCAGAATATCTTGCTTGGTGCACGGAAGAAATTATGTAACACTCTTTCCAGTTGGGGTGATTATGAGATAAAAGATCCTGAAATATAAAGAAGTCACATCGTTGGGCTTTGACTATAGAGACTCAGACAGAATAAAGGCTTATTGTGAAAAGTAATTGTTACATCTTGCTTTAGGTCTCAAGACCTAAAATCTCTGCAAGTTTTCTGTTCTCAAAGTAGCATGTGATACAAAGCCATAAGCTTTTTGTTGTACCCTCTCCAGCAAGACCTAGTGCTTGACAAAGTGTGTATCTGCTCTTTGCTTTTAAACACAAAGAAACTCAAGCATATGAGGAAATAAGTGAACACCCCCCTACCCCCTCAGTTTTGAGACTTTGTGCTGCTTTCCCATCAGTATTATATGGATGAGCATAGAGAAAAGTATTGCTGTAAGTAAGTTAAACTCAGGAAATTTCTTTGTCATTTGAATCTTTCAAGGTGGGATTCTTCTTTTGCAATCTCACATGCTTCTACCATCAGGTTCTGGTCTGTTAGTACTGCTGCCTAACAACAAGAAAGGGCACTTTAGATTCCAGAAAGTGCAGGACTTATTTAGATTAAGGAAGACAAGACTAATGGTGTGGTATAAAACTGAACACCCTCAAGCTAAAGTGCCATGATTGATTCTTAGAAGTAAGTTTAATACTAACAGTGCATTATGTTAGAAAAATATTCTGTGTTCCATTTATATCCTTGTTTACTACTAGGAGAAAATGATAGGAAATTAACAAGATTTTCTTTGCTCTGGTGATATTTATGAGTCAGCTCATAATTCCCAACACAAGCCATACTTCCACTGAAGTCAACTGTAAGGTTTCAGTAAAAACCAAAACACAGCTATTAGTTACTAGGAGTAAATAAAGTTAGAGAAAGAAGACCTAGACCTTGGAACATTAAAGAATTTTTTAAAAATACTAATTCTTAATAACATTATGGCATTACTCTGCTAAGTTTAACGAGCCCTGGCGTTTGTGGCTGCTTAGATTTCTGTCATAGCTGTGAGGGGCATTGGGGCTATAAGGTAGCCTGGACTTGTAAATACTCTGTTATGCTTACCACTTTTTTTTTAATACCATCATGGATATATGTTTTTTTTCAGGATAGACAATGGAGTGCTCAAAAAAACTCCTCTGCATTTCAGTGTAATAAATATGATAAATCATTCCTGTCTTAATCAGCTTGCTGAATTAAAGCATCATAAAGTGATCAGATTAATTGGTATATATGATTTTGTATCATTTTGTACCATTCCCCCCACAGCCACCACAGGCTGATATAATGATGTGGTACAATACATGTCAAAGCTCTGATGTTTCCACTCAAAATAATTTTTATTATTTAAAAACAATTTTTTTAAGGGTGCTTTATGTGTTATCTACTATTCTGGCTAGCATGTGAGATAACCACATTTAATGACAGCAAATTGGAATCCCCATGCAAAGCCAGAGATCCCATAGATTCTTCATTTATGTCATGGAATTGAGCATTACTGACAGAACAACCATGTTATTTTGCAGCCTGGAAAGCTGTTATTGGAGAACTTGTGGGTACTTCTTTGTTCATTGTGGGTACTTTTTGGTTCACACACCTGGAAGGATAAAAAATTTTAGAAGTAGCCAAGGGTTGCTAAGATGCCTTCTTGAGAAGTATGATTAAAATAAGTTCCTTTGGGTCATGTATTACAGTACAATATCTTTGTATGACTGCATTTGAGTGTCCTTTCCCCTGAAAAACTCCTTTAATTGTCAATGTTGTTGACTATACATCAATGAAAAACAAATGTAAAACCAAAGCAAAATGCAGTATACAATATACTATTGGAGAAAAAATAAGAGAAATGAGGAAATTGATTTTTGTTCCAGAGCTCTTCAATAGGATGAAGTATTTTTTGTGAAAATGCACAGTGGACTTGAGTGTTTCCCACAGTATCATCCTATCTTAGTCAAGTTGGGCTAATAGTCTCAATCCCAAGCTTTTATTAAAATATGTCAATCAGGCACCTGAATTTGAAAGATTAAATTTTCAATAGATTTTGTCCCCATATTTACTTTTAATTAAGATGTAAAACAGGACTGAAATCACAGAATCAGAGAATATTCTGAATTGGGAGGTACCCATAGGAATCATCGAAGTCCAAGTCCTGGCCCTGTACAGGACAAGAATTTCACCATATGTCTGAGACCATTGTCCAAATGCTTCTAGAACTCTGGCAGGCCTCTGCTGTGATATATCCTCAGGTAATCAAATGTAAAATATCCCCACTTTTTTTAAAATTACAGCTCATTTGCTAAATAGGCTCATTTGATAGTGTTTTTTTCAACGCAATAACTTAACATCCAGAAGTACCTATCTGTAGTAAAAGATGTACTGGCAAGTCCAGAGAAAAATTTCATCCAGACACATGGTAACTCCCAGACCATACCCAGGAATTGCCTAGGAAAGTGGTGTTTTACCCGGGCCAAAATGATTCCAGTGGCAGTCCTCAGCATTTAATGGTACAGACCATCAGCAGCCATTGGGAGTGTCATTCCCTGTCACTTTACTCACTTGAATCACAGTAAGTGGGATTAACGCCAGAGGATAAGGTTCTTTTCTCCCAACACAGTGTGTTTCCTCCTTCGTTTTAGCTGCCAAAGCCAGTGTTGGCAGCGTTGGCCACTGATGGTCAATTAGGCAATGAAGGTAACTGATGTCTGGCCCTGCTACAGTAAATCACACCTTGGCTTTGCCAGAGCCAGAGCTGCACTCTGAGCACCAAGCAAACAGGCAACTCTTGTGGCATAAAAATTACCCAACAGTCCTGCAATTTTCCTATTCTTTTAAGTTTGCTCTGTTACTTTAAAAAAAAAACAACCAAACATGAGGTAGTGGCAATATTTTTATCTTAAAACCTGAAGACCTGAAAAGCTGATTTTGTAGTGGATTATGCTGGTGATTACCGAGCACATTTCTTCCTTGCACGTCTATACATTTCCTATATTAAGGATTATTTTTCTCCTTAGCAAGACATCCAAGTACAGTATGTTAGCAAACACTTTCACATAAAAAGGCTGTTTGAGTACTTCCTTTTGCCCTAGACTGTGAAAAAGGTTAGAAGAAATAGACAGCAATAGAAAAATGATTTTAAAGAAAAATATAGTGGTTTTCACTTCTCTAGCTTCATACTGTAATTCTTTAAATTTTCTCTATTTCATTATAATGAAGTTTTATCTTAATATTGTATACGTTCTAAAAAATATATATAAATTCTGCAACCTGTGCTCAGTGGTAAAGACAACATAGTTTCTACTCATATTTTAAATTAATTTTCTTGTGAAGTATCTGTGGTCAAGCAAAGGTTGCTGTGTAAGATACCAGACTTGTCACTGGGAGCTGGAGCTATTTGATGCAAAAGAAAAATCCAACAGAGTTGTCTAAATACAAATTTTATTTATTAAATTAAGCCTTCGCATTTGAAAATTTTGGTTTACAAAAAGACCTATGCTTTGTGAGTGATAAAAGGAGCATTTTGTCATTTTCTACAGATTCAAGCCAAATCATTATTACTCGTCCCAATCAGTAAAATAGTTAAAATCTGGAGGAGCGCATGCTTTATTCTAATTTTTCTGTTATCTCCTGTTGACACCAATGAAAATAGAAAATATCTAGGTCACAAGAATCTCTGAGCATTAAGAAAAAGCATTTCCTGATTTGTTTTGTTTTCTTTTAAGCTAATGTGCTTGCTCAAGGAAAAACGATGCCTCCTTTTTTAGAACCCTGGAGAAACTTACCTTGATATTTTATTTTTTGTCTATGATGGAATGGGTTATCAAATGTGCATTTAATGACTCTTTTATTTGTGCCCCATAGGTACCTGAGCTATTTGATTTGCTTTGTTTTGATATCATCTCCTGTTATAGCCTCTTCATTGCTTTGTCAATAGAAGCCAAGTACAATCACTCAGACTCTGCTAAAAATACGATTCCTTAAAAATATGTCAGAAAAGAACAATTTGGGTTGGCAACAATTTTTTTCACACTGCAAGTGTAAACAGTTTCATGCTTGATAAACTGTTCTAATTTTTAGAATGAATAAACATCCCACAGTGGAACAAAAAATATTTTTAAAACAAAATTTATCCATCACAGCCTGACAAAACTCACCTTTCTAAATAAGTTGCTTCAGCAGCATGCTTGGTTCTTAAAAATTGTCAGACATGAAATTCAGTTCAAGTTTCTATATTTCTGAAAAAGGTAGCAATTAATCCAAAGAAAGAATACATAAAAAGACAGGTTTGCTGCAATGCTTTTTTTTTCTCAAAAATTATTTATTAAGTTTCCTATCCAGTTTATTTTCCCATTTTAAGACTGTGAGGTCCTCATACTCTACCTCTCCACAGCCAGGACTGTACTATTTCTGGGTAGAAGGCAGTGCATTCCCACCCTGAACATGCTACACTCTTCCGCTTGAAGGAAAGGTTGAAGTGCAAGTCATTTTAAGGGAAATCTACAGGAGAAATTTATGGGCTTTTTCTATGGAAGAGCACTTATTCTCCATGCAGCTTTTGTCAAACACTTTTAACAAATTGTAATAACCTTTGTCGTATCTCATTTTCTTGCATAAACAAGTCACACTGAAACTATAAATGATGGAAAATTTAATCCACGTGGCTTGCACTATCAAAATTGTTAAACTGTATTCTTTTCCACCATGTCAGCAGTGCATTATCTGTTTTATAGGAATGTTGAAAAGATTACTTTTTAAGGGAGATACCGCAGAACCCGTGTAACTGTCTGCCTCGCCTGCACCAGATGACGTTTTCACTTTCAGTTCTTCCTGAAGCTAGGAAAATGCTTCAGTGTTTCTCTTTCCATGTCCTATCAGAGAGGGCATTTCCACCCACCTCCAATGACTGTCTGCTCAGAGGCACCAGGAAGTGCTTGGAGGCTGAGGGTGCTGTCAGGTTTGTGCTGCCCTCCTGCCTTGAGCATTCACATCTGCTCTGGGATGGAATGTGGTACACCAGCTCTAAGTTGAACAATATGCATAATTCCTCCCCTGTGGGAACCTGGTGTCTTGCAAATTGTGTGTACATATAAGAGTAACTCCTGGTCCAGGAGAGGATGTTTTTTCTTCTGTCCCCAGCAGTTGCATGGGATACTGAAGCTGTAAATTCTCCCTTTCACCCATCAAGAGGGATGAGAGTGCTGATAACATCTAGCCAAGGCAGATCTGTCTTTTTGCTTTTTGTGAGAACCATTCACAAAAATTAATAATCCCCATGAAAGTGTAACAGTGCTATGAAAGACTGTCTTTCCTTCCTTTTTTAATAGGGTTTTCTCTGGGTATTTTATCCACTTATGTAAATCTTTAATGTATCTATTGGTGCTATACATCCAGTATAACTTCAGCACACTTATTTATCTAATGCCACACACAGATTTTATGCATTCGAGGATTAAAAAATCATGTAAAGGCGGCACTTAGGTACTCAACTCAGCAAGATCCTGATCACTGTCAAGAAAGCATGGTCACTGCCCCTGGCTGTGGAAAGAATTACTTATGGAGGGGCTCTAATAGTTCTTTGTAGACTCAGACCTCGTGAATGCAAACAACTCCCTCTAAATTTGCAAGCAAGTGCATTAGTGTACCAGTGGGAAAAGTAAGAGCTAGTTTTTGGTTGTAACTAAAGTTAGCAAAAGCTTTCAAACATTTTCTACCTTCTGTGGGATATGCCCAGCCACTGCCCTGGAGGGATGTCTGCTGAGATAAGAGATTTTGCAATCGCCCAGCAGGACTCCCTGGAAAGGAAAGGACTTTCGAGTCATGGTGAGGAAAAGTAGACCCACAATCCTTTGGGAGACCCTATGCAGATCATTCTGTAACCCATTGGTCTATCCCAGACCCTCTGTAATCCATTGGTCCCCTTGCTGATCCCCTGTATCCCTATAAAAGAAGACAAGTTCGCCTCTGTGGGAGAGAGGTCGTCCCTGGCCTCCCTTCGCCGGAGGGGACCCACAATAAAGCTCCCTTCGTGTGGAACCAGCCACACGGGTCTTCTCGGGGACCATCTCCCCGGACCGGTCATATCTTCCTGGGTCGCAGCCACGGACCCCACCACCAGCTGTAATAACCTTCCATACAAAATCTCGGATAATGGCACTGCCAACAGTTTGCAGTTTTGGTCATAATCCTGAATGCCCTTACCTCTGTGGGGATTAAATCAGACCTCAAATAATACTGGAAAATATCTCTGGTGGTCTAATCACTTAATTATGCCACTTTAACAGTGATACATTTTTATTATTTACAGAAGAGGCCACAAAAGTTTGCAGATGTTTAACTTCTGATTATTTTAATTCTAGCAGTAAATTATGTAGCGAAGTAGCTCTTAAAGATCTTCCCAGGGTATATTTTTCGTCCTTATGATACTCCTTAAGTAATGTTTTAACAATTGCTTTAAGCTGAACATCCTTTTCCATATGAACAGCCCTTAAATCAAACCGTAGTAAAATTCTGCTGAAAATTATATAAATGGAGAATTGGTAGGTCCTAATTAACCAGTAAGAAAAGTTTATGAGAGGCAGATTGATTAAATATCAAAGCTTCTGAGTTATATTATCTTTCATAAACTGGCTTTTCTCCAATTAGTATATATTTTCAGGAGCAGGGGAATAAGATGAAAGGATCTGAAACAAAACTGATTATTGCTGAAACAAAAATGGAAGTTGCTGCTTTTGATAAAATACAAGGCTATGGCAGCACTTGAATAATTTTATGGGAAGTTGCTGCCCAAGGCATATGTTTTACTGTCTGATACCGAATGCATGAGGAAAAGCCATCTGTTTTTTTCAGCCTGAACAATTATATGATCCAGATTGAACCACTAGAGGCCAAATATAATTGCTCTGTGTTTTGCTTTGTACTCCTCTCTACCTACAGCAGCATAGTCTTGTACAGCATGTATCATAGCACACAGTTCAAATGATGGCATGGGAAAAACTTTTTCTTCTATTGAGGGTTATCAAATTACTATCCAGGGCTTAATGCAATCCTCTACATTTCATCTGTCACTGGAGAAATAGTTCACAATAGGACAGAACAATTTCTGATAAATTTTGACCACTGTGATGTTTGAACCTTAGGGATTTATTTTGATTTTGTTAAAATCGTTTAACATCCAGCCAGGTGAAAGGTGTTGCTAGACCCTTCATGCCTTCAGTTCCAGCTGGGAAAAAGGAGAGGTGCTTTTGTTGCATGGCTTGAGTAAACAGATTGCACTAAAAAAGATAGATAGTGAATCCCAACTATTAGTTTACTTTGAAGGAAAGCACTTCAGCGATATATAAACTACTGAAAACATTCCACTTTTGTTGCTACTGTTGTGTTTTACAACACCTAAATGTATGCTTTTAGTTTTGCCATGCTAGTAAGATTGGGTTTCTCCCCTCCCCAAAAGTGCTTACACTTTAATTTTAGACATAATGTACTGAGTGGCACTAAAAACAGTGTTCAGTGTTGGAGGGAGGAATGAGGGACAGAGGGGCAATATTTGAATGTGTGGGCAGATAAATGCAAACATTTTTCTTTTGTTCTTTAATAATAATTAATAATGATGCTCCATTCCTTTTAGAGTTTCTGGAAAAAACTGAGAACAAAGGTTATAGACGTTTGGAAAAATTTCTTTCCAACACTCTTCTTATGTATTGCTGTGAGGATTGTTTCTGCTTTTCATGGATAAACTGTAGAATTATGTCAACCAGGTGCTAATCTACACTGCACCTGGCTTTCCTGAATATTTGCTTTTATTTTGATTAATACACTGCTTAACTGTACTTATTCCCTCTCCTGACTCACTTTTCCCATCTATTGTGAATAAACAACTTGCCCACAGTGATATTCTAAAGCACGGTCCTGACAGACCATGGCAAAGAAAGTGGTGGGTGAGTGGACAACAGTTTTGTGCCTGTGGGATTGGGCTGTGACTTAAAAGGTTCAGGTTTATTCCACATATTAAGACTTTCTATGTAGCCTTAGGCAAGTCCCTTACCTTTACAGTGCCATGGTCTCCAACTGTGATATGGGAACAAAAAATTTTCTTTTTTCCTGCTGTGTCTGTTTTCTATAATTGTGCTATAAGAAATCTCTTCCAAGTGAAAACTTGTATTGTGTGTTTGGACAAGACCCAGTACAACTGGGCCTCCAGTTTAATTGGTATTACAGGAATAAAACCAAATGAGGGATTTTTAATACCTAAACACAAAGGAAGTAAGCAAATGTCATTTTAATTGATTCAGGTCTAAAGAAATTCAGTAAAAGGAAATTACGTTCTTTTACTGTAAATTCTTAGTCACTCAAAATTTTATTTTGCCCTCCATGCAAGCCTTAATGAGAAGAAACCACATTTATGCCTATGTCAGTAGGATGTAATTATAGGGGGGTTGCATCTGAAGGCTGTAGCAGCTGAAACTACAAGTAACATTCTTTGAGATTTTCCATTTTTATAAAGGGAGGTGAAGGAAAGAAAATTGCTCACAAGACGGGTTTTTGTCACGTATCATAGAATCATAGAATCACAGAATCATAGAAAAATAGAATCATAGAAAAATAGAATCACAGAATGGTTTCAGGTTGGAAGGGACTCTAAAGATCATCCAGTTCCAGCCCCACTGCCATGGGCACAGAACCTTCCACTAGACCAGGTTGCTCTGAGTCCCATCCAACATGGCCTTGAACACCTTCAGGAATGAAGCATCCACAAGTTCTCTGGGTAACCTGTTCCAGTGCCTCAGCACCCTCACAGTAAAGAATTTCTTCCTAATATCTAACCTAAATCTTATGTCCTCCAGCTTAAGGCCTTGTCCTATCACGACATGCCCTTGTGAGAAGTCCCTCCCCAGCTTTCTTGTAGGCCCCTTTTAGGTAATGGAAGGTTGCTTTAAGGTCTTCCTGGAGCCTTCTCTTCTGAGGGGAGGCTGAACAACCTTGATTCTCTCAGCCTGTCTTCACAGGAGAACTGGTCCAGCGCTGTGATCAGTTTAGTGGCTCTCCTCTGGGAGATGTCCCAACAGGCCAATGTCTTTCTTGTGCTGAGGGCCCCAGAGCTGGATGCAGCACTCCAGGTGCAGTCTCACAGGAGTAAAGAGGTGGAATCACCTCCCTCGACCTCTGGCCACGCTTCTTTTGATGCAGCCCAGGATGTGGTTGACTTTCTGGGCTGTGAGCATGCATTGCCAAGTCATGTTGAACTTTCATCCAGAAACACCGCAAAGTCTTTCTCCCTGGGGCTGCTTTTGATCCATTCTCTGCCCAGCCTGTACATGTGCTTGGAATTGCACGTCTTGAATGAGTTTTTTAATTAATCTTGGAGCATGGGTTGATCTTCGCCTCTCTCTAGTCTAGAAGACTTGCCAATGGTGTATGCCAAATGTGCACTTTACCCTCCTGGATACTGTTTTATTTACAGTCCTTAATAGAATTTATATGCAAGGTTGTACCATATTTGATTTTCAAAGTAGAACTTCTCCCCAGCAGTTAAGTGATATGCTAAAAAATGTGCCTCCGAAGTCTAATTGCATTGCAGATAGAGATTTTCTACTAGAAATTCTGAAGACTAGACTCATATTTTTATGTAATGTATTGCATATATTATAGCACTACTATATTACACCACTATGGAAAGTCCATATGTTGTGGGAAAAAGTAACCATAGCTCCTGAAGCACAAGTGGATGCAGATGCAATAATATAGTAATGTTATATCCAGTAGTTAGAAACACAGAAGTATTTAGGTTGAAAAGATCCTCTTTGAGTCTTCCTGTCCAACCTCCTGCTCAAAGCAGAGCTCACTTCAAAGCCAGAGCATGGCCTTTGTCAGCCAAGTTCTGCAGTCTTTGGGGCCAGAGGTTTCACAGTGTGGTGCATTGACCCTGGCAGGACACTGGGTGCCCACCAAAGCCTCCCTATCATTCCCCTTCCTCAGCTGGATGGAGAAGAGGAAGAATAATGAAAGGCTCATGGGTCAAGATAAGGGCGGGGAGGGATATGTATCTGTGTTAATTACAATATCTATTCACGTGGGTTAGAACATCTGCTAATGAGTCCCAGCAATTCAGACAAAAGTCAAAGGCCTGCCGTTTGTTGGTTGACTCATAGCACAGCATGACTGACAAGTGTTTTAAGAAGGAATTAAGCAAGACATTGGTAGAATCAATTATTAGTGGCTGCTGATTAGTCAGTTCATGATATTGTGGGTAAAATGAACCTCTTTTCTCATCCAGTTCATAGATGGTTTCACTAGCACAGTGGTATTGTTGGTGAAGCAGTACAAGAAGAAAGGATAATCCTTACCACCAACAGTATGTGTCAAAGCAATATCAGCTTTTCTGGCTCATGTCTGCAAACACCTGTGCTGTATGCTCTAAGGACTGGACATGGGATATGCGAGAATTTCTGCAGTGATACCATTTGTTTGGATCTGCCTCACAAAAAGATTTAGCTCTGTTTTGCCTGTATATATTCATCAGTATCATGAAACATACAGGCTCATGCAAACTCAAAATTGTGCTCATGTTTTCCTGATTGTAACTGCCCAGCTTGTGTAATTGTTTTAAGTCCTTCAGTGGATTGTATGATACTAAGTTTATTCCCAGAACAGAGCCTGTTCATTGAGGACAATGACTGCCTCTCACTTCTGGTGGTTTGTACATGAAGTCTGTTGCTCAGAAGGAGGTTGTTTCAGATGGACAGAGAGGTGTGATATGTAACTTAGCTCTTTGGTAAGCTTGTGCAGCAGATATTTGTGATCAGTTGTGGGAGAAATGATTTTTCAGACCTGGGAAACAACTGTCCCATTGGAGATCTTTCTTTAAAGACAGATTATCTGGACTGCATAAAGGTACAGGACTGTGATGCAAAACATAATGTCTGTGTATACTGGGTCATTTTCCCAAGAAAATCTTGTTTCTGTTAATTCTAGCAGTGCTGCTCAGAAAGGTATGGATTTAATAACAGGTTATTATTCTAATGAACTAAGTAGTGCCTGTATTCCCTTCTACTAATGAAGACTGTACAGAGACAGTCTTCTATTAATGTTGGTGAAGTAGGATCAATATAGATACTACGTCAGGGTACTGAAAAATATTAACAATTATTAATATTCTTTCTTTTTCAGTTTTCTCCTTGTGTTTGGTTGCTTGATTTTGTCCGTGTTTTCTACTATTCCTGAACACACAAAACTTGCCTCTGGTTGTCTCTTCATTTTGGTAAGTGAAAATTCTAAATACAAGACAATTTTACAGATACTTTTGTATACATTCAAATCCTCTCTCTCACCATGGAGGAAGTAATATAACACAATAACTGAACATTTAAAAAAAATCAGACTTTTCATCAGGATGATGAAAAGATGATAAAATAGAGGATTGCGCTGTCTTTTTATTGAAAAACAGGTCGGATGGTAAGACAGTGCTCATAAAGTATTGTACTGCATTGCCTTCCTTGCTTGAGAATTGCTGTGGCTTATAACTGATAGAATTTCTACTGCAGTTTGGCAGTGACTGAGCATGAAAGACCTTTGATATTGCTGCTGTAATTTATAAAGTCAGTATGTAGTAAGAGGCACTTAAAATAGGAATTAATTTTGGTATCTTAGATACCAATTTGGGATAGCTCTTGGTAGATACTGACATTTTAGTAGCAGTTGCTGCAGTAGGATGTGGTAGTTTCATTATTTCTTCATAATACGTGCTTTTGTATTATGTTTTTTCCCTTTTTCTCCTTTTTCCCTTCTGAGGTAAATGAAAATGGCTTTAATCCCTAAAAGTGCTTAACATTTTTCATGCATTGTAGAGACACCATTTTATTCATCTTCTTCTTGATGGGCCATTTAGTTCTGCAAGCAATGGCCTGAGGATAGGCAGTAGTGAGCGTTAAAACGTCACTGTATACCCGGAGTTACCATGGTTATTTCAGTTCAGTGTATTCAGCAGACTGTGGCTTGTTAGGTAGCACCTGAGGTGAAGTAACTATTGACAAATGCCAACATTTTAACTGCCATCACTGTATATATTCAAAAGCTCTGGTCTTCAGAACAGCTCCCTAATTAATTAGGGTGTGAGCAGGCAGAGAAGCATAATTATGCTGTGTGCTATGTCTTTGCAGCACAATAGGCCACTGCACCAAAATTCCTGAACTAAATGTCCAGAGCTGGCTAGGTGCAGGTATGTGGTGTCCTGTTCCATTAGATGGTTTCTTAGCAGGGCTGATTAGGGAGAACCATGCTAAATGTTGCGTTTTTCTTCCTAGCTGTATTAGTGCTTTTTGGGTTTGGAAAAGATCAGGTGGCATCAGCTAGAAATGATCAGATGTAATCCTACACTCATACCTAGACCCATTATTTATGAATCTGAACAACACTTGGCAAGTGGAAGTTTATTTGAATGTTCTGCAGCTAGTTATATTGTCGTAATTGGTACACTAATTACTATCATTTTTTTGTACAGAAAACAGGAAAATATTATTAGTCTGAAAATACCCTATTTGTAATAGAAGGTGCTTTTGTGACAAGTAATCCATTTGCCTGTATACTTATGCAAATAGTTTGCAGAAATGCCATTTGTTCGGACATAAAATATGCATTTCTCATGAGCCACATATTTGTTGATTGTGTTGGTACACTTACTACTGCTGATTCCTCAGCTGGCTGATTCCCTCTGCCGTGCCATGGGTCTCACAGGAGCCACAATGTGGAGGAAGTCTGTGAAGCCCTGGCCTTGCTCCCAGCACTGGGCAGAGGTGTGGTGAGCTCTGATAGCTGAGGCACCAGTCCCTGTAGAGATGTCCATCAGCTGAGCAGAGTTGCTCAGTGTCTACTGGGGGAAACTTTGGTGCTTTTTGCTGCTATGGCTTCCAAGATGAACTTTGTCCATCTTAACTGTTCCAACTGCACATCCCATGGCCTCCTCTGAACACAGAATAGGCCTTAAGGAGGAAGAGGGTGGATGGTTGATTCTTGAAGCATCAATACTAGCCTCGTCCAACATTTCTATGTTACAGCCTACTGTGTTCAGCAAACCTTTGGCAGGAATAAACCTAGTGATGACGAATTTTGAGTCTCCTGCTGTGGGTCTCTAATGGAGAAATATATAAACACAGCAAAGTATGAAGTTCCAGAAGCAGGCTAAAGCTGACTGCTTTATTGCAGTTTGCTGATGCGTGGTGTGTCCCTTCTCTACATACTGAATCATTAGCTGATATTAACAGTTATCAAAGCAGGCTTTTGTAGCCGCAAACCAAGAGGAAAATACATTTCTACATTAACTCAGGAGCAGTTGTTTTGGCTGTGCCAACACCTAAATGCAGCCACTAGAGTTTTCACAACCTTTTCCTTGCAGTTATTCACACAGCTCTTCCAAATGTGTCATTTAGTAAGACAGCTGTATTAACTATCAGATCTGGTTTAATACTGTTTGTGCTTTGTGCTTGAAATAGAAGTTATATGTTTATTTTCTAATGAAGTACTGTACAAATACAACAATCCATAGAGCTGCCTGCTGGGTTTCTGTGAACTGTTTGTTTTGCAGATTTATTCCAGATGGTCTCCCCTACAGCCATGTTAATTGTCTAAAAAGCTAATGTAATGTTCCTTCAACTTAATACCTGAGTTGCTGCATGCACTGGCACCTGTGGCTTTTGACATATTGCAGCTATTCACAATTACACAGGGAGATTAAAGAGGGAAGTCTAGATGAGCTGAGCAAACCTTTTCCTCCTTCTCAGAAAGGCCAGAGGAGCTGAGAAGATTATTCTTCTGCAATCAGTCAATTCCATTTATCTGCCTGAGTCTTCCCTTTCTAGGGAGCAGAGAACATATTTCCTAATCACTGCATTCTAAATACTCTCTCAGAAACATGCAACAATGTGTGATAGCTCAAAGCAAATCATTGTTTAGGAAAGCAGTAATAGCTGAGGGTTTCTGAGCTTCAGCAGAGGTTAATGGACTCATCTGGGATACAGAAATGCCTGAGCTCTGCTCCCAGAGCCGAGGCAAACCTGCCCTGCTGTGTTGTGTTGGACCCAGCTTCAATTCTGGCATCCACACAAGTACTACTGTGTTCCAAGGCATCTTGTCCTTATCAGGAAACCTGTCAAGGGAAACGCCTTTAATATTTGAATTTTATATTTAAAATGAAAGTCGTGCAGATAAGTTAAGTGGATGTTACATACAGTAATGTTGAACTGTTACATCAGTAATTAATTTGGTTAGATTTGTGTCCAGAAATAATAAGAGTAACTGGGAGGAGACCATCAGATAAAACTCCTTATGCCTATAATAATAATTGTGCTTTAGCCTCATCTGTGCACACAACTTCTAGCACTTGAGCTGTAGCAGTGATATATCCCAGACAGGCGGTAGAATAAAAATCTACTTCAGCATCAAAATAAACCACAAGCAGCTTGAGAATCTAACAAACACAGCAAGAAAATAATCTTTGGTGTATTGCTGATCTACAAGCACATTTACTAGCAGTTTATCAAATAATAAACACAAGGGGAGTAAAATGGAGGCTGTGAAGGCAAAACCAAATCTTTTGGGGAAGGCAGCCAAGAAGGAATATTATCTGGAACTGGAGGTCATTTGCGCTCTTGACCAAACTCTCTATATTTTAAGCTCATTTTCAACTAAAGCTGAAAGTTATGTGAATTTCTGGTTCACTTCTGTTTGTTTGCTGTCAATGCAAGAAAATTGATAAAATAATTTGAGTTGACCCATGAAGATTTGACAAATTGAGAAGTAAATAAAAAAGGTCTTGGATCAGTTTAAATCCTTCATTCGGCCTGGGGTAAAATATCATTTGTGTATTTGATTTTTTAGAACTTCTGGCTTAAAACTAAGATTGAGATTGTAGGAAACAAAATATCACTTTTATTTGAACAAACAAAGCATCCCATTTTTTTTCATAATTTTAATTTTTAATCAAGATAGGGAGATTGAGAAACTCAAGTGAATTTCTGCAGAACTGGTTTTATCAAATCTGTTTTGTGCTTTTCTCTGAAAATGGCTGGTGTAGAAAGCTGTACCCAAATTTGTAGAATAAAGGCCTCTGAAAATGTACTCTAGGAACACATTCTTCAGGCAGAAATAGCTCCCAAAGATATAAATGCAGACAGCGTGCACAGGAATAAGCTGGTTTCTTCATGTACTGTGGTCACTTAGATGAATCCAAAAGGGGAGTCTACTAAGTGCTTCTTGCAATTAATATCTTACCAGGATTTTTTTCTCCTAATATTTTTGCGTAAAAGAAAGAGGGCACACATTGATTTTAAAAACATAGGGTATAGCTACCCTATTGCAGGTAAGCGTATATTCCATTTGTCTCTGCTCTAGAAGATAAGTCCGTTCACAAGGATGAAATCATATAAATCCACTACAGCATTTTAAAGCTAGTCAGAGTGGATTTTAAAAAATCCACTCAATGTTTTTTGGGCTCAGTTAAAAAAAACATGGCATTTTTCAGTTTAGATTGTACGAGCACTTGAATGCTCTTGCCATGCTTGGATAAAAGACCACCAGACCTGATAGAAGACTTAATGGATGGCTCTATAGGACCAGCTATCAAGGCATAAAAAGAAAAACTGAATGATCTTTAAAGATTTCAGTTATAGATACATTTCTAACAACAGTAAGGTATAAACCCTGTTACTGGAATTTTGTCACATCTTCTTCTGAGAAAAACAGATTAATTTATCCCTGATCTAAAAAGCAGTGAATTTGTCAAAACTCAAAATTAGTATTTCTCAAGAAACACTAATTTCTAGTGTTTTATTTTCCAAATCAATTCTTAGCTTTGAAATTTCAAAATTCCTCATCGAGGCCTCTAAACAATTACATTAGACATACAACACTGATGTTATCAAAGACAGAATAAAAGAGGAAAATATAACATTGATAAGGTAAAAACCTTCATGCTTTCAGTCTTGTTTGGATTCATGTACACTAATATTATAATAAGGTGATACCATGAGCAAAAAACAATTCAACCATGTCATAATAAACTACCTGTTAGCTTTAAAAATATCCTTACCTTACCAAAATGATTATTTTCACGTCTTTGCTGTTTACATTGATGATCTCCTATTATGTATATGGATTTGACCAAGTCACAGCTGACTGTTGTTACAAAAATTTGGACTACAGTTCATCACAACTGCTTGTGAATCTTTGTGTAGAAACAGAGCAGACTTCCCATTGGAAATTTAAATGCTGAATGCACTTTGCTGAAATTAAAAGTTATTACAAGAAAATCTGACAGAAAACATAAATGTAAATTAAAAGACGGAGTTAGTTAAAAACAGTGGCTGTCCTCAAAGCTTAATTCTTCTCTCACAAGGCAGTGTTGGCACTCCCAACCAACCAGCAAAGCTCTGTAACGAACAAGTACACACTGTATCTATGGAGAGAGAGATGAAAGCAACCATAAAAACTATTTCCTAACAACAGAACACAGCACTGCACATAAAACTCTAGAGATATCTATATACTGTCAGCAGAAGTTTCTATATATTGTCGACAATGCTGAGGGCGATAAGTACACTTCAACAGATCAGAGAATAAAGATGTCTCAATCCTCGCATAAGCCTATAATTGATATGGTTCTGGGATTGATTATAGTGTTAACAATGTTTTGTCCTTTCTTTTCTTTTATTATTCTGTATTAAGCAGAAATTACCTTTGTAAAGAAAAGATTGAAAATCACACATTGAACAGAATAATTTTTCTATTGTAATTAAAAATGCAATATATTAGGTTCTACTGGGAAAGCTTAAATGGGTTTGATGACTAAAGATCATTAAAAATGCATATGTGATCTACAAACAGGGGAAAAAAAATCTCATAACTGAATCACTTGAAGAAGGTAGGATAACTATGAACAGGTACCTCAAGTGCTACAGCATTCAGCAGCAAATGCAGTAGAAGGCAAGAGAGATTTTGTCACTGACAGAGCAATTCCCAGGTAGGCAGGACTACCAGTTGTGTTAAACAAGATCACTGGAGTTACCACAAGTCAGTGGCTGCTGGATGAAATACCATCCACAAAATTATTTTCCATTCTTCTGAATGACCAGGGCATGTGTAGAGAAATGGGTGGTAATGTGCAGTGAAGAAAGATGAATGGAAATAGCAAACCCACAAGCAGTGACAAATGTAACAAATTCATGACCTGGTACAACTTTATAATAAAATTCTAACCCCCAGTAAGAAAGCCAGTGTTGAATTTCTAAATAGGTATATTATACTCATTTATGTTATTGTTATCAGTTCCTATATAAGAGCTGTTACTCAGCTTATCTTGTTGATGACATTGTACAGCTATATGCAGAAAGTCGGAAGAGAAGATACTGGTACTGAGAGCAATCAGTTTCTGATTCCCTTTGTTTCCTAAAACAAAGAGAATTAATATTCAAAAGCAGAGAACATATTAAAAGAGCCTTTTAACTAGTCATTCAAGGGGCCATTTTCTCTAGGAGATCACAGAATCTTTAGTAGGATTTTGAGATTAGAAATGGAAAATGGGGAGGATTAGCTGTCAGTGATGGGGTGGCGGGATTCAGATTAATAAGGATATAATTCTTTGAGGAGGGCAAAGCATATCTCCTTTTAGGTTGATCAACACATTGTGCTAAAGAACCAAACCAGCTGTCCTGGACTTCCTTTAAGGAAAAGCGAGCAAGATTCCTTGCAAAACTGCTCTTCCATGACATGTCTTCTTTCTTGTTTTATCCCTTTAAGTGATAACAAGGTAGCATGGGAAATCACCTCCAAGGAATAAGTGTAATATTTTCCACAGATGTAGATTTATAATAGTTTGTGCTAGATCCTGCAGTACTGAATTTTATTGGCTTCATACCAGAGTTTGATATGGAGATCAAGAGCTATCTCCTTAAAACAGGCAACAAACAGTTGAGATTGCAACAGTAAAAATGGATAGATATCAAACTCTCTATCAGAAATTCAGACCTGACCTTTGTCAGGGAAATATTGGTTTGCCAAATGGAAATGCAGAATATGTCCCCAGAGGAAAGCCAAAGTACATGGTTAAAAATAATATGTAAGGAAAAAATTCTACAACCATTAAATATCAAAAGGAAAAGAATGCTGAAGAAGGCAGCACGTTAGTGATATAAAAGCTGTTTGGCAGTCGAGGGGATATCCACCATATGAGTAACATAGAAAAACTGCAATCCACTCAGTCACTTCACAGAGATGTGACAAAGCACGTGAAGACACAGCTTGCTGCAGTCAAAATGTGAACTTTCCTCAAGTAACAGGAGAAATCTGTTCACAAGTTTCAGTTTAAAAAATGTGAATTAAAGCAAATGTCCAGCACACAGCTGGATAAATACATCATGGAATGGGTGAGCAGCTGGTTCATGGGTTGGGCACTAAGGGTTAGAGTGAATGGGGTGACATCAGATTGGTGACCTGTCACTGCTGGGGTTCCACAGGGCTCCTTCACCAGCCCTGTCCTCTTCAATATCTTCATAAATGACTTGGAGGCAGGGCTGGAAGGGATACCAAGCAAGTCTGCAGATGATACAAAACTGGAAGGAGCTGTCGGCTCCCTCGAAGGCAGGGAGGCCCTTCAGAGAGACCTCCACAAATCAGAGGGCTGGGCAATCACCAACCACATGAAGTTAAACAAGGGAAAGTGCCAGATTCTGCACCTGGGATGGGACAACCCTGGATGTACAGACAGACTGGGGAATGAGATGCTGGAAAGCAGTGCCATGAAAAGGGACCTGAGGGACCTGGCAAGTTGAACATGAGTCAGCAGTGCCCTGGCAACCAGGAGGGCCAAGAGTGTCCTGGGGGGCATCAGGCACAGCATCACCAGCTGGGCAAGGCAGGGGATTGTCCCGCTCTGCTCTGCACTGGGGCAGCCTCATCTCAAGTGCTGGGGGCAGTTTTGGGTGCCACAATGTTAGAAAGACATTAAACTGTTAGAGAGTGTCCAAAGGAGGGCAACAAAGATGGTGAAGGGCCTTGAGGGGAAGCTGTGTGAGGAGCAGCTGAGGGCACTTGGCCTGTTCAGCCTGGAGAAGAGGAGACTGAGGGGAGACCTCACTGCAGTTACAACTTCCTCATGAGGGGAAGAGGAGGGACAGGCACTGATCTCCTCTCTGTGCTGACCAGTGACAGGATCCAAGGGAATGGCCTGAAGTTTTATCAGAGGAGGTTTAGGTTGGATATTAGAAAAAGTTTCTTTGCCCAGAGGGTGTTTGGGCACTGGAACAGGCTCCCCAGGGAAGTGATCACAGCCCCAAACCTGACAGAGTTCAAGTGTTTGGTGCTCTCAGTCACATGGTGTGTCTCTTGGGGATGGTGCTGTGCAGGGCCAAGAGTTGGACTCAATGATCCTTGTGGGTCCCTTCCAACTCAGCTTGTTCTGTGATTTTGTGATTCTGTGAAATAAGTATTGAAATACAGGCAAAAACAAACAACAAAAACATCTGTAAGAATCCAGAATAGACATTCATATAATATTAAAATCCACTTAAAGTGAAGGTGATGGTAAATACACGGACACACACTGGAACGAAGTTCAGTTCTGAGGACCGTGAGTTGTGGATGAGTTAAAAAGGTGAATTAGCAAAATAAGTACTGACCATTTTAGACTTTTGGGCTTCCATGAAGTACCTAAGGAAAGGGTGTAGTATGTCATGGACAGGATAATAACTTTGGTATCACATCTGAACCAGACAGGAATTGGCTGATTGTACCATATAAAGATATGATCTCAGGAAATGTATGGCTCACAAAGATATATGTATGTTTTCTTTTTCCAAGGGACCAAAATTCCATAAGCCTAGGAGAAAGGTAATAGGAAAAACTGCAAAACAGTCAGCAAATGGCATGATGTGTGAAACACAAGACTTGGTATACTGGCTCTCAAAATCTAGTTATTTGACTGAAAAAAAGGGGACCAAGTCAACTTTTTCAGGGAACTTAAGGAACTGAATAAAAATATTGTGATCAAATACTTGTCCAAATAGCAGAAATATTTGGTGAGGTGATATTTTTTAAAAACTAAATGCATGAACAGGATTTTGGCTGATTGGGTGCAGTGCTACCAAGACCAGTTTGTCAAAAGTTATGAACTGTCAGAAGACACTTTCTTAAAGTTGTTTTCTGAAAATGTTTGGTACTGGTAACATTTCAGTATATATCAACCAAGATGCACTTAGGTCTCACAGTGGTTAAAACAGGCACAGATGAACACCTAGGGAAGCTCTCTTAATGAGCTTTGAGAACTGGGAAACTGCAAGAAGTAATTTTAAAAAGAACACTGCTGATATCATTTGCAGAGTCTCCAGCATTTAACAACTCCAAAGATGCTAAGACCAAAGAATAAAAGAATGGATATTCCATCCTACTCTGCAGTACAGCATGGCAGATGTTATCAGTTAATTCACATGCACGTGATCAGCCATAACAATTAGCCTAAACCCCTTGCATCAATACAAAATCAATATGGATGCCAGGGCATAAAGAGATTCAGAGTTCTGATGCCTGTTCTACACTTGTTTTGGACAGAGAAAAGATACAAAATTCTTCACAGACATTTCAAATGGAAAATTTTGGATCTGTGTTGCTACAGAGACATGTGCTTGAACGTCTGCCTCTAACGTGACATCAGAAATGTGACTACAGCAGAAAAAAATGCGTGAAGAAATCACAAAGGAAATGCAAAGGCCTGGGTACAGCTGTACAGACCTTCTTTGTTTGAAATACAAGGACAATTTTAAAACCAAAATTAGACCATTTACTGCTGATATCTCACTAAAGAGGAAGAAAATCTGAATAAGCACAGAGAAGGGTAAAAAATTTTTGAAAAGTAGAAAATTATTCTGTAATGTGAGTTTCATGCTATAATCTCCTTTAAGAAATTCTCTTAGATGTGTAGTTGCACCTGACACATAAACAAATGGTATGACACAAAGCAGTGAGTGCAAATGGCTGGAAAATTTAAAGGTGATGCAGTATCTGGGAAAGAGCAGGATAGATGTGGAGAAGTCAGTGTTTCCCATTGCCCTTTTCCCAGTTTGAAAGAGAGTGTTCAATGATCAGCAGGGTGTCCCTAGAAGAACCATGTCCACCAGAAGGAGTTTTGGGATCTGTTTGCCCACATGTACAAATTGCCTACATGGTAATCGCAATAACCATGATGGCCGGTGCAGCCCTGTGGCACTCATTCCTCTGGCACCAGCAGGTCCTCAGCTGTTGGCCCATGATGGTGATGTGAAGTGAGTCAGCTGATCTGGGGAGGCAGAGGATGCTGAGGAAGGTTAGCACAGTTTCAGTGATAGGAATCGTGCATTGTGTCTGATATGGTAAATACTTGTCTTTATTCTATAAGAGATTATGCAAAACATAAATAAATGGCATCTATGTAATTCTGCTGCTGGGTTGTACTATCTGATTCAAAACTACTTTTACTTGAAATAAAAATTCACCACTTTTTTCTGTTGCAAAGGAATAAAGAAGCAGCATGACTGTTGGGTGCCATGTCAGGTATAAACACAAAAAACTAAAAGGGAGTTGGATAGCTTAAGTCATATATATAACATGTGGACTAAGCATATAACTGGGATTTTAATATTCTATCAATAGATTTGTAGCTGTCTATTTGAGTAAAAGGCACTAAACTGATTTCTCAATAATCCTCTATTAATGTACAATCTATGTGGAAATTCTTAATCATGATATGTAAAATCAAGGGCACTAAAAGTATCACATCCATTATGAAACTGATAAATGATAAAAAGGTGCACAAATTTCACTTCATGTGCATTGTGTATTGCGCTGGGAGCTGAAGTGAAGTTTCTGGTTGTGATTTATATGCCACTAATAGGTTCTATTCTGGGTTATGTTTTTGGATTTATGGTTGTCCCTCCCTCTGTTAAACTGCAGCTGGATAGTATTAAAACATTAGTTTCTTAAGTGTATGTATGCACACATAGATATGCTTGTTAACTGTTTATATCAAAGATCTCCCTTTTAGTGCTGAACCAGGAATAACACAAATGTGTTCAAATTTACTATTATTTTAAACCATTAAGCATGCACCTATTCTTACCTGCTTGTTCTAATCTGGAAAATGGCAGTATAACAGAATTGTCTGTAGTCCTACACCAGCTTCTGCATCATAACTATTTAAAGCTCAGACGTTTGTCAAGTTTCATTGAGACAGACCAGTACTGTGCTTTCCCTCCGTCCCAATGGCATATCTTTAAAGTTTACAGCCCAACTTTAGAGCTTATTACCTGGAATCAGTAGAGGGGGTTTTTTTGGCTTAGGAGACGGATGTTGTTGATAAGCTGAGGTCTTCTGTTCTTGGTTTAACCGAATGATAAAACAATCTCATCCTCTTTGACGATGAGTAATAAAGCATTGCTATTTGGACAGTATCAAGTATTCATGTGTCACCATAAAGATATTTTAGCAGCTGGTGACAAACCAGTCGGCCATAAATTAAAGTATGAGAACATGTTTATTCTCCCTCCTTTCAAAATTATTTGGAAACACTGGACTTCCCTGATTTGGAAACACTGGACTTGCCTGTTTATGAGACTTTAGGGAAGAGGGGATATATCCCAAGCAGTATCAGATGACATTGCTTCTCATGTTCTGCTGTGTTAGTGCAGTGAGGCTTGCTGGTTTACACCAGATGAGGATATGCAGTGCAGCTACACTGCAGAGATGTTGTCTTCAGAGGGGAAACACTCGTGGCCCTACTAAAGCTTATTTCAGAGGATTCATTTGGTCTGTTCTTGTCCATTTCTCAGACTTCTGACCAATGTCACTTGTAAACACAGTTCTCCTATGAGCTCAAGGCAGGAAGCTCCTCACATCAGTCTGCATGTTTGTTGGGCTACTTCATTAGCCTTTAGAATAATTAAAATCCCAATTTCCATACAAGAAATATAATTAAAATAACAGCAGAGACATTGTCTTGTGGGTGGATTTCTTATATCCAAGCCTCAGCTCATTTACACATTGCAAAATAACCAGAAGCATCCTAGACCAGCACAGAGTGCTCAGCTTTGGTCATTTTCTTATTGCAAAAATGGATCTATTTCCCTGAAGTTACAGTCTACAGTGAAGGCACCTGATTCATCAACAGAAAATTATTTTCAGTTTTAAAATGTAGTTATGCTAAAGAGTAAGAATGCTATTATATAAACTTTTTTTTGCTATTAAAATGTTATGCTTAGGGAAATCCTTATCATTAAAAACTGCCTGAGAAGCATATTAACGTAAACAGTTTCAACAAATCATGTATCCTAATTGGATAGGAAGAAAAAAAACGGGGGAAAAGTGCTTATCATAGCTGGATTGTACAAAGTATCCTTGATTTCCTTAATCATCAACCCTGTTGATTAGAGTCCTCCAGGACCTTTTATAAACTGAAACCTTGCTCTGGATGACCTCTTATTTTCTTTTCCTGCCATTTGTGTGACCCTCGTTGTTCCAGTGGTGTAACAACCCAGGCACACACAGATGTAAAGAACTTCAGGAATACACTGCTAGCCAAATGCAACTGAACCTTGTAATCCCAGGTGTGTCAGCCTTGCTTCTCTTGCATGTGCATGGTTCCCCATGACAACTGGAGCTGCATACGCAGAAACATTTCAGAAGGAAAAGCTCCTCAGTTTGGATGAACTGTGCTTTGAGAAGGAAGAAAAACTTTCCACTGTCTGAAACACCAAGGCATCTGCCATCGTGGTTACTGGGAGATGCTAACTGCGAGCTTGAATAGCCAAAAAAGTGACAGATTATAGTGATGCTGGTGTAAGGCCAAATGCAGTTGTGATTGGAAAAGGATAACAAGATAGGAAAAAAGCATGAAATGGCAAAGGCCAATGCACCTCTGCTTTACCTAGAAAGGGAAGGGTTAGGTTTCCAGTAAATCTTAACTTGCTCATCAGTTCAAGTACAGCCTTGCTTAAGTTTGAAGAGGGCCAGATTTATAAACAGTGCAAGATTTTCCCATTCTGATATGTTGTTTCTCATATCTCTTAAGTAATTCAAAATTAATGAGGTTCCATTATATTATATGTAGGACAGAGATACTTGGAATGCATCATTTCTTCAGCAAGACTACAAAGCACGAAGTCTAATGATTTATTCCATCACACACCTTTCCAATTATGTTCTGATCTTCTGTTTCAATTGCTAAGGAACTAAACTCAAGTCATTTCAAAGCCTAGATTTATGTTTAAGTTTGCAATAAGCCTTCCAAATGAAATATAAAATAATAAAAATCCTGATCTTGTCTGGGATGCATCCTTCCAATTTCTGCTCATGGAAGACCAAGAACCTTGTAACTTTACAGCTGCCATAGGAAAAAATAATGTCATTCCCTAGCCTGTATCAAACTTGACAGAGATTTGCCTTTACATTTTGACTGAGTGCCCTGACTACTAAAACATTACTTTTTTACACAGTAGTGTGGAAATCTTTGTCTCTCTCTCGTTTTGACTGAACAAATCCAAAATAAATCAAAGCTCTCATGTGTACTACTACGAAGAGTTCCGTTTCAATGCATTTCATTTTTTTTGGAAAATCCTTTCCCTTTAGACTTTATTATATTTTATATTAATTCCCTTCAAAATCGTATTTTCTTTGAGGAAGTAGGAGTCACGAGGATATAAGGATAAGTTTGAAACATCACTATTTAAGTGCAAAAATAAGTGTGAAACCCCATCTACATTTTCTTCAATGTATTTTCTTTTATTAAAGGTTACACTGTACTTTAAAATCTCCAAAAACTTGCTATGGGTGGAAGAAAATCACATACAGCATTTTTAAAAGCAGCAGTTCTTTTAGCCTCCCAGTGCACAGAGACGTATTTACTGCATTTGAGCTCAATATAACTACAGTTGTTATATTGTTTAAGTAGTAGAAAAAAATGTTTAAGTAGTAGAAACCTTAGTTAATTTTGAGGTGATATAACCATGCATAAATTTGTAATGGTTCTAGAAATGGTAACTCTTTTTCTCAAGGAAAATGTATTTCACATTTTTTCCTCAAGAAAAATCTTATACTCTTACCCTACCCACCAAAAAAAAAAAAAATTTGAGAAAATATCCTTTTGTTCTTTTTCTCTCCCAAAATAGATGTATCTCCAAGAAGTTTCTCTTCTTAGTATATGTGTTTGTGTGTGAAAGACAAATATGATTTCTGTCTCTACCACACAAGGGCACAATGTGGAACACAGACTCTCAGACACATGCTTTCAGCACACAATAACTTTTTTCATCCTTGTCTCACTGAGCAAGCATAGCACCCATAGTATAGGTAATAAATACATATAGCATAGTACAGGTAATAAATACAAAACTGCATAGCACTGATAGGAACCAGAAGAGTAAACTTTCAAAAATAATTACCTCTTTCCAACTCCTACCAGCAGTTTTGTGATACTATTTTAACTGACTTGAAGCTGTGGATTAGTCCTTCCAGGATCGTTAAGTACTTTCTGTCCTTGCCAGTTCCCCATCAGAGGCCCTGCCGGGGTCTAGAGTACAGGAGAGGACACACTCCTGTGTGTGTGGATCAGCTTCAGTAAGATGCCTGGGACAATTTCACTGTGCTTACAAAGCGTATCGCCCATCTGTACTCACCGTATGTTTTCCAAGGAAACAACAAACTTTAGTCAAGTAAAATGTGATTAAATTTTAACAAGAAAAATATTTTATTGCAAGCAAAGAATTTTTCATGCTTCTCAGACCTTTCCTTCAGTATCTTTTACCCTGTCCCAAAGAAGAAACTTCCTTAGGAGAATCAGATGTCGGGTGGCCTGGATGCCTGCCATCAACCCTCATAAATTCAGAGGCATCCTCTAAAAATGTGTAAACCAGATTTGACAATTCATGATTTAACTACCACTGTAAAAGTGGTAGTTAAATAACTAAAGTACTTATTCTTCGTTTTTTTCCAGTTGGCTTCTTGTCCATTTTATTCTTGGCCTACACAGAATTTCCTACAAGGAAATGTACCACAGGGTAGCCAACTCTTAGGAATTATTGTTACTATATGTGGAACTTTTTCAGTTTTGTACATAATCCTTTCTGAAGTTGTGCAATAACACTGCCCATGGAATTAAGCTGACGTTTCTTGTAGTGGAATAAAAAGAAAACCTTAAACAATCACACTCATTTTTCCATGTGTTCTTTTCTAATAAAAAATGTGGCATTTCTTCAGCCACGTTTTAGCAGAGGGATCTTATTCTGTTTTTGTGACTGAGGCATTCAGTATGGGATTTAAAAAACCAAAAATAAAGACACTGAAGAAATCTCTAAAAGTGCTTTCAGTGTAATGTAGTTACAGAAGCTGACATGTTTAGGAAGGAATACTATGTTTTCAAATTGTTCTATGACAGCAAAAGCAATTAAGTCCACAATTTTTCAATGTACTGCCACTAACTGTAATTTAATAAAGCACCATTACATGGCAAAACATTAATAATATCATTTGTTCAGGTAAATTATTGCCTGAGTTGACACATATGATATTTACAGCCTTATTGGCTTGTAGAGTTGTAGGGTCTCACAGTCTAAAACATGCAAAATATTTATTGGGGAAAAGTCAATATTAGGTCAACCCTACCCTTGCAAATATTCCTCTATTTAATTCATTTGCAGTGCTTTTTCGCCAGTACCACACTAGTCCTCATCCTGCAGGAATAACAAATTAATTGGCTGACAAGGAACAACTTACTTCTGGACAAAGAAATATACTGGGCTGCCAAATAAAACACAACTTCCATCCTTTTCTTCTTGATGGGCTGTTTAAGAAACTCCATCAAGTACTTTTCTCCTTTTGTGAACATACAAATTGTTATTTTATCATTTCATAACCTTGTGATGGTATTCCAGAAAAGTATCTAAGTTTATAATTCCATACAGTGTGTATGCACTACATCACTGCATATCATTGAGCTGCAGATTTCCTTAGGGTATGGAGCTGATTTGTGCTCCAAGCTCTATTACTGCAACTCTGTTGACCTCACTGTTGTAAAGAAAACTTTCTTGGAATAAAAATTGCATAAATACATGTTGATGCTATTAAAATAGACAGTCTTAAAGAAGGTTCCAATGTGAAAGAAAAGCAGGCCAAACAAGCAAAGCAAAATTTCTAAATGCTTTCATTCACAGGTTGTCCAGGGAAAGTTCTGCCTAGGGTGGGTATTCATTCATTGCCTTACAAGCAGTTACATACCCATTGTATGTAATTACACTTGCATGTACCTTAACCTACTGATGGGAACAAATTGATTTCCCAAACTCATAATCACAGTTACTTCACCTGTATATTGCAACAATGAGAATATATCTCCCAAAACTTTTAGCTTTTAAACTAAGAACTAATTTTATGGATGTGGATATGGAACATTTTTCTCTAGCTGTATAAATTACCTGTGCTCTGATGCTCAATATCCAAAGTCTTAGAGTACTTTGCTCTGATATTTTTGTGTATTATTCAGTTCTTCGGTGTTTCATATTCAGCGGCCAATCTTAGCTGATACTTGATGCTATTCAGGTTAGGCTTAGACCCTTCACTGTGAAGCTCTAAGGACTGTGTGCTGCTTGCAGATGTGTAACCACCCTGGGGAGCAGGATCCCAAGTTTGGCTTGGGATGTTCAGATGCTCAAGGTGGATTGCTAGACACAAACAGTAGTGACAAGTTTCCTGATGTTCAAGTGCTGGTTATCTGTAACAGGCATTTTTCTTATTTGCCATTTCTAGGAATTTGTCATGATTGTTGTCTTTGGTTTGGAATTTATTATTCGTATCTGGTCTGCTGGATGCTGTTGTCGATACCGAGGATGGCAAGGAAGACTGCGCTTTGCGAGGAAACCATTCTGTGTAATAGGTGAGTGTCCCAGATCTAGTTATTTTAAGATAAACACCTTCACCCATCTGTTTTGTTTCTGAATGAAAACTATTGGAATCAGACTCTGTTTACATCAACCAGCTTTAAGTCCAGAATAGCTGTGTGCCAACTCTCATCTGCCCAGGGTTTCTTTAGATATAAATCATTATATCCCTAAAAACCAGTCAGTCCACATTTCTTATGTTCTCCAAAAGACATTTTCCTATGAATCTCATACAGCTGGCCTATATATTGGACAAATGAGGGGTTGAGAGCTGATCTTACTGAAGACCAGAGGAGTTGCATGCTTTTAATGGATACACTACATCTTGTACATACATACATAGATGTCATGTACATATGTGTATATATCGTGTTCTCCTTGTTTAACCTCTGTGATCAGACACTACAAGGAGTTTGAAAACCTCCCTAGAGACATCTTCTGACAACATTGCTGCTTCCTGTTTTGCTGTTCTCTGCATGACAGTCCACATATCAGCTCTGCAGTGACACTAGCATAAGATACAGCATCTTCTTCATTATTTCTTCTACATCTCTTTCAAGAACTATTCCTCCCCTTCTTTGCTCTAGAATTTGTCTGTGAGAATGGTGAATAGACTCATGACCAGTCAAAACCCTATTTTGAAAAGGGATCTGCAGGAAAACAGTTTCCCAATAAAGGCAGAAGTCAAAGATCAAATTCATCTGATAACTCACAGGAGGTGTGGTATAGATTTCCACATTTTCTGTAAAACTACTCATAGCTACCCTCCTACTGTTGGTGAAATAGTTCAGGCAGGTCTTCTGGCACAGATCACCCTGTAGGGGGATGGGTTACTTCACTTGATTATGGTATTTTCTTCTTTCTCTGAAATTCACCTGCTCTTCTCATTTCATCTATGTTTATGTAAGCA
The DNA here is from genome assembly GCF_965178545.1 of Coloeus monedula. Lineage (NCBI taxonomy): Eukaryota > Metazoa > Chordata > Aves > Passeriformes > Corvidae > Coloeus > Coloeus monedula. The sequence goes on along the minus strand of NC_138782.1, from coordinate 89,020,890 downwards.
GTTTCTGGCCCTAAAAGCATCTTTTCTATCCCCCTAGGAATCCTACCACTTGCGAGTGGAATTAATTAGTAGACAACAGTCTATTGCTTGTCTACTTACATACAATGCCTTCCTATGCTGGTTCACTGGATGGAAAGGAAACTTTGCTCTGTAGCTTCTGGAAAGTAAACCAATAGCTTTAATTTCTTGCCATTGACTGTTCTGCATGTCTCTTCTTCTATTGATCGGCTTTGGTCCATTTCTGGACTTTAGCATCCCAGAAGGGAGTTTCTGATGTTCAGCATCTCTCCAGATTTGATCTTTTGAGGAAAAACCAAATCATCTTGCAGCTCTTGCTACTTAAATTAATTATTTGCCTGACACCTTGGCTTTGCAGTCATGGCAAAGTGTGAGGCAGCAGCAGAGGTCAGAAGGCTGTGTTACCCGGAGCACAGTCAGTAGATTATTATCTCCCTTTACTCATCGCTCATTAGACCACATTCAAGATACTGCACCCCATTTTCCCCCTCCAATACCATACCTGAAAGACCTTAATAAACTGGAGTGAGTTCAGTGAAGCCATCAAGTTGATCAGTGCTGTTGCCCTGTGAGGAGAGGCTGAGAGACCTGGGTGTGTTCAGCATGGAGAAAGGATGGCTTCAGGGGGGAACTCAATGAAATCAGTGCTAAAGCCTCCTTAAGTGCATGTGACCAGTTTGGGCCTATTACTGTTAATTATTTTCTAAGTCATCCATTCAATTATTATTTCCGTTTATTGTTACAGTGGAACAATAATATTTTAGAAGACTTAGTCTGTTTACTATTAATTAAATTTGCTATATATCTCCAGCAGATCTTTTCCCTGATTATTTTTTTGTGATTAAACACAAATCACATAGGGCAATGGCCTAAGGGCTAGAAATAACAAATTTGAGGATTGCCTCAAGGGTCACATTTAGACAGCCTTTATTTTTTCCATTAATGACCTAATAACCAGAGAAGTTTTATTCAGGGCCAAAGCTCTGTGCTTATGTTAGTGTGCCTACAATGTCACTGCTCTGACAAATTAGTTCATCAAGCATTGCTGTGTGCTATCAGGTTAGTAATTACATCTATCAAATTATTTGACAGTTTTGTACCCTTGTTTATTTCTGTGAAAATGGGAATAACAGTGTATGATTAAACCTTGCTTTGTATTTTGTCCCATGTTACCTGACATCCCTCATTTCCTCTGCTTGTATATGAGCTGGTTTACATAATATAAAGGGCATAGTAACACATCCTTATAGGCATGTAAGGTACTTGAATATGTACATACCCCTGCAAATCCTAAATGTCACAGGTATATCACTCCGAAGCTTGGCTGTTAGCACTGCATAACAGTGTTGCTGTGCTGTGTTGCTCAGAAAAGCAGCAATCCAAGCAATCCATATTCTAACTGCTCCCTGGAGCCTCTGGAGACCAGGGATGCTGACAACCAGGAAGAACTTGATGCCTGTGCCTTAGCTCCCTGAACATCCCCAAAATAAAAGAGAGCATGTCTAACTGGGAAGATATAAGGCATCCACTCCCTGTCAAGCCATTTGGGGACACTGAAATAAATGAAGAGTCCATTGTCCTTCCTCTGGCAATGGGCTCTCAGATGGTGGTATGTGACCTGACAAAATTAAACTTCTGGCCACTCTCCTATGTGTATCAGAGGATTTACCACCACAGTGAAATGTCAGTCTGTGAGGGCAGCCTCCACTTGGGACACTGTAAAAATAGTTAGGAATAATAAATAAAATGCTCTGGATCAAAGGAGTAAGATGCTGCTGGTCTCACCTTCATGTCTGAAGTCTGCTGAGCTGTCCAAGAAACTTCTTCCTCTCCACTGACTCTGGAAGAGACTTAGGGACTCCTGTGTGAGAAGGCCCAACAAGAGCAAGTGAATTTTAGACATAGAATCATAGAATATTCTGAGATGACCCACAGGGATCATCAAAGTTCAACTCCTGGCCCTGCACAGGAGCACCCCTGAGAGTCCCACCAGGTGCCTGAGAGCATTGTCCAAACACTTCTTGAACTCTGTCAGGCTTGGGGCTGTGACCACTTCTCTTGGGAGCCTGTTCCAGTGCCCAAACACCCTCTGGGCAAAGAACCTTTCTCTAATATCCAACCTAAACCTCCCCTGACACAACTTCAGGCATTCCCTTGGATCCTGTCACTGGTCAGCACAGAGAGGAGATCAGTGCCTGTCCCTCCTCTTCCCCTCATGAGGAAGTTGTAACTGCAGTGAGGTCTCCCCTCAGTCTCCTCTTCTCCAGGCTGAACAGGCCAAGTGCCCTCAGCTGCTCCTCACACAGCTTCCCCTCAAGGCCCTTCACCATCTTTGTTGCCCTCCTTTGGACACTCTCTAACAGTTTAATGTCTTTCTAACATTGTGGCACCCAAAACTGCCCCCAGCACTCGAGGTGAGCCTGCTCCAGTGCAGAGCAGAGCGGGACAATCCCCTGCCTTGCCCGGCTGGTAATGCTGTGCCTGATGCACCCCAGGACAGGGCTGGCTCTCCTGGCCTCCAGAGCACACTCCTGACTCTAGTGCCTAAACTTTATTCAATTTAAAGTTGGGGGTGGAAACTCCTATTTCAGAATTTTTTCACGTTAAATTTGAGCCTACTTCTAGTAATATTACATTTCTCCAGGGGAACTAGACTTCCTGGTGGTCCAGCCAAGTGAAAGATTTCATATATTTCAGTTAGTCCATCAGCAGTTTCACCACAGCTGCTTCTATTTCACCTCTAGTCAAGCTACAGCATGATGGAAATGTCAAAAGTTCAAATTCTGTTGAGCCTGCAGAATGAGCAAATTCCCAACAGGAAGCTTAAGTCCATTATCTGTAATCAGGCCCTTGAACTTCATGGCTGGTAAACCTTGTTTCAGAGCATTAAGTGATAGCAGCGACTGTTGCTTATTACTGGATCTATTTTTCATTAATTAGAGTTGTAATGAACCATCATGTGGCACTTTTGTCAAACCTTTATAAACAAATCCATATCTAGTGTGTTACAAGATCTTCTGAACATTTAATTTGAATTACTTCAATATATTTGTGTAGTGGCACGTTGTGTGTCTGTCACCTTGGTATTTAGACACATTATATAGTTTAAATACAGACAGATAGTAAATCTGCTGCTTGTGATAAACAATATAAACAGCCCCTTTCCAGTGTAATTTGAACTCTAAATAACCCAGAGATGGTCTGTAATTAAGTATATCCTTGACCAAGAAGACATATCTCACATCACATCTCATTATAAAACCCAGAAAAAAAAAAGTTGCAGCAAATTTCACGTTTGGGGATCTCCTGACAGCTGAACTTGAACTCATCTCAGAAACACCCTGCCCACTTCACTCCAGAAAATACTCTGATAGTAGTAGTAGTAGCAGTAGCAGTAGCAGTAGCAGTAGCAGTAGCAGTAGCAGTAGCAGTAGCAGTAGTATTAGGCTTCAAACAAAAAAAAAACAAAAACCAAAAATTTCAGCAGCCAGAATTCTGTGAGATGAACAGAGGTGCTCTTTAGTCTAGATTTGTCCCAAAAAATGTAGATTTTTAAAATTAGTATTTAGTGGCATATCTTCATGTTTTACAGTTCTGGCAATGAAGTTTTTAGAAATGTGTAGGAAAAATGTCTGCTTAATATAATCTATGGGCATTATCCTTTCATATTTACTTTTGCTAACTACTACCTTTGCTGCTGAGTAAGGTAACATTTGCTGGGATTAAAGACTTCAGTCTCTGGTCTCCCCTTTCTAGAAGTTGTGTGTCTGCTGTTCAAAAGAAATCTAGTTTGGTACGATGCAGTTCACATTGAAGTTTCTTTCTGGTATGAGCTAGAGAATTCAGCAGCCTGTGTTTGTCCATGCCATGGTTTTTTGATCTTACTCTAGAGTCACTATTGTGTTTGTGACGTAGAGTAGAGGAGCTACTACCATGAATTGGGCAGCCTGGGATATGAGGAATAAAGAGACAAGTTTGTGATACAAAGGCTTTTAAAAGACAGTGACATTTTATTTAAAATAATTTATTTGTAATAATAGCATTCCTGCATTAGAAGGCTATAAAAGATATTTTCTTAAGCATGAGGTAGTTATCCATTTTGAACAAGACTAATATAACTCAGTACCTCCACGAAAATGTTTAGTAACTGCTAATTCAGCTCCCTTTTTTTAGGAAAGTGTCCTGAAGTCAAATATCACAGTCAAATTATTTAGAAATTATTTAGAAATAATGAGGCTCCCTGTCCATCCTCACTCAGGTTCTGTATATGATTTAAGAAGTCTTTCAAATTATTATTTATCTCTCATATTTGAATCTCAGAAAATACATTGTAGTATAATGATAAGGATAATGATGATGATGATGATAATAATAATAATAGATATTAAATGCTATGTATTATAAAATATTATGTAATATGAAAGTGTATCATAGAACTTCCAGTGCTGTTTATGAGCTGTGACTAGGAAATGTATGATAAGGAGGGAAGCAACTGACACACCAAGCAGCAGTCAACATTTTCTGGTTATAGTATTCATATGTTCAGTTTTGCTCACATTTTTTAGGGACTGGCTTTAAACTTGTTGCTGCTAGAGATATCCAGAATATGAAGGTGCTTAGAAAAATACTTTTCTTTTAATAGTCTACCTTTATTTGTTTTGATGTTCATATCCTGCCATACTATGCTGAATTCTCATCATATTCATGGACAACATAGTTTCTCAGATACCATAAATATGTGTAAGTTTGCCAATTCAAAATTAAGTAGTTATTAATATAAACACTGGTGTGGAAGTTAGAGGTAGGCAGGATTGTGCCAAATTCACTTATCTGCCTACTTCAGTGTATGGAGTCTCAAAAGTAGTAAAATGGTTTATTTTTCAAATTTTATCATTCTTATCGTCTAACAAAAAATTATATTTTTTGATGATGTGAACAATATGTCAGAGTGTAATTGATATGCAATAAAATTCTCAGCTTTCTTGGCTTCTTGCCAGATATTGTGCTGCAGATTGGCTGCTTTGGTGTGTGATATTCTTTGTAACTCCCATTTCAGATCATTGTCAGCTCTTTCCTGTAGCTTCTCTTTGAGAAGAATTGTTGCTTTGTACAAGTTCTGCTTTTGGAACAGTGAATTATGCTCTCCAGGCAGAAATCTAGATACATTAGGAACATTTTCATATTAGTCCAAAATAATCCTATTAGACTAGGAGTTCGTTATTTGGGCTTTTGCAACTGCCCATTACTTAAAGTCATTACATGAATGCCATTGGCATTCAGGACTGTGACACCCCTGGCTTGCTGCACTGCTTTACTTCAAAAGCCACTTTCAGTGTGTCTTCTATTTTACTAACATGCCCATAATTACTCAGGGGGGCTTTGTCAGCATGTTACCATAAATTTCAATGCTAATGCCTTGGTGTAAGACATTAGACAACTGTCAATTTGACTGTTTGAGCCATGTTTAACTACTCACACGTGCTAGTCAATCAAATCCTGCTTTCTCTGATGGTGTCCCAGCCTCATCCCTGTCAGCCCAAATGAAAACACTTGAAGAGGTATAAGTGGAGTTATTGCATTGGCAGGAATCTTTCCAGACTTATTCGAAAGCAACTATGGGAAACATACTGAGAAATGATAGAGAGGAAAGGAAAGGAAAGGAAAGGAAAGGAAAGGAAAGGAAAGGAAAGGAAAGGAAAGGAAAGGAAAGGAAAGGAAAGGAAAGGAAAGGAAAGGAAAGGAAAGGAAAGGAAAGGAAAGGAAAGGAAAGGAAAGGAAAGGAAAGGAAAGGAAAGGAAAGGAAAGGAAAGGAAAGGAAAGGAAAGGAAAGGAAAGGAAAGGAAAGGAAAGGAAAGGAAAGGAAAGGAAAGGAAAGGAAAGGAAAGGAAAGGAAAGGAAAGACAAAAGTGAAAAAGAAAGGAAAAGAGAAAGGAAAGACAAAAGTGAAAAAGAAAGGAAAAGAGAAAGGAAAAGAGAAAGGAAAGAATATTTCAGTTGGAAGTGAGCTACAGTGATCATCTAGTCCAATTACCTGACCAGTTCGAGGCTGACCAAAAGTCTAAGCATGTTGTTAAGGACATTGTCCAAAAGCCTCTTAAACACTGACATTCAAGGGGCATTGACTGCTTCTCTAGGAAGCCTGTTTCCATGTTTGAACACCTGCTCCATAAATAAATGCCTCCTAATGTCCAGTCTCTATGCACCTCTAGATATTGTATTGTGGGAAACTACCTCGTTCAGGATTACCTGTATTAAGTACACTTTCACCAATTCTTTTGCAGAGATTCACCCTGCAGCATATGATCAGGCAACATGCTGTTATTTCATATTTCCATCTCTTTGCTTCTTTTGGTTTATAATTATCTTTCTTATAACTGCTGAATGTTGTGATTTTTTTTCTCTCTTTGCTGAAGACTAGTTTATTTCTCTTCAAGTCACCTCTGTATGAGGGAGGTCTCCGAGAAAGGGGTTGTTGGTGCAGTTGGCTAAGAACAGTAGTTTCATTTTGCTTGACTGTATTGTTGTTTAGAAACATAGACATTTTCAGTTGCTTTAGAGATAGTGTTTGTTTCTTCATATGCAGTTTTCTGGTATCTACTCAGCTTTAATTTTTTAACTGTCAATGCTGACAGTTTAAAACAGACGCTTTGCCCACTCTTACACTCAATATAATCAAATTGATTGTCAGGTGTCTTCATCCAGCCTTGCCACTAGCTTATTAGTGATCACAAAGCTTGAAGAAATGCAGCTTCCACAGATGTTTCCATTCTTCTGTGTCCCTTCAGAGAACTGCATATTGCCCCCAGAGCTGCTGAAGTGACTGATGGGCATAGTAGTCCGGTGAGAGTTGCAGGAAATCCCTATTTTTATGATCATGTCTCAAATGGTTACACTTCAACTGCTACATTAGGAAAACACTTGTGTACAAGAGAGAAAATACAGATTTTTAATTCCTCCTTTGTACACCTGCTATGTTAAACACAGCAGTTAGTAAGGATTTGACAATGTAACAATATTGTTACACCGTGTAACAGAGTTACAGTATTTATATCACAAGTTTAATAAGGCTAAGTAGAAATATTTGCATATTTCTAGATGGCAAGCTGGGCATGTTCCGCACATTTTAATTTCCTCCCATCCCTAGCACTTAAGCACCAGGCACCCATTTACCTGTTGTCTCCCATTAAAGAAAAATTACATTTTTTATCTTTAAGCCTGTGCTGATAGCTCTCAAAATTGAGCTTTGTCCTTTGGTAATAGTTGATATTGCTGTCAATACAGATCCAAGGAAGGTGACCATCAGATCCATTTTACATCAACCTACAAAAGCTCCTAAATCGTGTAAAGGAAGCCACTCACTTTCACCCTTGTGTAGTACTGTTGCCCCAATGCAGATATGTGACCACCTGGGCAGCAGCCAAGGCAAAGGCAAAAGCTCTTTAATTCTTGGGGCTCCCCTTTGCCAGCCCAGTCTATTCATGTGACCCCTATGGTGGAGATTGTTTCATCTGTGATGAAAACACCACAAGGCAGATTGGAGAAGTTGTCACACAGAATCTACTGTATTTAAGATCTCATTTTGAGATTGCCCCTATTGGGTTTGTGAGAGTGATACCAGATTATGGAGTTTTTCCTTTCTGACAAGCACTGAACAGAGCTTCTATTTCTTTCTTCATGTCTCCCACATCAGGAAGTCTCAAGTGTGGCTGTGCAAGATGCCCCACATTAGTGTTCTCCAAATTATATAAACCTTCTTACTGGCACAGTGGTCCCTCTTAGGTTACTCACACACAAACTGCAGGTGGGGTAGCAGCTGAGGGTAAAGAGGGACTGGAGATGTCTGGTTCTGTATGTAATCTGAATAAACTCCGTATTTACAGAAACAAAGGAGTCCCAAGAGGCACTCACTGATTATGCAGACATCCAAAATAGCTGTATAGGTTAGAAATGCAAGTTCTGCTTTTAGGCAGCCGGAAGAGGTTTTTGCCTCTGAAGGGAGGCTCAGAAAACTGAATGTAGGAACTCTTTCAGCCGACACTGAGGGACCCATGTTGCTGCCTTCAACATCTGCATTAGATAACTCAGCTAGATACTGGATACCTTCTGTTTGCCCACCACTGTGTGAATTTGAGAGCAAATTTTCAATACTGTCTCTTCCCTCTCCACCTACAAACAGGCTTTGTCTCTCCTCAGAGATATGTTTTTCTCTCCCTGATCATTTCAGTATCTTTACTTGTCAGTTTCCACCCATCCATTTTCACCTACACACCATGGATTTTTCTGTTCCCACATTTTTTTGGCCTTTCCACTCCCATGCCACTGTATCGCCTTCACTTTATTCACAATCTGGGAATGCGTCAGACGAACACTTCCAGACCCCCTGCCCACCTGCCAAAGGTTTTAGAGTATGATGAAAAGGCCATGAAAGTGCACTCTCCTGCCTATAGATTCCTCCCATTATGGCTGCAAGGATCTAGCACAGACACAGCAGTGCTTCCCTGCAGGGCTGGGTCACGTAGGAGTCCTGGTTGGTGTCTTTCCACTTGCTGACTAGTGCCAGAGACCCCTAATGACGGTGTTAATACCTGTAGCCCAAAATAGCCAATCACACATTGAGTAATCAGTGGCTGACTCACACAAGAATTTGAATCACCTGAAAAATCTAATTCCAACAACTCAGGGGAAAACATCTAAACTTTAATTTCCCCCAGTTATTCCTTTATACCTCAGAGCAATGAACTTTACAAGTCAATTTCATCTTGTATTTTTTTTATCAAATTTAAATTGTCTTTTGATCTCACTTTTATAAGAAAGGGTAAATAGGAAGCATCCAACAGACCTTCTTATCTTCCACTAGTTTGCATACCTCTATCTGCCATCTCATATTTGTCTTCTGACTAACCACTCCTAAATTATTCAGCCCTTTCTCCATATACAAGTCCTGCCATGCTGTAGCTATTTTGTTTTTTTCTTGCCGATAACCTTGTGGTTTTCTTACAGCCTGATGTAATGAGCCTCTTTACTCACCAGGGGTGTATGTGTGTCTGGCTATCCATCCTGTTGCCTTTCTGCCCAGAAATTTTCAGCTGTTTTTCTCTCCACTGCAATAGCCCTTTTCACTAAGGTCTACTGCCATCCAGGAACATACAGACATAGTAAGTGATTAGCAAACCTTGTTTTCCAGTGCTTTCAAGGCACAAAACTATTTCTGGACAGAATAAGTGAAGATTTATGGAAAGAATCTGCATGTGTTACTCTCAGTTTTTTTCTTAGGCTGAACAAAAATTGGGTTGCTAAGTACTAGGTCAAAGATACAGTTTTAAATGCTTCTGTCAGCCTGTCTTAAAGCCAAATAAAACTGGTACTAAATAAATACTGCTTTATTCCTTCTGGCAGGTACATATTAATTATGTTAAAGATCAATTATTGGAAAACGCTAATAAAGTATAACTCCATGAAAGGCTTGCAACTGAACTTAACTTGCAGGAGGCCCTTAGATTTTTAAGAGTTATTAAGCCAGCTGCTAATAACATAAAGATGTTTGCTGAGGATTTATTCAGTCCATAGAAAGATTGTGTACTCAACAGGGCCATGAACTATAATTGCGAACAGTACAACAGGTGAAATGTTCCCATTAATGTTGTTATTCTTATCTGGACTAAATAAAATATGGCAATCATAGCTACAGTTTAAAATTCAGTGCTTGTTGAGCTACTGTGGTTCTCAGGCCATAGAGAAATATTTTGGCTGTCTAAGCAGAAGGTTAAATGACATTATTTTAATGTTTTTGCTATCATGGTCTGACAATATGCTACTTTTACACAGGAACAGGGTACATATACTTTTAATACACTGACACAATAGTGAGTAGCACTGGTTGATCCATTACTGGGCATGGAATTAGGATTTTATTATAAAACTTTTTTAAATTACAAAAGAAAAATCTTACTCATCTTCATTAGTCCACAATTTTAAAAGGGAATATTTAGTTTTCCCATCTAAAAATTATCCAGTATTGCCTTATCCTTTTCCTTCTGTTTCAGAAATTTTTTTGAGTACCAAGTTAACTTTTGTTGTATTTGATTAGCTTTCCTAATAAGAGTCTTTGACTTGTTTCCAGTTCTCTCTTTGCTAGAAAAGATAGCTTTATGTTTCGGTGAGTTATTTTTTCTAAGTGGACCTGCTTCAGTTATATAAAAATAACATTTATTCCAAAAAAAGGTTGTCTATATTTCCAGGAGGTTACTTTCATTTCACATTAAAATAGTTTGCTTATTCAGATGATTCCTATATATTGCAAATAAAAACTAGAAAGGGAAAGAAGGGTTCAAGGTGATTCATCTATTTGATTTCTTCCCTGGGGTATTGCTTAGCTGATAATAAGAAAAATCCAAGTTTCTATTCACAGATCAGTTTTAGTGGACTCCTTAAAATGGAAGGCAGTGACTAATGTAGCCATTTTCCACTGTTACAAACAAACAAAAAAAATTAAGTAGAGATGAGGTATTAACCTCTGGATTTTTTTTATTCCACTTCAGTGCCTAGACAGTATTACATATTTCTGTAGAACTTCTTTCTCTTGTATGTGCCACTACCATATATTACTATCTTCCTGTTTTTCAACAGCAATAAAAGTCAATTTTCACACTCATCCATGTTTATCTCTGTGAATTATCTTGGTACGCAAAACCAGCTCACTTTCCTACCTCTAAAAATACCATGTTGTTTTGCATCTTGCAAAAAGATTAAAAAAGGAAGCGAAATCACAACCTTGTTTTGCCTGTAATGACAATTAAGATGATTTCCATCCAGATGGTGTTACACATTTGAAAACACAAAGACCTTTTGGCTGGAGTGACAACAACATCTGCAAAAATCAAACAGCATCATCCATCCCAAGAATTTCCTGAAGATATCCTGCCAATTACTTTTACTAGTAGGTGACGATTAATCATAACCTGTCTGGCATCTGAGCAGAGATCTGATCCCTGCCCAGAAAGAAAAGTTATATTCAGACAGAGCTGAAAGCAAACTTTGCCAGGACCCAAGATCCTGAGCATCATTATTTTTAGAATGTGCCCAACTCAGATTATCTCATATTGCTTTGGTGGGGTTTTGTTGTTGATGGTGGTGTTCATGCTTTATTTCTCTCTAAAATTGAGGCCTTGTAGATGTAAGTCTGCTCAGCTTCTTGTGGGAGGTACAGAACTCAACTTCCTGCCTCTCCCAAATTACGCTAGAGATGTTCAGGTGATATAGTTCAATGGGTGCTATTAAATTGCTTTTTGAATGGGGGGTTATAGGCAGAAAATAATGCTTGAGAATATCATTTGAGGGTGGATTCAGGTGACCTCAGAAGGCTGCATGTCTCCAGAGTAGTCTCTAAAAAGCCAGTTTTCAGATTTTGGCTATCTTGCACATGCTGACTTTTACTTTGCTGATAAAATAGTTCTGCTTCTTACAATGAGATAATTTACAAAACATGGTAACACATCATCTTTCTAAATATGGTAATATCATTCATCTCTCTGTTCAGAGATGTAATTCCATGTAAAGATATTTAAAATTCTTTGTTTCTGGGATAAATACTTATGTAAGGTCACTGTAAGTTCAGCCCATATTTGACCAAATTTTTCTGTCACAATTATGTGAAATATCCCACTAATTTTATAGTAAGGGAACATTCACAGAGCAAAGGAACTACCCCTGGTAAAAACATTACATTTTCCCCTTTTCAATATAACTGTTGCAGCATATTCTATTCATGTTTTTTATTCTTTGCCCTCCTGAACTGGTAGAGGGAAGTGATTAATCCCTTTTTTCAAGATAAAAGCAGTTTTTTAGCCACTTACAATGAAATTACCTTTTCTGTCCCATGATCTTTCTCAACAAGTGCTCAAGGAATAGTCATACAATTATATTCCTCGCTGAATACGCCTCTATTAGGGTATTCAGAGCCTTAAACTCTCTGAAGGTCTTTTTCTTTTCTTCTTGTTGGTTTTTTTTAGCTAGCCTAAAAAGCATGAAGTACACCAATGCCCAATATGTTACTAGGCTGCTCAAAAAGGCTTCTGTTACAATAGTCAAGTTTGTGTAAACAGACCTTTTCTTTTAGGAATCTGAAAAAGAGCAACCTTATTTTCATGTACTGATGTATGTCTGAAGTCCAGTGTCTGTCATCAGGCTTTATCTTAAACTGCTTTAAATTGCCAATTTATATCAGTTTAGGAGAAATCCCATTGAATATATTTTTGTTATTATATTTCTATAGTGTGATGTGCTCATGTACAGTGGTCTGGAATGTGTGTTTTGTTAACTTTGTGTTGTAGTGTCTGATAAAAATTCAAAGTACATTTCTCCATTGATTAGATGATACCCTTTGGTCCTGACCAGCCAGCTGTAGAGATAATTGTAGGCAAATTGAAGAGAGTTATGAGAATAGCAATAAGGACCGAAAGGACTGATATCCAAAGAGATATCAGAAAAACTAAAATGCTGGTCATTCCTCCCTACCACCACTAACCCCTTAGCGACTCAGAATAGAAAGCTGTCAATTATTTCTATGTAGTGGTTGTTGCAAATCTCAATTAAAAGCTCTTTCAACTACTCAGCAAGTGAGAATAATTGCTCACAGTGCCGCCATACGTGTGCATGACCTGTGCCATGGTAAGCAGATGGAGCTGATATCAAAGCTGGTTCATGCTCTTTGTGAAGCACAGTGTCTCTGTAACACCACAGAATCATAGTGCTGGGGTTTTTCTAAAAGTAACTTTGAAATTGAAGATAATGAACTGTCCTGAGAACTATTCAGAAATGACCACTACAAGCTGTGCCTTTTCTCTGGGTCATGGATAATAACTCCAGCTCAAAATTAGACCTTAGAAGGACAGCCTAAGGGTAGCTTAGATTCGGTCATACAATTGCCCAGTTAATTTCCTTTGTGAGTTAATACAGCTGCAGGCTAGATAAAACAACCTCTTGAGATTTTGTGCTTATTTCTGCAATTTTGGGGGCAGATATACCCTACTCATATCCTAGTTTGTTGCCTCTCTGTACTGCTCTGTAACTGGCGCCATTGAAGTTTCCTACCTATTCTTAATAAGAATGTGTGAACTCTGAGCATTTTCTGTGAATTTATAGCAAACACTATTTTGATCTAGTGATGATCCAAAAATGATTAAATATTGTTCATTTTTCTATTCAGAAGAAAAAAAATCTCAAGATTCATTTAACCTGTATTGTCTAAAAGTATCATTTCTATTTAGAAGGGAAAGATGTTTCAACATATTAGCATTAAATGCAGGCAGCAGGCAAAGCTCCTATAAACATATTCTTCCTTTGAAGAATAAGAAAAAGAGAAAGATGATGCAGGTTTGTGTATTAGTTTGAGCATGTGCATGAGCTTTGAGCAGATGAGAGATCATCATTGATTACATTTCCTAATAACCATAGAATCACAGAATAGTTTGGGTTGAAAGGAACAACATCTAGTTCCAGCCCCCTGCCACAGGTAGGGACACCTTCCACTGGACGAGGCTGCTCAAATATCCATGCAGCCTGGCCTAGAACACATCTGGGAATGGAGCATCCATTCAGTTTAATTTCAGTTTAATGCCATTCCCCCTTGTTCTAGCTTTACATGCTCTTGTAAAAAGTCATCCTGTCATTCTTTCTGAAACTTTAGAGATTGTCCTGATGGCACATCGAGGTGTTGGGATGTAGCACAATATCCAAATATAGCTTTTGTGTTCCCCCTTTATATAACTGGGTTCATTCCCATGATACCTATGAATGCTGTAAAATCTCACAACATCCAAGAAGTTCATGCTAGGAAAGTTGCATTGGAGAAGTCATTAAAAGCAAAACAGTCCCTTGTGATGATTTATGATGCCTCCTTTTCTAGAACTGTTATTCTCTCAGTCACATTATTAATCTCCTAGTTGCCATTAGAAATGCTGATAGTTTAGGAATGTCAACCACACCTCCATCAATAACACAAGCAATCCAGATTTTCTGACCAAACCAGAGTTTCTGCCTAGGGCAGCCCAACACTGGCCTTCCTCTTTGAGGTGGGGAACTGGGACTAGCACATCTTGCATGAGTTATTTAAATTTTGGGTGGTTGCACTACTGGCCTTCAGTTACTTGTCTTTATTTACATGTTACTCTTTTAGTGACATTGGACAATATATATGTGTAATCTGTTACACACATGAGTTCTGGGCTCATCTTTTTTTTGTATTTTTCATGAAGGGACCCTGTTTTTAACATGGTGGCTGTCAAATAAAAAAGCTTTTGTCAGTTAATAAGCGCGAAACTTTAGTGTAATCTCAGGGGTTCCTTGAGTGGTATAGGTGAAATGTTAGAAGTGGAAGAATTAATTGTTTGAAATTTAATTTGAAATTAAGTGTTCAAAAGTGAGCATTGCAAAAGCTGCTGAGAGGATTTGAAATCTCAGACTAGAGTTAATGAGGGAGGATGTTATGTGCGGGGAAAAAAATCTGAACATATTTCTAAAGAGTGAATAAAATCATCATCATGGCTGAAGAGAGGCCTAACATTTTGGAAGATCATACATAAGATATTAGCTTAGGGAAAAAAAACAAACAAAGGGGTAAATGTACATCAGAAACCTCTGTCTTTTAATAAGTCAACATAGAGAATTTTGGAATTATACTGCCCATTACTCAATTTCACATCTGAATCTTTTCTGGTGCTTTACAGAAAGACACAGAGTGAAAACTGAGACCCCATTAAATTAATTGAAATGTTGCTATTTAATTCGACATGTTTTCCTACTTTTGCCACTAAAAGATAAAGAGGAAAATAGTGATAGAGTTTGGGAAAGCCTTCTTAAAATACAGAAGTACCATGGAGACTTTAGCTACATTTGCATGGAATATGAAAGGAAGTTCAGAATAATATTTTGCTCTCTTGGTTTAAAAGAGGGCAAATGCCACCTGAAGCATCCTATATAAAAGTATGACACAGAGAAAAATCATAATATAATTAACTTTTTGGTTTTTTCCAGGGTATGTTTAGATAAGAAAATCAAGCAAGTTTAACATACTCCGAAGCAACTTTCAACTGTTGCAAACTTTTCTTAGAAGTCTGATTTCATTCCAAGAAGGGTTGATTTTGATTTATCTTACACCTGTTCCTAGCAAGTTAAACTACACTGAAATAACGTGCCTGCCTGCCTTCCCTACCTCCTAGGAAAACACAACCAGGGAGGGCTGCCTTAAGCAATGGACACATTCCTCCCTTCCCTATTTCCAGCCTGAGGAGTTGGGGATGGAGTTTTGGTGGGGGTTGCGGGGGTGAAGAGTGAAGAAGATGAGAGAGCAAAGTGTGAAAAAAACACCACCAGCCTAGGAAGATTCTCCTTCCTTCAGCTGTTTTTCAAACAGGTTACAGTGCATTTTCTGCTCCACTTTTTTCTTCAATCTTTCTTCCCTTTAGGGAGAACCTCATCCCTGCCCTCCAGATAGAAGCGCATACACAAGTAGATGTGTATTTGGACCAATGCTTTTTAAAAGGGAAAAGAGAACTATGCTGCTGTTGGCATCTTCATCTCTCATGGTCACAGAGGACCAGAGACCCTCAGTGGGCTAGAAGGCTCCCAGCAGTGCAGGGCAGAGGCTGTGCTCTGCTGGCAAGACTGAATTAATTTGAATTTTTTTCAGTGGCAGGCCTTCATAAAACTCTATGTTATAAAAAAACTGTCAGAGCTCTGGAAAAAGTAGGAATAAGGGCAGGAGCAGGCCACTGAATTCTTTAGAACATTTTCCTATTAGAAGTGTTGAGGGTAACCAAAAACCCCAGTAAGCATTTTAATAATTTCTGGACTAAATGCATAATTCCCAATATTTGGGTGACCTTATTATTTTTTAAGTTCTAAGAATGATTTTCAGGGGCATATACTGCTTTTCTAACAATCTCTAATTTGCTGCTACCCAGTCACCACTAAATAAAAATGGCTGTTCCATTGCTACTCTGCTCAGGACAAGTCAAGATCACCCTGCCATCGGGTTAGTCATCACGGACACCGCTTCTTCAGCACAGTCTGTATTGCTCAAGGCATTCCAGCACCTTCTATGTTAGCCTTGGATCCAGATAAACACAACTAAATATAGAAAGACGTTTGCTTTAAGTGGGTACATGTGTGCTAACTGCCTGTGCTGGCAGTATAGTCAACCAAGATCTAGGGCTTAGTTCAGCAGAGTACAGAGAGGTGCCTGTCCCGTTACATGATATTCCCTGCTCCCCAGTCACTTCTTCTGAAGTGTACATCTTTCCCAGGTCCAAGAGCATAGCTGTCAGATCTAGGGGATATCTCAGATACCTTAAGGCATCTCAGATGGCACTGGACAAATAAACTTGGGCAGCTGAATTAAGTCTTCCTTGTGCGAAGCCCAGAGTGTGAGGCAACTGAGCAGCCAGCAGAAGCCCTCCTGAGGATTAGCTGCACCTCTCTCAGCTGATGTGATTACCTTGTGCTGCTTGGGGAGTTTAGACACCTGCTTCACATGTAGACATCTAAATTTAAATATCTGCACGTGGAGCTCAATCCAATTCCATCCATTTTTCTGATCTCCATTAGAATATGTGATGTCCTTAACTTTTCCCAGCCAGTTTTCCTATTTCTGAATTCTCACCCACACCTCCTGCATCTGGTTGTTGTGAGCTTGAGATTTGTACCGTGCAGAGACACCCCAGGATACCTTGTCCACTTCTGACTCTTCTTGATCTCCAGACTCGCTGGATTTAGAAGCAAATGCAGCATTTTTGGTAGCCAATTATGTAGTAGCAACATATGATCCACATATGTATTAGCCAAAGACATTTTAAAAAGAGCGCAAGACAGGCAGAAAGTCAGCTTAGGCCAACACAGAATGTAAAATAGTGACACCAGCCAACAGTGAACATTCAGGGAGAATTGCACAAGCAGGGCAAACATACAGTGATATTTCTCTACAAGAGTTTCTCAGCCCCCAACATCCTTCTACTTGAAGACGTCCTGAGCCAGAAGTGGGCTTTTTGGTGTTAATTAGCCCAGGATTAAATCTTCTCCCATAAGACCATCCAGCTGGCTTTAAACCTATGTAGGTTTCTAGCCCCTTGTGACAAAAGTTTCCACAATTTAGCAGGACAGTCCTTAGACCACAAGTACATGTTTTCTGTAATGAGACAACAAAGCCATCCATAGGTGAGTTCAGAGAAATCCAGTATGTTTGTCAGAGAGGAAGGGTATTTGGACCTCAGCTTCCTTTGGTGGCAGAGAAGAATTAACAAAGGCTATTTCCTGCTGTACTGTGGCAGAGTAAGGGAACAGTCTCCTGCATGTAGGCACAGTCAGTATGTCTCACTGCTTGCCTGTGAAGGTGGGGGATTTCACTTTCTGGGTCATTCTTGTAGGAGCTATGCTTGGAACAAGATGTGCGTTTCTACCCAAAACAAAAGAAGTAAAACTCATATAAACAAGAACCTGCTTTCGGTTCTTCACTGACAAACATGGGTTTAGATTATCCTTGCATGCAAACATACTAACACCAAAAAAAACCAAAGATTAAAATCAGGTATTTCTTACAAGGGCTCTTTAGGCTTTTAAAGTTTGCCAAGAAATTAATCATGAGGTGAGGAAAAACAGAGCTTGTTCTGTGCTTTTCTACTCCGTGCATAACAGCATGTCTACCCCAATCATTGTAAAAGAACATTATGCCTTCTCACAGCATCCATGTGCCATCACTCTGCTGCTTCTGCTCCTCTCCCCTTAAATGCTGTTCTGGCTCTAAGGACAGCTGGCTGATTAGTTCATGCACACCAAAGTCGCTCTCACATTTTGAATCTGTGACCTGAAGAAATAAATCCTAACACTTGCTGAGCTTCAACTAACTTTCCAGGCTTTCAGCTAAAAAAATTCTTCTGAGCACCCAGTGTTGTATTTCCTCCCTTCCAAGAAATGGTACATGAGGGGAGTTGTGTCCAAAAACTACATGCCTCAACCACACAGTGTCTGTTCTCATAGGAAATTAGTACTGTCCTTGTAAGTCTGATTCTACCGGACTGTCACCCCTGGGCCTGCCCTAAGTTTTTTCTTACCTTAGTTTTCTTTTTTGTCTTTGCACGAAAAATTTGCTATGGAAAGAAATATAAAGGGGAAAGGTTCTAATCCATCTACCGATTTGTACAATTTGCTACATTAGGTTTCAAATCTCCTGCATGAGGTTTCTTCAATTTTATCCATGTGTTTTGAAAACTGCTACCCTCACTTTTCACCCTGGAGGCTCCTGAGGTAGTTTTTGACACCAACCCTGATCTCACATCCCTACCTTAAACAGGAATCTCTGTGCTTTGGATTACCACCCACTATAGGAGTGTCTCTTTTGTCCTTCTCATTCAGCTCATGTAGATGTATGTATTATTTACTGATACTTGGATATTAATGCTTTCTGTAATGTATTTCTTTCAGACATCATTGTTCTCATCGCTTCAATAGCAGTTGTTTCTGCAAAAACTCAAGGTAACATTTTTGCAACATCAGCACTGAGAAGTCTTCGTTTCCTACAGATCCTTCGTATGGTGCGCATGGACCGAAGAGGAGGCACTTGGAAATTATTAGGTTCTGTAGTTTATGCACATAGCAAGGTACGTAATCCTAGATGCTAATTTTGTCTGGTTGATATCTTCACTTGATGTGATTCAACAAGAGACCAAGGGAATAAGCATTTATCAGTTTTGAGCAGAATACCCAAAATTTTCTGACATAACATCAGTTGTAACATGAACTAACACAGATACACCAGGCCATGTTTAATGCTAAAAGTTTTAAGATATCTTGAAAATGTTGTCCTTGATATGCAGTTGTAATTTGTTATATGTTGGGGAAGTTGCTGAAGCATCAAACCATAGGAGTAGATCTTGTCCAATTTCAGAGAAAATTTGCATCCATACGGGAGCACTTGACTTATAACTGCACAAATTCCAAAAAATGTATATATAGATATTTTCATTATGTCTTCCTTGAAATGTCATTATATTCAGTCCATAAAATGGGAATTGATCTCTGTTGTCTTTTATCTAGGAATTAATCACAGCCTGGTACATAGGATTTTTAGTACTCATCTTTTCATCTTTCCTGGTTTATCTGGTGGAAAAAGATGCAAATACTGAATTCTCCACATATGCAGATGCTCTCTGGTGGGGCACAGTAAGTACAGAAAAATAACATGGACTCTTTAACCAGTATGCTAAAGTGCTTTGAATTTCACCTACTGAGAATTTTAACTTAGTGTGCTGTTCAATGAATTGTTTTCACTGACAAAAAACTGGTCTGAGAAGCTTCCTCCTTCAACTCATTTGCACATCAACAGATTATTTCAGTCCATCCTGCAGAACAGCTGTTTACGTGTTTCTGCTGCAAACCAGTCAACTAAACCTTCAAGAGAAGAAAGCATTTTAGCCCACAGCCTTTCAGTAATATAGTTTGTAACATGGCCCCACAAAGAACTGTTTGATACAAACCAGAGGGCTGTAAGCAGCAGTGCAGGAAGAGGAACAAGTGTCAGGAAAAAAAGAGGGAAAAAATCTTACATCAGCTTTGCATGAGATTATCATCAGTGCCCTTAAAAAGATGTTGTTTCTCCTTCCTCTCTACCTTGAGGACAAAGAGCAAGAATAAATATGTCCATTCTGGTTCAGCAGTGTTATTTTTTACAGGTATAAAAGCCCTAATTTACTTGAGATCATGGTTAACTATCAAATCAATTCTTTTTACTTTGTTGAAATCTGTGGGATCTAGGTACATGCCTGACTGCTTTTCTGAAGGAGGATTATATGAACATGGTTAAATAAACTAGGGTTTCAATGAACAACAAAAGGCTAGGTTTGAAGCTTTGATTTTTTTTTATGGCATAATATGTAGAGGTTTTTACTTAAAAATGCCTTATAGTGATACAGACTCCTCCACTGTGTGAGAGTTACTTAGGCAGCTTAAGAAATCTGCCTAAACAAAGCCTAAGGCAGTTATTTTCAGGCAATATAAAACTGCTTTTCTTTTCCTCCTGAAGCACTAGAATACACACAGTGTGCTCTGACAGTGTCTGGGTAGTGAAATGATACCTGGGACATGATTAATGCTGACAATATCATGGAGCACTCATTAGTTTTCTTGGAATAAGTGTGAGACCTGAGCCAGCCTCTGACACCTTTCCTTATCAGAAGGATGCAAAAATGAAGCTTTCTCACCTCAGACCTTTTGCTGACAGGATTTCATCTAGATTTAGTAATATCTGCAGACTCAGAGCATGCACACATGGACTGTGAAGAAGCCCTTTCCAAAATGTCTTAAATTATTGAAAATATCTGTAAGAAGTCTTGTCTGCATTTTGAGCTAAGGTCAAGGTCACTCACTATTATTAGGGGTAGTTAGTGTATTTGAAATTTGTTCATCTAAGGGCTAGTCATTTGTTGCATGTCTTCCCTAGAGACTATACCTCTATGTTATCAGTGCACAAAATTGGGAGCTTGGAAAAGCCAGACCTAGTAATTGTTACTTGTGCATTTACAAATATTCAAAAGTATATTTTCCTGAAACTTGTTGCTTTAGAGCATCAAGGCAAATCACTGATAAAATACACATTTTATCCTGTAAGACAAGCACACATAAAATTCATATTGGCTAAAGTCGTGAGAGAAGGTTTTGCCTTCAGTTGCATCACTGTAATTTATTTTATTTCCCATTTCTTCAAAAGCTGAGCTCTGGGTTTGTCTTTAAGCTTTCTAACCTTCCTGTATCGACATGGTTGTGAAGCCTCTGGCACTGGATGCTGATGCCCTCACTGATGAGTACCCTGGCTCTGGCAGCCTGAAAACCACATTGCCCCTTTGGGGTGGCTGTGGGGATGTGGTCCTGCAAGAGACCTTCCTGTGGAAGTGCATGTTTTTGGAAATAGATGTTTTCAAAAGTTTGATTCTCCAGGAATCAGCCTCTCTGCAAGGCCACGTGTGCCTTAGCGCTGCATAGGCAGGGAGTCTGGACTGAGCAGAGGATTGTACCCACCTGCCAGCTGGAATGGGGAAACATATGCACAAGGAATGAGAAAGTCTCAGCAAACTCAGACCTTCACTCTGGCATCTGACTGAGGCTCGTGGTAGATCCAGATCCTTCTCCCTGAGCAGATCTAGCAGCGGGAACAAGACCTTTATTTTAGAATTTGCTTCTCCACTACCTGCTGACTGCTATTTTTTAAGGAAAAGCCCTGCTAGGAAATAATCATTGTATAAAGTGGTGCTTAAAATATTTTGTACACTATGAAGTGAAAGTGTATGATTCAGAGGTTATATAAGTAGTGCAACTTAGAAAATCAGGAATCTTGTCTTGATTTCAACAGAAAAAACAACAAATTTTATTTTAAAACTTGGAAACAATATATATTGTATATTTCTATATCTTTTCTTCATTCCCTAGTGTATGACATGAATACATTTAAGGTTTTAATGCACTTAAGCAAGTGCACAAAGTTACTGGAAATCAGTAAGGGGGAAATCATTCCCCCTTACCTGTTATCTTTGCCATTTTAATAATAGTATTTTTTTTACAATATGTAAAACAGTATGTGGGAAATGCATAATGTGCTTCTTAGTCATGGTTGTTTTTACTGCCAGAGTAACCCACATGCAGATTTTTGAAAAGGACAGATTGTATGGCATTCTGGGGAAATAAATGCTTAGTCTTACTGGTTTGTTTATTTGCAAAAGTTGTTTTGACTTAAACCACAAACTACCAAACCCTGGACTGAATTCTGTCATGGCAGAGGTACAAGAAAGAAAAAGCTGGATCAAAGTCAGGCACAAATAGTGACCCTAAATTTCAGGCTTTTAGAGGCACTTATGCCTCTCCTTAAAGGATCAGCACTAGCATGTTGCAATTAACCCATTCATTAATTCAGATTATTTGAGGACCATACACTGCTATGGTTATTTCACGGACTCCATTTCTGAAGCCCATATTTTTATACAGAAATGAAAGGCAGGATATGGCATCCAAATTTACATGTGCATACGCCACTGTATTTGCAATTTTATGCTATACTGTGCAACCTGCTATTGAAACATCATGGTAATATTGCTACTGTGAATATTCTTGTGGTCAAGGTCCCCACAGTGTTGCCTAGCAGAGCAGCACACAATGGTGAGTGTTATATGAAGAGCTCGAGTTCAAAATTTGCTTTGGTAGAGAAGACAAATTCATTTAACAGACGAAAATAACAAAACTATATGGGAACAAAAGGTCAATTAAAAACCATAAGTATTTCAAAACCAAACCATGTGTGGTTTTCTGAGATATACTGGTGTTAACTAGAACGGTGTACAATTATAGTGACATTTGGTTTGTACATTAATCACCTTTAGCTGCAAATGTAATGCAGCTGAAGTTTCTGTCCCTCTTACACATTTGACAAAATTTCTCTTAATAAGTCTTTATTTTCTAGTAGTATCCAATAGTAACAGCTGGATACAAAATGGCTCTGGCACTCCACAGCAACCTGTTAGTGAACAAAACATATTACAATGAATTACATTGTCACAATGACCAGCTCAAATGAGTTAATATTGATGAAATTTTTCCCATTTAATGTAATGATGGCATGAGCAAAGTATATTTTTTTCAGTTAATTGATGTCAGGTAAAGATTCAAAAGGAAGTACTGCTAGGAGAACATAAAATGACATCAGAAAGAAAATTAGGGTAGAGAATGGCCTCCTGAGTCCTATCTCATCTAACTGAGGTCATTTAAGTTATATCATCACATTCATTATTACATTACATCACAGCATGTTTATTAGTTCCAGCAACGAGATAATGGAAGTTCTATTATCATTGTGAGTTTTGAGCCTGGCCGGATGACACTGCCTACTTTGGTTAGTCTGTCCAGACCCCTCATTTCTGGAAGTAACCAAAATGGAGTGGCTTCCATCTGGTGTAAAAGACAGGACTCAGCTAGCTCATCTAGCCATGCAGGAGTGTGATTCAGCTGCTTAAACATAGGCATACGGTACCATCAAAGGTCTGTTGGACAGTCTGCTGCCTCTCCTGTGGATGGTCCCAGTTCAGATGCCCTAATACATCTCTGGTGATGCTAGACACTTTTTTTTCAGACGAGCCCAAGTTCTACATTTTAGGATAAGACAAGTTACCTTTGAACTTTGGTCACTTCTCTCTTACCCACTTGTGGGATCCAGCCTTCCCTCACAATGCTAGCTGTAACTTCTGTCTGCTTCTCACATTATTATCAGTGATGTCTGGAAATTTCTTATGTTGTCGTGTTTTGATATCCAGTAGTTTTCCACACCCAGCTCAGTTAATTTAATCTCAGGATTACACCAGTCAGGGCCTGGCCAATGGTTTAGTCATGCACTAGCAGCATTCACAAAGATGCAGCGGATTATTCCCAAACTTGATTCTAAAGTTGTCAAGAAGAACGTTTTCTTAGTTGTGTGGTGAGAGTAGTATAAAATGAAGATCAAACCCCTTTGCTCAGTGTTGAGTAAGACAGTACAGCATGGTGCTGACACCTATAAACCCATGTAAAGACCATCTTGAGATAAAATAGCTCAAAGTGAGCAAGAGTCCACTGATATTCTTAATCACAAACTGATACCATAGTCCTTAGTACCTAGAAGAATTGAGGGAAAGGCTTTAATAGGGTCTTTTTAATTTCTTTGGAGAAATTCCAGAGATACAGTGTGTGTGACTGCTCCTGGTTTTGGACTGCTCTCAGGTCCCAAAGGTTCAAGTTTATCTCTGACTTCTTTGGAATACAGATCAGTGGCAATATCATTAATATGCAGATGACACTTGGTTCTGTTTCCCTCTCATCAGCCCAGGCAGGAGATATCTCTGTACTTTCCAGCGACTGGCAGAGATAGGGAGCTGGACAGAAGCCAAGAAAGTGGGCTCATTCCAGAGCTCCAAACTGCTTTGCAATGACTGGCCTGGAAATAAATTTTGAGGATTTTTTATTCAGGGAGTGATTTGTTCAAGTGTTTCATTCCTCTCGGGCTCTTAATAGCCTCAAACTGCTCTACAGTTGCCCTCTGATGTGAAGAGCTGTGATTATCTTCTTCAGCAAACAAATCAAGCCCCTCTGCCAGGCCAAGACCATGGCTGAACCAGCTCATCTCTGCCAGAAAAGAGAGAGTTGCATTCTCACATTCCCTCCTCCTTATTACTCGATCTCAGCCGCTGCCTTGCGCAGGCTCCGAAGCTTGTTAGGCACGTCTGTGAGCTGACACAACTGACCAAAGCAGCAGAAACAAATCACACAGAAATGCGGATCACTTTCTGCCCCTTCCTCAGTGGTATTGGCTTGCCAAAGAGTCCAGAAAAAGCCCAGAAGAGGAGATGGGGCAGGGAAGTGAAGAGGAGCAAGGAAGAGTGAGACCTGATAGGCATGCAAGGTGGCGTGTCTGTGATCAGGCTAGTGTTACAAAACTTGAGACTTGATAACCACTTGAAATTTCAGCTGCAGCCTGAATTCATCTCTCTCTCTTAGTCTCTATGGCTTTCTCAGGGTAAATTGCACTCACAGCTTGTTCCCAACAATGGGAGCAATTAAAAGCACTGTTTACTATCTACAGAGTCCTAAATAGTTGAAATCTAATTACTTCCAAAAGACTTTCCTTCTTTTGTCCCGTGGTGACCCTGACATTAAATAGAATTGTTTTGGCTGTCTTGCCTAGGAATGAACTTTGAGGAAGCTGGAAACAAAATAATGTCTCTAGAAGGCAATTTCCTGAAGAATCTGTTGCTGCCAGAATATTCACTAAGCCTGAACTTGCCCACATTTGGTACACGATGTAAAATAATTCTCCATGCACATGTTCTCCCTAATAACAAGCCCTGGAGTCCTTGGCACTCAGCCTACTGTTGTCTATCTTTGTCCTTTAACATCGTGTGCTGTTGCCTGAGCACGCGCCCCACAGCCTCCCAGCCAGCCCTCGGGAATCCTCCGCTCTGCCCACACCTCCTCCAGCTGCCCGCACCAGGCAGCTGTGTGGGTCTGAACTCTGTGAAAGCCTACAGACACAACTCTTCTGCCAGTCCAGTCCCCAGCTATGGGATTGGTGTGCTTCCTGGGGCCACGAGTAGCCTGGATGGCAATTCCTTGGGTCAGGGAATGCCCTCAGCCACATACACACACATGAAGGCCTCATCTTTTGCCTTCAAGATGCGCTCAGTGAGCCTCAAACATGCACCATTATCTCAGTGGCTGCATTGCTCGTGGCCAGAGGTCAGTGAGCCCTCCCACTTGCACTGAAACCTGCCTCCCCTTTCTTTTTGACCTGTCCACAGGTAGGTCTGAGATAACATGGCCCAACAGCCCAAGGTACCTCTGCATCTGCTGCTGCGTAGTAACCTTTGGACCTTCATGTCAGGAGTGACACAGGTGTATCTGAGCCTGTCAGGAGGAAGGGGAAAGGACCAGAAACTTTACTCACAGTTCCTTCCAGCTTTTGATTAGTGTTTTTGGGGTTTCAGAAGATAAATCACTTCAAATTGTACTGATGGGTTTGCAGAAAATGCAGCTGCTTCTTGCAATTCCTTTGACTTTATATCATCTGCAAGCATCAATGTCTCCCCTGCTATATTTTTCCAGTATGATGTCTGTATACTTTATATTTGTTTAGTTATGCAAATAGATACAGTTATATTTTCCTGCAGAAAATAAGTGAAACACCTTCACATCTGTGGAATAGAAAACTTTTTTCCTGCCCAACTTATGTAATTTCCCATCATTTCCCTCAAATTTGAGATCAAGATAATGTTTCATTATTTTTAAACTTATTGCTTATTTAGGTGTTTTTCTCACGTTTATTATTTATCTCAGTTTTATTTAGTCATAAACAGTATTACATTTTCGCAGAAAAATGTCAATGTTAATATATTTATGTTCATTTTTTTTAGAAACAGCTATATGTTTCATATGTCTTGAATTAATTAGTGGAAGTGCTGCTTCATGCAATGTAAATAATCTGCAGCTAATCTGTCAGTGACTTCTGGTAAACCATGTAGTTCATTCATTTCTTTTTAGATCACTTTGACAACCATTGGCTATGGAGACAAAACTCCTCTTACTTGGCTTGGAAGGTTGCTTTCTGCGGGGTTTGCTCTACTCGGCATTTCTTTCTTTGCACTACCTGCTGTGAGTATGCCTATAAAACTCATAAAAATTAATAGAAACTCCTGTAGGTCCTGCCATTATTATGATACAAAAAGCTGAAGGAAGCTGTCTACATGAAGAACAACTGTTTAAGCCTTTTTGCTCTGCAACAACATTGGTGAATTGCTATCCAAAATCCAAAAAAAAACGTTTGGTGCCATTGCTTTAGTTTTGCGAAATTTCTCTGACATGGACAGATGATAGAAAGACAGGGAAATAACCCTAAGTTAGGTTACATACTATTGTGTAAAGTTGAAAAATCTTCCTTTTGTTATATTACTGCTTTTCTTTCAAATTTTTCTAAACAAAACAAAAATAAAAGCAGATTATATGTTTTTCTAACTTAGACTATAGTGAAAAAAAATTAGGCATTTCTAATAGCTTGTGTTGTATGGCCATGTTGTATCGTATGTTCAAGCTTGTATGTTCAAGCTACCAACAGAGAGTAGTAGGCCTTAAATCAACTAATAGTTAATGTTGTTGAATGCAAAATATGCAACTATCATTTTCCATGAAAAATTGTAAATAAACATTACAGTTTATTTATGTTGTTTCTATCAATGTACAAGACACTAATGGAAATGGAAATTATTTAATGACTAAAATATAGTGCAGCTTCAGAAATAACTTCTTATTTTTGTGGGTAAATCTTTTTTTTTAAATTAGTTTTGAATTAGCATGAAATGAGAAGTGGCATTTGTATTTTTTATATTGTCTCCAGTGCAATGTCTTTTGATATTTTAATACTCTTATACTCTATCTATAGATCACTATAAAACATGGATGTCATAATTCTTCATTTGTTTTCAACCATATAGATAAACCAAGATTAAAAGTCAGCATTTGTCAACAGCATTAAATCGTCTGGTGCACTGCATTTATTTCTTACTCTAACTACAAAGAGTATTTCAGTATCTTTGACATACTATAATGCATGTAATTATAACTCATTACCTGTTTGTGAATCTTTGACATTTATTGACATCTACTGTAATTAATTCCTTTTGTTACCCAGTCACCACTAACAAGAAAGTTAGTCTTACCAGCACTACAATGAAAAGATGAATAACCTTACCTATTAGAGATGCCACAACTTTTGTTCCTCATGTCATATCTATGTACAGATACTAGTTTTCCTCATAAATACTTCTGTGCTGAATCTGTCTGTAAAACAAGAGGTATGTGGGAAACTTTTGCACTTCTAATATTATTTTATCCTAAGAATCGAGTGGAAATATTCTTCCTTATAATGCAGACATGTCCAGCAGAAGTATTACACTCCTTGCAAGTCAAGGAGGAAAACATCCTCAGTCTTTGGATCTATTCAGTTAGGGTCAAATTCATCTTACTCAAAGGTAAAAATGCTAAAAGAGGAGAGGTTTCATAATCACCTTTTTCATAGCCTCTAAAATGAACAATGGGCATTATTTATTGGGAAAAATCAAGGATAAATGGTCTTAATCTGTTAAGAAAAGCATTTTTTAACTTTTCTAAAATCAGAAGTTGTAATAAGTACTTCAGATGTGGACTTTGGGGTCCATATATATCTGCATATCTGCCAGCTAGTAATTTCCTCATTCCTGACTAAAGTTCCTCTGAATATCCCAGTTTGATTTTATAAATATATATCTATATCTATCTCTATGGCCTTCGTAGTTGCAGGAATACTGTGTAGCACAAACCCAGGCAATGGGTGGGGTGGGTGGTCATTGGTAGCACCACAGATGTTATGCAAGGAATCTCCTGCTTCACCAGGAAAGGGGCACTGCTTCTTTGCCTTATACTGTCATATACTGCTCATAAATGTCTTATCTGAAGCAGCCATATGTTGTAACATCTTCACAAAATCTTCATAATTGATGATGTATATTTGTTGAAAGACTACCTACACATTGATAAAATGATATTGCAGGGCATCCTTGGCTCAGGATTTGCATTGAAAGTCCAGGAACAGCATCGTCAGAAACACTTTGAGAAAAGAAGGAATCCAGCTGCAAGTCTAATTCAGGTAAATATGAAATCACCAAAAAGATAATAGCAGGTGATTTAAAGCACATGTTGGAAAAAGTCTTATTATTTCCATTTGGAAAGTTTTGTGAAATAATATTTAACATATTGGTTAGTTTCATGAAATAACTGTATTCAGTGACTGCTATGTGTTGCCATAATTCTGTACAGAATCACAGATTCATTTAGGTTGGAAAAGACCTTTAAGATCATCAAGACAAACTATATATAGCAGTTCTGTGTGTAGTTTTTGTTTCTTCTATGCATGCTAAAGAAACCAAGGCAAGGATGACAAATGCATATCTGCAGTTAGAAAATTATTTGGAAAAAGAGAATTGATCCCTAGACAACCCAATGACAGCACAGTGCTCTTGCCTACATTAAGCTACTTTTCATCTACTACAGGGTTTAGAGTATTTAAGTCCGTGATATACTTGGTGAAGATGAAAAGTGTCCTGCCCACAGAATTGCTTTCACTATTAGTCAATTCAAAAGCTGGAAATGTAGGTACCAACAATTTCAAAATGTCTGAAATTGTCTGAAGTTGTTCTGACATGATGGTGCAAATCAAAAGTGGCATGGTATGTTTTAGGCAGCTGTTTTGCATTGGGTTTTTCCTTAACTTTCAGTCCTAGTTAAAACTGAGAAAATACTCTAAAGAATCATTTTGCACCAAGCTTTACTGTACTTGATGCACTGAAAAAAAAGGGGGGGAAATAATTTTCTAGAGTCCTAGTTTGTTTTCCTGGAACGTCAAGTGTTCTATGTGTGCCATTTATGCCGGGTTTTATTTTTTAAATAATAAATCCAAATAAAGAAGCTGAGCACGAATATGCTAGAGTTCCATGTTAAGTACAGATAGGTGTCAGACTGTCTTTGAAGCATTCTTAAAGTTAATGAATATTTTCCATTATTACTCTTCGATTATTATTAAATCCTAAATATTTCAAATGTAATATTTGTTAGAATAATTTAAAAAATAATTCCACTCCTTTTGTGTCTACTTTAGAATGACTGTTTGGGGTGCTTTCTAACAATGTATTCTAATCTACTTCTTCCAAGTTTGGTTGCCAGAGGAAACACATAATAGATTTAGGTTTTGGAAGTAGCTCTTATTATTATTTTATGATAGTTCAACCAAAATATTAGTAAGACAGCATGCTAAATAGACTAAGACTAGCTAGCCGCCTGATTTTGGAGAGTGACGCTCAGTGGACAAAATCATTGTGAAAGGAAGATATTTGTTGTGGGATCCCATGATGAAGGCTGTTCAGCATTTACATGTTCATTTACAGGTTCAACACTTTCACTGATCCAGAAATTAATAAAAAATTGCTGGTAGAGATATTTTCTGAAGGCACAAGGCGTGGCAGAATAGGAAATATGACAGCAGGCACACAGGAATAAAACCAAGGGGGATCAGGGTGACTTTTAGGGTGAAAGGATTACTGCCAAATATTTTAATACAACAAATACAAAACTTAATCTAGAAACTGAATCCGGATTATTACAAGATGTGTCTATCCCAGTTTTAGTGAATTGGGAAAGGATTTGACTAAGGATGAGAAATACAGAGGACAAAGTGTGGTAAAGAAGGGTCAAGAGCTTCATACAAGTTCCCAGTATGTTACTCCACCTGGTTTAATTAAAGTCCTTAGATACAGAACCATAAACATAACAAGAAGAAGACTGATAAGGAGAAGACATACACTACCACTGTGTATGATGATGCTCATACTAATATGCTACATATCAACTCAGCATCTACAGTTTGTAAGTGAGACTGGAATATTAGAGAAAACAAATAAAACATTGGAAAAAATGGGTCAAGGACTGGAGAAAATTTTGTGTTCATAAATGCAGGATGTGTCTGAACTGCATATCATTGGGTACTGTAACAGTGCCCCAGTTTTTTAAATCGTCTCTAACTTATCAGAGTAATGTCTATTTTATAACCAGTTATGCTGTAGAATTAGTCTGTGCTAACTCATCTGTTGCCACAGACTGTTTGCTAGAGCCTTTACCTGACCTAAAGATAGCTATAGAAAAGTGAAATGTTTCATATGGACATACTTTTCTCAATTTCTTTAGCTTATAAGAAATATTTAGTGTGAGCATTATTTGAACACAGAAGCTCAGAGATGGAACCTATTGGACTATTTAATGTAGCAGACAGAAACATAACGAGTAACTCTGGCTATAAGCCAAAACCAAAGAGTTTCAAATTAAAAATAATGCAGAAATTTTTGACAATGAGAATGATCAACCAGTGAAGCAATTTTCAAAGTGAGTAACAGGTTGTCCATCTGTTAATGAAGACTGGATATGCTTCTGGGAGATACACAGTAGGAAAACACAGGGTATTAGCTTCCATACAAGAATACCTAGATGACATTTAATGGTTGACAATATACAGGAAGCACAGATGCTCAGCTAGTACAAATTAATATAGTTATGCTGACATCAGGGAACACATCCCAGCTTGTAGAACCGAGGCTAATCTTACTATCTACATGCACTATAAATCCAAACAATGGATACATTTTCAATGCTATGCTTTGGTCACTCACCTTTGAAATTATTAATTTTGTGTTTTTAAACATTTAACAGTGTTTCAAACCACAGAGAGTACTTCTTTTTTCTTCTAAATGCTTTTTGTCTGGTTTTCATTATGATTTGCAGAATGTATTATGACACTTTCTTTACCTCAGACTGCAAGTTTGTGGGGGTGTCCCCTATGGACTTGTCACAAATAAATCACTGCAATGCTTTTCTGAGCACCTTTATATGCTGAATATCTTCTGGTGCTTTCATGGAGCCGGTAACTCTTATCTTACCACATAAGGTGTACTGGGATTCACAAAAGTTTTGATAGGTTTGTACTGGTATTTCCTGAATCAGCCTAACTGAGCACATCCTGGTCTGAGCAAAATCCCCTCACTCCATAGTCAGTGCGGTGGCATTGTCACTTCATTTTCTTGGTTCCTTTGTACTTTTTTATTGTTTCCCCATACCAGGCTTCCTGGCGGTTTTATTCTACCGACGCCAGCAGAACAAACGTGGCAGCCACCTGGCGATATTATGAAAGTATTCTTCCTCCCCTCAGGCATGTATCAGTGCTATGAATGATAAGAGAAAGATACAACTTGTATTGGTTACTAATCTGCTTTTCAATTTTTTGTTTCATCCCCTGCTCCCTCTTGCCTTGTTTTTTCTTTTTTTACCATATATCCTGCACGTAGTGTGTATGGCGTAGTTATGCTGCTGATGAGAAATCAGTTTCCATTGCTACCTGGAAGCCTCATTTGAAGGCCTTGCATACCTGCAGCCCTACAAAGTAGGTACAAATATGGCAGCTGGTGCTGTTTTTGATGTATGTTCAAGCTTATAGAGAACTAGTATTTGTCTGTTTCGTCATGGTTTGTTGCCTTAAGTCCTCTCCAATTTTCTCATTAAAAATTTCAACTAACAAATCAGATTAATATCATGTAGGAGCCCAGGAACAAATACAAATCATTGCTATTTATCTTAGAAATGCACTGGCATTAGAAACATTTTCCCAGCAACCCACTCATGCATCACGGCTAATGATTCACCTCATTCCAAATTATCCTTAAGGAGGAAAATACCAAGTTTAATGCAGAGCTTGTTCCTTGGTTCAATGGTATGTTTATGTCTGTGCCTCTGTATAAGGCTGTAGCTGCTGATCTGCCTTTCCAAAGGAAGAGTGCCTTGTGGTATTTTGCAGGTGAATGCACTGGGGAATTTGCTCCTTTTTGTCATACCTTCTGATATATTCAGTATTTCCTTAGGACAAAATATATACGCAGTCATACATACAGACAGTGGAAGATGACTCAAAAGACCTGTTGCCACAGTTTGGCAGACAGGAAATATTTGATACTCTAGCTTGGGTGAGAATTCACAGAGCACTGGCAGCCCGAGACTTTTCAATAATTCAGTAAAAGGTTTAGCAGAAGGCAGCAAGTTGACTGATTCAATACAGGGCATAGATCAGGAAGTAAAAGACGCTTGATAAAGATCAAAAAGGAGAGCGCTAAGAGCCTTATGGGAAAGCTCTGATAAGCATCTTAACTGTTGTTAATTGCAGACAGTGCAAGAGAATTAGTGGTTTCTCTCAAAGCTGGGTGATGAACATCCACATGACAGTAAAAAGGTAATTGTGTGCCAAAAAGCTCAGCCAAAAAGAAGTTTGGCTGGGTATCCAAAGCTGATCTTTGAATTTCAAAGAGTTGACAAGAACAGAGCCGTAAGTAATCCATTACCATAACTGTAATTCCAAACTGCTCCAAACTAAAAGGAGCTTTTAGATTAAAAATTACATGAAGTATTGATATTTTACATATACAAACAGGTTGAAAGCAACATTGGTATAAATGGATGGATATAAAATTACATAAATAATGAAGCTGTATCCCACATAAAATATTTTAAAATATGACTGTCCCTCAAAAGTGCATCTACTTCTTATTTTAAATAAGCACATTGCTGTGTTATCCTAAAATTAAACCTTTTTATTTACCAGAAATAGCTTTATCTAATAAGAACCTGCAGCTTTCTGTTATATATGTGTCAGCAATGCGTTTTGCCTAAGTGCTTTGCCAACTCAGTCTGCAGTGGTATGTACTAAGCATGTTATGCATGTGTTAAAAAAACTGAAAAGTTTATTTTCCAGAAGCATTGTAGTTATGAGTCTTGCTTGAATGTTTTTGTGGTTGCAATGTAACGTGTGTTGTACACCAATTAACATACCCATTTACGTTTATCATATATATAACATCATCTGTAACTAAGTAATGTGATTACTATCTGCATAACAAGTATGTTTTTCCCTCCCACTCCCTGACCTGAAGAAAAGAACAAGGGGAATCTTCTAGCAGGTTTGTAGTTTCTTTTATTCCTTTTATCTGTGAAATTGCTGTTTCCTAATGGCTTTTAGATGTCTCGGGTTCTGTACAGTAGGTTCAATGAACTGCAACTGTTGATAGATAATAATCGCAAATTGGATTTTTTAAACTCATACGCTGCTGAAATTTGCTTTTTTGTCCCAGTTTTTCTATGGGAAAAAATAGGCAATTTTTTACACATCTAACATGTTTTAGCTTTGAGGGGCTCAGTTTGAACAGTGGCAGAGCAGCCAGCGGAGCAGCCTCTCCAGACCCAGCTCCTGGGCAAGGACACTGTCCTTGCTTCTGCTGTAAAATTGATGCGGGAATTGCAGTGGAAGTTACAGACATACAGTTTACTTGGCAAGGTGAAGAAGCCCACCAGCCCTCCACTGCAGGGTAAGGACCCTCTGATGGGGCTGCTTGGATGTCACCTTTGCTCTGCAGGAGCATCCTCAAGGCTTCCTCAGTGCCATGTCTCCACATTTTCTAATTTTTCTGTCATCCCCTCCTAAGGAGCATTTTGGGACATAGGAGGTGGGGGGGAAAGCAGCACTGCAGTGTCTCACCTCCTCCTGGCTGCATGGCTTGCACTGCCCCTTGGCCTAGTTGAGGCAGACTGGTATGTCGCCTGAAGAAAGCCCCACTGCAGTCAGCCGGGAGCGCAGGTGGGCTTCCACCCAGCCTAGATCGCGGCCGAGCACCGACTGCCTACAGCTGGCAGCAGAAAGCCTTGGCAGGGCTATTCTTACTAGGTAAATAAAGCTCTAGAGAGGCATGTCCTAAGGAAGTGGGAGAAAATGCTGGTCTTTGCTGTAATGATAGCCCAAACCCTTAGGGACAGGAAAGGACTCAGTGGCTATAAGAGAAATTATCTCAGAAACTCATTAGGGATGGGAATCAGCAGGCATTTGGCAGCCGGCACTGCGGTATCAGCATGCTCAGAGAATAGCAGACTTTACCTCCCATCAGAAAATGCTGAAAAGCCAAGGAAAAAAGTGTTGGTGACACATCAGCTCCTGAAATACATCCAGCCCCAAGTTGTACCGTGGTTCACAAATGCTTCTGGGTTATTCAGTTAGGGATGAAAATCGTCCCATCAATTACCCGTGTCCCATTCCACTTCCCAGATTGCTCCTCTGGCACCTGACTCCAACCTTTTCCTCCAAGCACATGTAACCGCTGTTAGTGTCACTGTAACTCAAGGGGACAGGATTTGCTCTGTCAGTTCTGGGACTTTTTGTATACATTACCTCCACAGGCTTGCTAGTAACATATTGATCTCATTAAATTATTACAGTCTGATCCAAACTTCTTGCTCTCACCAGCTGTATTTCCTAGTCTTTTGACAGCAACATTTAAAATTGACTTTTTTAAAGGTGACACAGAAGTTGCCAGCAAATGAGTACATCCCTGTAAAACCGGGATTTGTGCAGAGGAGAGAGGTTATTCCCAGTTGTACCTGCAAGCACTAAAAGAGACAAGTTTACTTACAATAACTGGAAGCTAGATTAAAAAAACAAAACAAAAACAAAAACAAAACAACAACCAAACACTCAGCTGTCAAAATTAGCGTATGTTCTCCATATTAATGATACCAATTGTGTCTTTAAAAGAAGTCAACAATTTAGTCAGATTTGGTCACTTTATTTTCACTGAATGGAAGATGCCTGCTCCTTCAGAAACTCTTAACTAATTTGTGCACTGCTGTAAATTAGTGTATGGGTAAAAATGAACTAGTTAACCTCTGAGATCATGTTCTACAGTAAAAACCCTACAGACCACTCAGTGCCTTTTCAAAAAAGGTGTGTTTTGCCAGTGTCTGTATATCACTCTTATGCTGATATATCACTGTGTGTTTATATGACTGAAAATACATGTGGTGTATGTGGTCTTTTGTGGCAAAGATGTAAATGCAACCTACTGCAATGTACTTTGAGATATCTGTCCTTGACTATTTAACTTGTTTCTTACTGTGATGTTAAGTTACTTGCATGGGATGCTATGTGAACTAAGTAAGCTTCTTGTTTCACTCTTTAAAAGAAGACATGTTTGCACAAGTAGTACATTGGATTGCATTCTGAATATGCTCTTTGCTCTATATTCCCTTCTAATAACAATGGAGAAAAACTCGTGTTAGGGAAAAGTTTATTATTTTCTTTCCTACCAAATTGGCTTATATTTACAGAAATTAATTCTTGTGTTTTGTCATGTATAGAGCTACAGTCTTTCATTAGGTGATTAAATGTTGCTATGCATTTGAGTTGAGAGAGCTGTGCTTATGAAGCTGTAGCTTCACATTGATTTTAATAAAAATATGCATGTTGTATTTCCCAAAATTTTACACACAAGTATTCTAATTAATAATTTATCAAAGTATTAGTGGACAACCTCTCTGGTGTATCCAAGCTATAAATGAGGTATTTCTATAAATCGGTTCTAGACTTGTGTAAGTTATTTTAAAAGCCTGTATGTTAAATTCTCAATAACTACAAATGCACACACTGAAAACAAACATATATATATATATTTATATAAATAATATTTATTTCTGTTCATTTATACAACATGGCTGAAATAGTTCCTGTGCAGGAAACTAGATCAAGACTGATGAATCTTGTGACATACAGAGAGCATAATCAGTCTAAAACTGTGTGTAGGACATGCACTGGGTGTCTGCAAAGGATGAATGTCACCCATCTAGTCTTGTAACTCATGAGGCTGAATATGCATTCCCTATTTAGACAATTCTCTGGTGCAATAAGGAGCAGTTTTGCCAGTATAAGATCTTGGGGGGAAAATTCAACCCTGTTCTGAGGGAAACAAGTGAATTATATTATGGAATTGTTTCACCTCCTATACCATATCTGTTTCTAAAAGTAGATTAAATGTAAACACTCTGCATGCACCATATAAAAAAGGAATTGCTAGTGATGTATAATCTAACTTGAGGTGGAAAACCTAACCCCTTATCTAGCACTGGAATGCTTAGTAACACAGTCCTCTATCTCCCCTCACTCCTAGTAAGCTTTGTAGTAATAAACAGAAGCTCTTCAGGATGTACACCCCTCGGAAACATAGGTATTCAGCATCCTGCCTATTCACATGATGTTTGAGAATGCCAACTATTCAGCATCCTGCCTATTCACGTGATGTTTGAGAATGCCAACTAACATCAGGTGCATGATTCATTTACTTCCCCTTCTCAGTGCTTTAAAGTTCCTTACTTCTCCAAACGATGTTTCCTATTTATTTTTAAGTGCTTTTAAGTCCCCTTCTGCTTGTTGCCTGCAATGCCATTAACACAATGGCAGCAACACCAGTTGTTTCAAACTCATCCAGCCAGACAATTGCAGTGTGCAGCACGCCATGATATTACAAAGCCCCATTCCCCTTCTCTGTCTGAGACTTCAGCTTTTCGAATGCATTACCCTGTGGAGATCTAAATCTGGGATTGAATGTTTGGGTAAAGCCATTTCCCAAAGTCCAAGAGGATTTTTATGACCATGGCAGTCGAGTTCTCCATCTAATAATTAGTGGGGAATATTAAGCTATAACATACTAGGCAATTACAACAGTCAAAATGTGCACTTGTTCTTGAGAAGAATCCCCTTGGACACAGCTTATGGAAGATGTGCCTGCATCCTGTACTGGAAGGTAGAGGAATGCATGTGAAATCAAGCATCTGCTTCAGCTGAATTCCATGGAAATTGTGTCTCTTACCAAAAATGGTAACTCCTAGATGGATGAATCTCATGGGAAGAAACCTATGATTCATATCTCAAGCTGATTGCATTATTTCTTACTTTTTTAAAATAATGTAAAAGACAGTAGAAGTACAAACTGATTACAGAAAATTAAGATCAAAATAGTTTATCTTCATTTAGAATTTTTTTGGAAAAGGAAAAAATGCACAAACACCCTGAATATTCCCTTTTCTGTTTGACAATTGAACTATAAAACACTGTGGCCTGAAATTCTTGTTATTACTCATTGAAGGTATGAAATACAACACTAAATTTCTTGAGTTCATGGTCCTGGCACGAGACTGGTGGTGAAGTTTTGAATGTTTGAACTTCAGGTCTCACCGTATTATCCATTGCATTTGCATTTGTTTGACTTAGCTTAATTTCAGTAAAAGTATTTTTAGGCTCAGTAAGAATCAACACATGTATTTATAGGTAGCTAACTGCTGAAAATTGGCATGTGCATCTGCTTGCTGTTGTTTGCCATAGGTAATAATTTTTGGCAGTTTTAGCTTCTGTCTCAAGACTCAGAGCATTCTCCCTCACCTTCCAGTTATTTCTGATTTATTTCAAATTCTTCCTATTCTTGCTTCCACCAACCAGCTCAGTATGAAAAGCTGAAAAACAAGGTGTAAATTGTGGCTAGTAGCAAGCAGTAGTGCTGCAGGTCTGAGGCTGAAGAAGAGCAGAAGTTTGACTTGACCGAAATGCAGGAAGGTGTCAGGCAAATGGGGGAGTGGGACTGGAAGGGAAAGAGATGCTCAGTTAACAAAGTACAGGGAGATGGTCCATGGAAGACAGAGCGAGCAAAGGTTTGTATGCATTTGTCAATTTAAACAAACTCTTATCCAGGGTAGTCATTTGGACCAGCAGAGAAGTGTTCATTCCCTCTGCAGTGAAGCTACAGTGACCTCTAGTGTCCCAACACACCTCTTTCTTCATAAATCAAGGGTGGTAAAGGCAGAATTTGGAAACGAAGAAATAAGAACTAGAAAGTCATTTGCTGTCCTAGGGAAGTGAGCTCCTTGGGCTTGGATGGGAGGAATGAGTCATAAGATCCTACAACTGACCTTTCAGGAAGCAGACAAGTACAGAAAAGTCATTTGCTTCCTTTTCTACAGCTGCCAGTTGTAATGGATCTCCACTAAAAGATGCTTCAAAGCTCCAGTGTTAGCGATAAGAATACATTCCACAACTTTCAGCCTGCAAGAATAGAGGAATGATAGGTCCAAAGTGATTACCATTGCCAGGGAAGACTCATAGGAAGCAAAACTGTATGTCAACCAGCTAGGCTAAATTATCAGTCATATAAAGTACAAGAAATGATGGACAGACACACATCTAAAGGAATGCAGAGATAACTGGAGACAGCTGTGGATCCCGCAGATTCTTGTCATTTAGGTTTGATTTAGGAACTTGTGTGATTTTATTTTCCTGATTCTTTCTTGTGGTTTTTGCCCTTTGGACAAACACTCAAAGTTTGTGAATACTTATGGGGATACATGAATATCTAACGGTCATTAACAGGTTTACATTGATTCAAGGGATTTCCTTTGGATACCATGTAAAAAGAGAGGGAAAAAAATGTGCAAGAGGAAAATATAGTAGGCCAGGACCTGCAAAAGGTGAAGGATTTTTAGCATGCACTAGCCAGTGTTGATCCAACCAGCATAAAATCAGAATACAGAGCCCTAAAGGATTCACTGGCTACTGATTTGAATGCAGAATGTCCAAAGATACTTGAAAGGTGTAAGATTATCTTCACTCTGTAATTTTAACACCATCTCTACCACTATTGCAACAAAGAATCCAGAGCCAGGAACCAGCCTTTATCCTATAAGGAAAGGGACTTTCACTATG
The DNA here is from genome assembly GCF_965178545.1 of Coloeus monedula. Lineage (NCBI taxonomy): Eukaryota > Metazoa > Chordata > Aves > Passeriformes > Corvidae > Coloeus > Coloeus monedula. Next base: position 88,982,129 of record NC_138782.1, on the reverse strand, counting down.
GGGAAAAGCCTGGTGAGGATATTCTCAAGTTCTCTGACTCAGTTACTCATTCATGATCTGTTATTTATCATACATAGAAGAGCCCCAAGACAGTGTGTTCCCAAGGACAAGCTTTCTTCTCCCAACCTTTCTTCTCCACTGCTACCAGTCCCACAATTTATGCCTGTGCTGAGAAGGACCCAGTGACTTCAGGAACATTTCCCACCAGTCTCAAAATAGGAACAGGGATCCAAGAAGCAAAGAACTGCTACAACTAGTCTCTTTGGGGAAGATGCAAAAGACAGTTTCCAAACCATGCTTCCTTTTGGGGGCTGTGTTTCTCTTCACGATGCAGCACCCTCTGCATGGACCCTTGGCATGCCAGTACACTGCCATTGCTACAAAGCCAATTTTGGTTTATTTTTTAAGTATGAGCTCTGCAGTTTACATTAATATTTTCATTCTCAGCATTGCACTTTTGAAAAATGTCTGTAGTACAGATAAAATGCCTACTGTTCCTTTCACCATTGCCTCACTGCTTTGATTTGGAGAACTAAAGATACTCAGGTTAAGTAGCCATTGTGCACTATTCAGCTTTTATAAATGAAATACCCATGTCTACCAATCATTTAAAGGCAGCAAGTGCTTTCATTAGTACAAATTAATTGACAGAACAGCACATGTGCTGTTTTGATTCTGGTTTTATTTTCGTTTTTATTTTGGAGTTAATGGGATTATAAAAAATAGGATCTATATAGATAGCTTTTATGGCTATTTTATCCATTTTCCTTCCATTTTTATTAGTCCAGCAGGAAGACAGCTGTTCAGAATTTTTTAAACTCTAATGTTTGCAAAAAAAAAAGCATCATTTGACTTCATTTTCCAATAGCAAGTACAATTTGAGCCGTAAGGGGAGTTAAAAAAAGGGGGACACTTGTAGGAATAATATCTGTAATAAGAAGTCAATTTTGATTCTCTTCCTCATTCTGCATAATATGACAATGCAATAATGTGGTTAATAAATATTTTACAGTTAATATTCTCATTAAGTTCTGAGCTGAAATATAATTCAGTCTCAAAGTGTAATTTGTATTCAAAGTTAAATTTTGGAACTCATTTTTCATTCAAATATTAGGTTCTCTGGGTCTTTTGTATTGCTTAGGCCACAGCACTGGGTAACAATTACAATGGAAACATAACATTTTCAGCACTGTGATGTATTTATTTCAACAATTGCTTATTTTGGGCAAGGAAAAAAGGTGATTACATTCAGAAATTATAGTAAAGGTATTCTTTCAAGTAATCCAACATGCCATATAGAAATACATTTATCTAATAATCTTTCTATTGATGTGCTTACTTTTTAGTACTCTAGAAAATTATCACATTAGAAGCATCCCAGCATGTGTTTTGCCTGCAGCAAACTGCATCCTTTCTGCTGTCAGTGATGTTTTTATTCAGACGGAAATGCTATGCTTTGCTATGCATGGACAAAGAGATGTTTATCTCAACACTTCACAGTTTATAATTACTTTCCATTTCATATAATTACATATTAACACTGTGTTTTCAGAGTGCAAGTGTCCTTGAGTTCAGGCCCAGAGAGGGTTTGTTATGCCTAACCAAAATGTGACAACAGTAGCTAACAGGCTGTATGAACTTTCAGAGTTACATACTAGGCAGTAAAGAATCTGAAAAATATAAAAGCTAAAACCTGACCATCACAACCAAGTGAATTTAACCTTGCAGATAAAACAAGGTTTCCAGACCTTGGTGTCAGACTCCTTCTCTGTTTCCACTTTGTGTCTTCTGCTACAGGAAGGGACAAACAAAAAAAGCATAGGCAGATAGTCACAGTGACCACAGGATGTTCATCAAATATGTTTGAACAAAGGTATTTTAAGCACTGGGAAATAGAAAATCTACAAATCCCACATTTAGCTGGCTGCAGGGGATGATTACAAGCACAGCAGGGGGAAAAACCTCACAATTGGTCAACCATAAGATCACAGGGTCACCACTGGTGCAGTAGACAGTCATGAGCTAAGCTGGGCTCTGGTGCCTGTCCAATACCACCTGCACATAGTCAGCTTCCAGCTTAATCTTCAGCAATGACTTTAGAGAGCATACAGCATATCACTGCATTTCCATTAATCCGTCATCATGTTGTTTCTTGGATTTTATGAATTTTGGTTTTGTCGTGTCCAAGTGCTCTAACAAGGAATTCTGGATATGAGTGATCACTAACCATACATATGAAATGTTGGAAGTGCCACATCCGGAAAAAGCATGAATATACACTAACAGTATTTTTGCCTGCTTAAAAAGAAAAACAAACCAGACAATACTACATGGCATGCAGTAACAATAAAATACGTTTTGGTTTTGTTTATCTGAAGATATGGCCAGAAACGCACTGAGCTAGGCTGACTAAGATGGAAACAAACCAATTTCCAGTTCAAGTAATAAAAAAAATCATAGAGAATAATGTATAATAATTGGGTGAAATTTGTTTCTATTTGTTATTTTTAATTTCTTTTACAAGGTTATTCTATACTGTGTTATAAACTGCCAATGCTAATGCTTCTATCAAAAAGCAATTACATCAAATCAGTTCCATTCACAAATGAAATATATTCAATGAAAATAAATGTGTGTAAGAAACAGATTCATACCAGTGAGATTTTTTACACATTATTTTCAATTACCATACAATAGAAAAAAGAAATGCATTGAAGGAACTATGATATAAAATCTATTTCTCTCTCCCACAGTCAAAAGCTAAGTTTTAAGGAGCGGGTCCGGATGGCCAGCCCACGAGGTCAAAGTATAAAAAACAGGCAATCTTCAGTCGGAGATCGCCGGTCACCAAGTGCTGACATTGCCACTGAGGGCAGCCCAACCAAAGTCCAGAAGAGCTGGAGCTTCAATGACCGAACCCGCTTCAGGCCCTCGCTGCGGCTGAAGAGTTCCCAGCCCAAACCCATGGTCGATGGTAGGAGTTTTTCACCCCTTGTTCACTATTGTGTGCTGCTCCCAGCCTGCTCACACTCCTGCACACTTGCACAGTGATTGTACACATTTTAGGAAAGCAGAAAGAATTGCTATTTGGGGCCAGAGACACAAACCAGCTACAGTCTGCTTCAAAGAGCCCGATAATGTGATTGTCTTTTAATAAGAAATCATGTCAGTGGTGCATAGGGAGCAACTGGTGGAAAAAGGGGTCACTATGAAAAGTCACAGTGGGCTGAAGGCATCTCAGAGATTTGGCTGCAACACCTCCTCTGTCACGGCCCCTCTCCCACTACTGAGCTCAGCTGCTGCCCAAACCTGCTGCCTCCTGCTGGTGGTCCGTGCAGCACAGCCAGCAAAGTCTGTGCCCTTTGCCAGCCTAGAGCACAGCTTGTGCAGAACTGGCTCCCTCAGGCAGAGGAGTCCTAGTACCGGCACTGGTGATACAATCACCTGCCACCAAGGGATAAACTACTGGGTGCTTTAAGTTTTACAGGGTTGTATCTGGCTTGATAAGGCAGGTAGATTTAGCAAATACCAGTGTTATTGCTTCTATGTATTGCTTTCTAAAGGGTATTTTGGATGTAGGAAGCACTCCTAAAATGTGAAGAAGTGGATCTTGCTGAAAATGGCTCGTTGAACCCACAGCAGGCAGCCCAGCCTTTCGCTCAAGTTGCCTCCTACACTACTCCATTCTCTAGCTAAAGTCCAATTTGGCATTAAACTAACCCACACTCAGGCAAGGACCTTCATCTGCCAAAACTTGCCAAAACAAAGACAGTGACTCCTCTAACCAAGCAGCACCAAACTGAGTGACAGCAGTCCCCTGACACACAGGAGCTGAGAGCACCAGGTGAACCTGACCCCTGTCTGGGACTGGTCCAGCACTGAAAGGTGCACTCACACAGCTCTGGGGGTACTGCTGCCCCAGAGGATTTTGTTTCTGGTTTCTCCATTCACATATTTCCCCGTCTATGGATGTTTTGTTCTTTCTTGTGGTATCCCCCACATAAAAAAAAAGGGAAACAAACTGGTTGACTACCACCAGTGACCCTACCTGAATGGGAAAGGTACAACCTCTTTCTACAATGGCAATCGTGCATGCTACATCCAACAATTGTGGTAAGAATAATTAGAAGTGAGATGCTGATGTCTGCTTCCTTTTTAAGAGCACATATTATCACAGACATGTAGGTTGCAAAATACTTATTGAACTGCAATGCCCCATTCTCAGTGAGAATGTCCTACACAACATATCTCTTCAGGAAAGATCTGGGTAAATAAACATTTCCTGCAGGGCAAACAAGAGAAACCAACAGTGTTTGCTAAGGTCATCATTCCATCTCCCCCATGGAGATGTCTCAGATGCATGAATTCTGAATTTGCCTGTGATACAGTGAGCTGCTGGGGTATACCAGCTACCAGGCTACTATTCAGGTTGCTCCACTCTACTATCCACTGCTATCCACTCCCATCTCCATCCTGGGGCACAGGCCCTGGCTTATGTCCCATGGCAGCTGCAGCACAGGGGCTGTGTGACCTAGCCTGGGTCTCACACTGATGTGAAGCTCAGACAAGGCCACAATGGGAAATGAGAAATGCTCTAGGTAGCACAGTGGTTGAAGCTACCCTGTCTAAATTTAGGCTTCCTACATAATCACTTATACAGCACAAGTATCTTCCCCAAACCACATCAGAAACAATTTCATAGGTTAAACCCATGTTAACTCACACTGTGCCTGGAAGTAACCTAAGAAGAAAGTAACTTTTTGAGCACACTCTCAGAGTATCAGTGGCTTACTTTTGTCCCAGCTCTGCAGTCTGTACCTCACTGAAGCACCTGTTTCATTTTTCATCAGCCCATTTATCATAGAAGCATTTCCTCAGCGTGTCCCCTATTTTGTCCTGTACATATTGTCATCACTAAACAATGATGTGCACAAGCAGATTGTGCTCCCTCTGATTGTTTCCCTCTCACGGAAAAGGTGGCATAAACAGCACCTTGGGTATATCTGTAGATAAAAGAGTAACAACAACAGAGCGCTCATTGCTGTGCGTAAACCCTTGAAGATCTTCCCGCTCCTCAGGGTGAGCACAGCCTGTTTCCTGGTAAGTGATTTCCAGCTACTAGTCCACCCTTATGAACTGGGGCCAACAGATACAACCAATTTCTCATCTGTGGCAGAAGGAACAGCTTCCATTGTCTCCAGCTTTTAGGCAAATGCCAAGTTTCCATTCTGGGACCTCATCCAACTACTTCTAGGACCAGTATGATTAGAGAGATGTCCAGTGTGCTCACTGTTGAGAGACACCTCCCTGCTGCCTTACCCAAACTTTTGCAGGAAAAGTTGGGCACTACTAACCTTGATTTTTTTTTTCTTTCTTTTTGGTGTGTTACCAATTTCATAGCTTGATGCTTTCTACATTTGACAGCTCAGTGAAAAAGATCTCAAGATGCTATACTTAATTTAGAACATCTTGCATTTTTCACTGGATGAGAAAAACAGTATTTGCATCATATTATTCTTATCTCTTGCTTGCCAGATCCTCCAGTTTCTTCCTTGAGGTATTCCCCAGCCAAAAAATTAATAATTTTGGTAAGCCAATCGTCAAGCTAAAACCAGAAGCCACCTTTTTCTGGGTGAAATTTTGGGCACAAAACAGTACCCTTGAACAGCTGGTCCTTCTGATGATTCCTACATCTCTGTAGGGTGTTTGGTGGGAGAAGAAATTACATTACAAGAGACCTTTGGGACCATGACAACATAGTACTGGGTACCCAGTTCAGTGTCAAAACTTCATATCAGTGAAAAAATAATAGATTCTTACTATGAACTTCCTCTTCCAAAAGAGAAGACAGAAGACACGTATATTTGCTTCATTTTTCTTTCACTGTATGGGATATGGTGTTGTAAATGCTCTGCACAGGCAGAAGACTGAAATCTGTGTGAAAATTAAGAAAATATGCAAATATATAAGGAGAGGGTTCCAAAAGGAAGAAAAATTCTTCGCATATGAGGATGATTTAAGGCAGATAGATGGTCAACACAGTGACTTTGCAGTGCTGACTGAGTTCTGGTAAGGACATGGCTGGAATCTGGCCCAAATCCATCAGAAAGAGACTGCTGAAGAAACTCAACATTAGCAATTAGAAACTGGCCTGCAAAGGGAGGTTTCCAGTCCAGAAAGGAGCTCGTGGGGGTAGCTAAAAGGCTAACCTGATTGAAAATCTAGTAGCTTTCCTCTTAGGCTACCCAGCAACAAAAACTCTAACACTCCCCCACTGCATATTAAAATCACAGAAGGAGAATTTCTTGGCAGCAAGTAAAACACTTAAGCAAGCCACGAATATCTCCCAAAAGGATTTTGGCATAGCAGCCTTAGAACAGTATGACCAAAACTGTTGCAAAAATGGCTTTATTTATGGTTATTAACAATCCTCTGAAACTGCCTATAAACCATTTATTGCCATTGACAAAGTAGGTCTGACAACAGTGGCAATTATTTCAGCTACATATGTGCATTTGCAAATGGAATCCAAACCTAAGAGATGTTTGATGGTTAGAGAAGTCTTTGGTGGCCTGACTGCAGATGCTTTCTAGGGCATTTAAGAACAGCGCAGGGGACTGAAAGTGAATATCAAGACTTACATAATCTGATTTTAAATACATGTGCAGTCTCTGGTGAAATGTGGTTCACAATTTCCAGAAATCTTGTTGAAGAGGGGACTCTGCACAAATTAACAAAGGTACCATAATGCTGTATTTCCAATCCCTGTTATCAGCCTAAAAGGGAATTATCAGGATGAGATAGATCAAAGGAAATCTTCACCAATGAAGAATCGTAAATAGTGAAGCTTTACAAAGCTCACACTTAAAAGGATTGTATAGGGTCACGGAAGAGCCTTCCCCAAAGGGATGCTATGTGACACAGGCAAAAGTGCTGCCAGACCTTGGAGCCACTGACAGCCCCCTCTGTACCTGTACACAAAGTGGCCCAGGAGCTACCTGTGGCCCCAAGGCCTCCTCATGCAGTATGGCTGTGGTCCCTGTTAACAAAAACAGGGAAACTGCAGCCAAACTGTCAGTGGGGAGTGGTCCCCAGAACATGAGAATACCCAGAGGCAGGGCCAACCCCATGCCAGAGTCTGTGCCAGTTATTACACGGTACAGGTGACCTCACGCCTTGCTTATGGTGCTGTGCCCATGCCTTGTTGTATGTTGTGTTTCCATCCACAGAGACTCGTCCCACAAAATCTCTTCTTTACGATGGTGTTCCTGCCCTGTTTTCTTTACTGCTTTCCTTGCTAAGGAGCAGAACCTTTTTTGCTTACATCATGCTCCAGTCTTGTACCACCACAGCTGAATTAATGAACAATATTATGTTGTGGATGCAGTTTTCTATGAGGGACAAAAATACCCTATTATATTTTTTTTCTACCATCCCATGCTTCTAAGCCTCTACATGAGTTATTGTGCCTTTACTGTAACCTAGAGATATTATGTGGCTTTTTGAATAAAACATCAAAAGCTTTCAGCACTGGAGATATTAAAAACATATTTCATTTGATTAATTAAAAAGAATTCTCTAAGGAAATATTTGATTTCTTGCACCATCCTCAAACATTATACACTCACATGACCTCTAGCCTTTCATTCCCTAGAGAGTACTTGCACAAAATCCTCAGGGTAGAGTATATTATAAGAGCCATGGAAAGAATGCGATTGTGCATTTCAGCCCCCATGTCCTCAGTTACTACCATGTAATTTATGTATTGCAAGAATGACAAGTTTTCCTTTCAGTAGCATAAACAGCTTGACCTTGATGTGCAGAAGTCCTTAGCTGGGTTGCTTCTACATCTAAGCTTAAATTTGCTGATTCAAAGTAAAGCTGCACGATGTCAAAGTTTGAATGAAATTTATTAGCAATATATCAATCTGTGCTAGACAAGAGATTTATTTTCTTGTGATTGTGTACCTAGAGCAGATAGAGTTCTCGTTTATTACCACTGTCACTGTAATTAACTGGGAAGATCTGGCATTCTGATCTAAGCTCTGAGTCATTTTTGTGTAAATAAGTACAGGCCATTGGCTTTGAGGCATTATTTTAGTTTATTTCAACCAAAGTCCTGGCCATATGAGTCCACAATTTAGTCCAATTTAGTCTCTTTCTTTATGATACCTCTTGAGGAACTTGCTGTGCATCATTGCTCACTGGACTCAGTGGTCACAGGTGAATGATTATTAAGCTTAGCTCTGTGACGGACAGCAGCAGACCATCACACAGAAGTATGATTTGCATGGCTTTCAGATAACCTCATCTGCAGTGAAGACTATACAAATGAGATAAGAACTAATTCTGAGATGATGCTCATGAAACTTCCCAACCACATGTAACCCATTTGCACCAAATCTGAAACATTTGAGGAATAGTTTTATTTTTATGAAACATTACTAAGGAAATCTGTCATGGTTTTTTTAAAATACAGGACTATCCTGTAGATACCTGAATCTAAAACAGCCATGGTTCTCTATCCCTTTGCCCCTGTCTATCACCTCCCTCAACAACAATATCTGGAAATCTCCAGGGCACAGGACCTCTGAGGACCTTATGGAATATCAGACATATATCAAGTGATGTGTGCTACAAGATCTTGCAGGGAGACAGTCAACTAGGTGACATTAACTCATTAGTCTACAGTTCCAGATACCATCATATGTATCTGCAATTTTTAAAATTTATTTTACAGTTTTTACTTCTTGGATGTGGTATATATAAAATAACAGAAATGTGTATCTAAAAATACACTAAAGCCATAGATTTAGAGTCACCTAACATTTTTCTCTTTTACTTTTCTCACATGGCCATCTAAAGTTGCTGGCTAATTTGCCACTATTTATAATAAGATCAGCCTTTTTAACAGCACAGTTATTGTGCATATAATGAATTGTTTTTAGAAAGTTTCCTGGTCCTCCATATCATCATTCAAAATTAAAAGGATTCCTTTTTAATTAAGTAGTGGGAGCTGTTCCATGAAATATTGCCAGTGCAGAAATTTTTGAGAAGTTAAATAATAAGTAAAGATAATTGAGAGTTGTTAGAAGGGAATGCTAGAATTTTAGATATTTGGAACTTGCTTGCATTACATGATAATTGATACAAATTAGGTCTCTGACCTTAAAAAAATTGCACTTACAGAGAAAGAAAACGATATCATTATACCCAGAATATGTAGAAAACTTTCCACCAATTCTATCTTCCATTTTAGCCAAATCAGAGGATTTTCAGAAATGCTTTAACATATATAATGTTGTTAGGGATATTCTTTAAGATACTCTGTGTCATATTGCACTGCAGTTACCAATGATGCCCTCTTCTTGTCCCCATCTGGAATGCTTTGTCTGTTTCAGAGGAAAGACAAGGAATGGGCTATTGATACAGCACTGCTGAACTCCCCATTGATGCTGCCAGCAGAGTAGAGGCTCAGGCTGGGCAGAACACAAAGGGAACTCTACAAGCTTATGCAAAAATGCTCCTCCTTACAGGAGGCACCAGTTTCCTTCCTTTACTGAGAAATTTATTTCCAGCATGGAAATGGCAACCATTTCATAAAAGCTCCCTGTAAACAATGTTTTTAAATGTTGTCATCCTTATTCCCTCTTTCTTAACTTTTCCACTTGAAGACTGTTGTCTACTACCAGGAATTTTGGTGTCATTTTCTAGATAAATATTAAGTATCTAATGTGACGAGCACATCACGGAAGTACTTGTCCTGCCTTCTTCCTTCGTTCTTGATTAGAAGAAAATCTTTCCTTTTGTTGTTTGGTTTTGGGTTTTTTTTCCAGAGATCAAGGAAATAAATACATAAATCACTCCCTTGGGCCTCCTTTTTCTGGCCTCTGCTCTGGAAAGCATGCAAACATGGGCTGCTGCCTTTCCTGCTCTGGGGGTGCTTTGGGCATTCTTACTAAGTATGTGATTAAGTTCCATCGCAATTAGTGTTGCCTTCTTCAGTGGATTTTTCCTATGGAACTTAGTGAGCAATCACAGTAAAACAAATTAGGTGAACTATGTACTGAAAGAGAGTCAGCTTGTTGATGTTTCAAAGCAAATCAGAAAGAAAATCAGTTCTAGGGGTAGTGAATGGATTTTTTATTCATGGTTCAACAAACAGGAAATAATGACATCTTGTGAAGAGGTGAGAAGTTTCATGAAACATATTTAAACAAAGGCACTAGGCTAAGACACATTTCATTTTTATAAAGGAAAATTGCATGAATCACATGAATATAAACCATCAAGATGTTTGTACGTAGAATAATTTTTGAGGGGAAAATAACTGAGATTTTGTGAAACATTCTATGCATTAAAACATCTGCAGAAATACTACAAAATATGTACAGGACATCTCCATTTTTTAGAGAATATAGGCTAAATCCCTAACTCACCACAGTAAATACTCAGAGTGAAGAAAGGAACTTCAAAGGCAGGGTAAAGTTGAATGAAATATACCTACCTTGCAGACATTCTAGGCATTACATAGAGCACACAGCAGAGGCTCTATTTGATCATAAAGCAGCCTGAAAGAATGAATAATGAGAGTATTAAGCTGCTGGCATTGCTTTTTGAGCAAGAGGGTTCATCTGAGCTCAGTAAAAACTATAAAACTAATGCAGTTTGGAGTCTCATGCTAAAGCAGCTGCCTGGACACCCCTCCTGCAGCAGACCTATGCATTGGCACCTCCCAAAGGGACAATCTGAATTACCCACTAATTTTCTTTCTGACAACTCACACAGAAAATTAGTGTAGAGATGAGTGTGTCACATTGGGGTGCCCTGCACTGCTGCCCTGGGCAGCCAGAGCAGCTCTGCACTCACATGAGGCTGCTGAACAAGGTGGAGAACAGGCTGTGGAGCTGCATTATGAATTGCTTGGACTTCAGTTCACAACTCAAACCTCAGTTTTGATAATGATAGTTAAAAACTATGGCTCAAAGTAACTCAGCACCTGTGAAAATCAGGCCACCATCCAATTTTCACCTTGAGTCATACATTTCAATGAAAATCAATCAGACATTTTTTCCAAACCAGTGTGTTTTTAACCAAGTCAACGCAGCACTGTGCTGTAACATGAGTAAGTGCGAGTCATACGCAGGCTATCAACTTCAGGCACCTATTGAGGTTTTGACATCTATTGGTTTTGCACAGCCTGGCTCTTGGTAGTGGGGTGGCCACAGAGGTGGCTTCTGTGAGAAGGTGGGTTGTCAGCCTCAGCAAAATTATTTCTGTCAACCACCTGAAGGACCCAAACTACCCCCTACACAGTCAGAGTAAGATCTAAGTGATTCTGAAGACTTCAAAAAAAATAAGTCAAAAGGTCTATGTTGGGATCACTGTACCGGTCACTATGTCAGAAGCACTTCCATAGGATTATTCATGGTGTTTGCACACACACTTATCAATGCTGGATTGTTGTTGCTAGCATATTGCTGTTCCCAGAAAACAAAAAGTAAAAAGTCTTTTTGATTCTGTTAAACAGGCAGATAATTACTTGAATGTTACTGACACTGAAAGCAAGGAGCTATGAGAGTGATCAAAGCAGCGTCACAGTTTTCCCAATGCCAAAGCATGTTATTAAACAACAGAAAACACTTCTAAGAAAGGACACATACTATTTACAGAAATAATAAATCAAGCCTTGGGAATAACTTTTCCACAGAGTAATTTTTTTTGTTGTTGACATATAATGTTTTAGAACAGCCTAATTTTTTTGCCCATTCATTTGTGGTGATCATAAATGACTAGAGTTTGCATGAAAAATGCATAAATACTGTGAAAAACAGGGAAATATCAAGACAATTTTATTGACTTGTGCATGCCTCTTCTATTTCTTGGTAATTGCTGCTTTGCTGTGTGATTAAGTCAAAGACTCTTTGCGAAGAAAGAGGAAGAAATTAAAAAGCAGCAAAGATCAGACAGTAGCCCAAAGTAAATAACGTCAAAGATTACAAGACAATAGCAGATGCCTCATCAGTTGTGAAATAAACACTTTCTTTGTTTAAGATCAAAACGCATACTGAATTCTAAACACGCTGGTGTTAGAAAAGGGTCGGGATTGTCAAGTAGACTGACAGTCCTTCTTAAAGAGACTTGCAGGGATTTGTCTAAATGAGTATTAAAAGGCATTTTGGCCATCTTTGAGACCATATTCCTGAGCTGCCCGAGGAACAACCCTGAAAGCCCTGGATAGCCAGTGGTAGAGGTTCCTGGAGAGAAAGAGAGACCAGGGCTAACCCTAGGAAAGCCTGGCAGCAAAGCCAGGCTCATGCAGAGCAGCTGCTGCCCACAGTTTCTTGTGGAACCCACTTGGACCATGCACAGCCACCCCAATGGGGAGCAGGAGATACAGACAGAGGGTATGGGGAAGGATGAAGATGTAGATGTGAGCAGGGATAGGCATGAGCTGGCACTGGGAGGTCCACCTGCCTCGTTAATGCCTAGGAAGGGCTCTCCCTGGGAACAGACAGCAGCTTGGAGAACATAGCTTAGCCCCATCTGGGAGCTGGCAGAGGTTTGAACAGCTGGAGCTGCTAAAGCAGCCAAACTGACCCCAACTCAGCCCTGACCTCAATGATGAACTCGAAAGGGACAGAAAGGATACAAGTACATCTCACCTCATAACTATGTGGTACACAACATGAGCTTCCAATGGAAAAATTCGTAAGAATGTGAACTTTGATTTCAGTGGTGTTTTAAGCTGGAATTTTTTCTCCAAATTGCTACTACGCATTTCCCAAACTTTTTCCCAGGTCTGCTCAGTATCCTAAAGAAACATTTATGTTTCCCATAGGAATCAAACAAGGCTATAGCTTTTCACAAGCTTTATTGAGCTGTGGTATTGAGTGTCTGCCATAATGAAGGAAATTCATATCAGTGGAATATTAGAAAGAAAAAAGGTGATTTATTAGGGGCAGCATCTCTTCTTCAAGCTGGCTTAAATTTATAAGAATTCTCCAGCATCTGTCTAAAAATTTTGTGGAGTTTTTTTATCCACAAGGGAGCAACATGGAACACTATAACTGTGCCACTCAGTTCTCAAAACAGTTCTGTAAAGATATACTGTGGTAAGGAAGCCCTTTTATTAATGACACTGTACTTGGCAAAGGACTCAGGAACAGTATCTGTGAGACAACCATACAGAAACATGTTTATTTTAAACTTTCAGGTTGGAGTCTCCTGTTTCACTGGGTTTAGATGGCTATAGCTCTTGTGATCTGAGCAGTGTTTTTCCTAATTTGTACTGGCATAACTGAATGGATTCAAACCATAGAGAGTCACTGGAAATACCAGTAGCATAAAAAGCTCTGGTTTTAATATGGCACTTATAAATGAGCTGGGAGATTTCCACACTGGGAGAGGTAACTGGAGATGCTGATCAGATGTGACACCTGGAAAGTTAGTGTTATGGAATACTTACCATGTCCTGAGATAGTGATTTAGGTAATGTATATACCTATCAAACTAATTATAAAGTTTATTTTAGCTGTTCACATTCCTGGTCAGGAATCCAAATGTTATTGAGGCAGGATAGGTGGAGAGATGTATATTTTACCAATAAGATAAGCCGAGTCAGGAGTGAAGCTCATGAAAGAGTGCAAGAAAAAAACATTCCTGGCATCATTGTAGTCGTGACTTACAGTAATAGCATGGAAGGAGAGATTTCAAAGTTTTGTATGAAAATTTCACTTTTACAATTTAAAACTTATTTTTTAACGGTTGCATTTGATTGTTTCATGTGGACTTAAACTTATTACTGACTTGGCTATAAGCCATCTTTCTTTATTAAGTTGCTCTGTCAAAGATGAATTCACCTGTTTTTCAAAGCTACAGATGTTTCTCATAAATGTACCGGTACAGCAACAGTAACAAAAAAAATATGTTGCCAAGTGTAATGAACTAGCCAGATTCATTAAAAAAAAACAAACCAACCAAAAAATGTGTATGGCTGAACATTAAATCCGAGAAGAAAACAATGCAGCAATACCAGTTCCTGAAGATGCTGTACAAAACTGTTTATGGCAAGGTTATGCCAAGGAATTATGCCAATTCCTATTAGATTTAGAAAGTACCATGACATTTTCAGGCACTTTTGACTGACAAACAATATTTTTCATCTTTAATTTGCAGTCTTCCTGAAAAAGGAATTTGAAAAAATGTCCTGAAATCATTTGTGTCTGACTGTGCTTCAAATCTGCTTGTAATATAAACCCCTGAAATTATTTACTTGAAGTATTTCTGAATGACTAAACCTGTTTTAAATAACAGCATGAATGTAGGCATGGATCTAGGACTGGGAAGAAATCTCCTCTGTTACTGAGGATTACTGAATCCCATCCTTTTTTTCTCTGTTTCATGTCACGCTTTCATTTTACACTCTCTTCCTCATGAAGCAGAGACACTTATGCATGAAATACACTGATGTTGAGTGAAATTCTTCTGAGCACTTGGACTTAATGCAGTTGAAGAAAGATGATTTGGGAGGAAAAGCACCTATCCCAAAGAATTTTCCTGTAGTTCACATGCCTTCAAAACATGTATGATGTATGGGCATCCATGACCCTGCCCTTCTTGCTCCATTCACATTCCAGCACATTTTAAGCTTGTAATCCTCTTGGTCATGCATCAGTACCTGTTTTGTTTATGTACTGAGGTACACTTCTGAGATTTCTAGCTAATTCCCAGATGACAACTCTGCAGAGGTGGTGTTTAGGAAATGGTAAAGGATCCATTGTTTTTCAGGTAAATAGATACAGTAACTTGGCTTATGTTCCTCTGGCAAAGGAAGGCTGAAATACCTACATGGCTCTGAGGTTTAAGGTGGCAATTATTCATTTCTGGTAAAAAAGTATTTTGTTTATTTTCACCTGTAATAAAGTATTGGGTCATTTCATAGCCTCCTTATTAAATGAAATGGATCTTCTCCTTTGTCTTCAATGTCAGGTTGATCCATAGTGGTAAAAGAGTAACAATGTAACTTCAGCATCTTTTGATTCTGCCATTACATCCATTAGTTCATCACTTTCCTGTAAAACAGAGAATGTGATGAAAAACCATGGGACATCAGGAATAAACATGCTGGTACTCAGCTATTAATTAGTTTCAAAAATTTCCTTTCTAATTTTTACTATTTACTCTGGGACCAGCCAGGCATTTTATGACACAAACATAGATGCACACAGGTGCATCGAACAGTTCATAAACTGATGAAGGTCTGTCATGCTTGATACATAGTCCTTCTTTTTCCAGAACCACTGTGCAGGCTGTTAGAAAACACTAAGGAAGAGATTTTTAAATTTCTCTTATTTAGTCTGCTCTTGTCTTTTGCAGCTGACACCAGTCTTGGAACAGATGATGTTTATGATGACAAAGGGTGCCAGTGTGATGTGTCAGTAGAAGATCTCACCCCTGCTCTTAAAACTGTCATTAGAGCTATCAGGTGAGTAGAAAATACTGAATGAATAAACACTCAAGTTTTCTTCAGTTATGATACTAATAAATTGCATGTCAATTAAGAAAATGATAGTTAATTGAACTTATTACATGGCTATATTTGTTACATAACTAATGCTAACATATTATGCTTCCTTTCTATCTATTTTAGTTAGATTAAAACATCAGTTCTGTTATCAGCTTTTCAGTATCTAAAAAAGTTACATGATTTGACACAGAAAAGAAAGAGAGTAATGGATGCTGGTTTCCATTATATTTTATGTTATCCAAACTACAGTTTGACATAATTTTACTGAATATGCATCACCTTGCCTGGAAAAGTTATTTCCTTTAAAAGTGTAGGGTTTTATTGCATTTCCATATTCCTGAAACTGTCATATGACTTTTACTGCAAGTTTCTTCTGGTAAGAACAGAATAATTACATTCATTCAACTGTGCAAAGCCTTGCCTACCACTATCCACTGAACTAAGTATAACCCAAATAATTTAAAATGAATAGTCTCCTTTTCCAAGAAAGTGGCAAACTGTATTGAAACTTATAAAGTTACCTGTATTGAAACCTTAAATGTATCATTCACCCTCTTGAGACTGCCAAGGCTATTCATCTTCCAGAGTATTTTGAAGTGTAAATCCTGACAGGCAATATCCCCACCATAAAAGTGTACATCAACAAGCAAGGAGAGCTCAAGAATTCCCTATCAGCTGGCAGCAAACCTCAGGTTATTGCTGGGGGTCACCCCACTGGCTCTGCATCACTGTCACATCAGTGTCCAGCACCTTTCTTGGGTGCAGGAAGGTAGGCAGACAGACAGGCAGCAGCCAAAAGGAATTTCTGCAAAAACCTATCAAAAGATGATGTTTTCCTGTACAGAAACCCTTGCCTGGGTTTTCTCAGCACTACAGGAAGAAAAAACTCAAGCTTTTTATCACATTATTTCATGTAGTGATAACCTATGGGCTACTTGTATTTCCTTCCCTTTTTTCCATTGAGTAAAATGAAGACAGATAGTGAGTAAGGCTGTTTCTAAAACTTTTCTACTCGCACAGGCAGCTTGACAGATCATTTGCAGACATCTTTTCCAACCATTTTTCCAACCTGCCTGGAAATGACCTCACAGGATGATTCAGATACCAGGCCTCTGTCCACAGCCACTGCAACTGGCAAGCCAAACATCACAGTTGAAAACCATCTCTTGCCAGCAATGTTTCAGCATGTGACAAATCCTTTTTTCACAGTGGACACCCACCCACAAGGCAAGCCTATTCCCTCAAATGGAAAATGCTCACATTAGGAACAGTCAGCATAACCCATTGACTTTGGTGTCAAAGATGCTTGTCTGTGATGCTGCATTTTAAACAGACTGGGTGACTCTTGGCTCCAGGTTCACCTTGCCACTCGTCCTGGCAAGGGGTATTCATTTTTCATACTGTCCAAATTCCTTAAGATTGACTTGACAATTTAATATTTAATTTATGGAGCTCATTTTCTAAGGGGCCACTGGATTGTTCAAAGCATCATCTCCATTTTTGCTTGGTGCTCTTGGTCACTATTAGCTCAAATGAAAAGTAACCAAATGTGAAGAACATTGTTGGGAAACTTTCTCCACAGTACCATCCACAGAAAGGTTCTAATAAGGAGAGCAGAAGTGCAAGAGTTTCATTGTTTCAGACATGCACTGTTTAACTGATGAGAATAAAATTTTTATATTATCTCCAACTTTTACTCTGCCTGCTTGGCTTCCCAGAAAAACAACTCATGTCACCATTGAGGCTGAGAGTAAGAATCTCCACTTGTTATCAATTAGCCATGAATGTCCCCCATCTCCCTGCAAATTTTAGTGTTTCACAAGATTGCAAGCGGCGCACGCATCTTGCTTCAGAAACTTACCTTTGCTTGACATCTGTAAAGCAGTAATATGACATGATCTTGAGACTTCTGTATATGCTATACTTTAATCTCTCAAAATCAAGAGACTGATAATTCAGTTCATCAGGTAGCTGATACACCTCTTTCTGATTATTCAGAGTATCTGTTACCAGACTACACTGGGATCTATGCAAACATCTGAAGAAGGATCTGAGACTCTATATAGTAACTGTAGAATTTCAAGATGATAACATCTGCCTATATGGAAACTTTGTGCCTCATTTTGAAGTTTGTTTTTAGAAACGGCTTTGAATTGCAAAGGCAGTGGGGGAGGGTGAAGGCTGGTTTTCATTTCATGCTGGTATACAGAAGCAGGTGAAGACAGAAGGCACTTGCATAGTTTCATGAAACACTATGAAAAGACCCCAAATATAAACACAGACAGTTGAATCCATTCTTGATACATCAACTTGAAAAATTGCTATAAGTGAGACTAATTATTTTTTCCTGCTTAGACCTGGCTACAAATTGTTTTACAGAGACACAAGTGGCCCTTTTGTTTTAGGGAGAAATGAAATTAACAAAATTAATTCATGCCTGTGGGTTTACAGAGGTAGGTCCTCTCTCAGTTTTGGAATCAAATCATTTGGGGTGGGTTTTTTTTCTGTGCAAGGAACCTAAAATATGCTGCTTACTCTCAGGTTGGACAGCCTTGAAATAGCAAAAGACAAAAACTGGTTTATTTATGATTTTTCATTTTGGTAATTTCAATGTCTACTGTGTCAGTTTTGACCTTGTTTACTTATATTTTTCCAGCACTACTTTATTCTTCAAAACAGCTTTTTAAGAAAACAAACCCCCAAACCTTGATTTTTTTATAGTCAAAACAGAGGACAGAGAAAATAGTCCTTTCCTGAAAAAGTTCTTAACATTTTGGCCCTTTCCAAAAAAGACAGTACTCTCAACTAGTCCTACTGAAAACCTACCAGGCAAACGTGTCTGGTAACATGTCAAGCTCTCAATCTGCTCTCAAAGCCTCCTAAACTGAGTCTTTTATCTTGTGTGCTGCCTGCTCCATCCCCTCTTACTCCACAAGCTCTCTGTCAGGAAAGATCAACTGAGGGAGTAGGGAAAGTAAGGAAAAGCTGCTCAATGGATTTGCACAATGTTGGGTGCGTAGGGAGCAGATGGGTAGTGTGGTGAAACATGGTGTGCACCACAGCATGCCTTGGGCCCACTCAGGATCAGTCCTGCTCGTCCGCAACCTCCGGCTGGGATCAGAGCAGTGCACAAAGCAGTCCACTGAGTCTTTGTATCAGCAGGTTCTGTAGCACTACTCAGCCATCCCCAGTCTTGTTGTGAAGAAAAAGCCATTAATATCCTGCAGAGCTCCTGAAGACTAACAAAAAACATTGCATTTTCCAGCTCTGTTAGCTCACGATGACGAATGTGTATAAACGAGACTAAAAGGAAGATTAGGATACCTTGTTTCCCTATGTTGTGATATCTCTGATCATTTTCCATAGCAAGAGGCACTCATTTCAATAATACTCTCCACAACGGAAAAGATGGAATTACTGTACTATTTATGGAATACAAAATGATATTTGAGAACCATAAATAAATATGCAATAGAAAATAACTGCAATGGCAGGAAGATGAACACACTGACCTAACGGGTCTTTTCTCTCTTTAACTCTAGTGATTGCAAAGATATGTTTTCATTTGTTGCTAATAAAAAAAAATTATAACTGTAGCTAAATGTAATGAAACTTGAGAATTCTAGAGCTGATAAGCTGTATAGTTGAACAGTCATACATATTTAACAGACAAAGATGGAAAATATAATTTACCATTTATGTTCAGTGTTTACAATGTTTCTGCAACATCTATAAAATGTATTTTTAGTACCCATTTTGAATTTGTTCAATGTGATGTTTCAGAACCACCTCTTTCTTTTAAATACAAACACATTGTTTATTTTCTGCCAGATGGTCTTCAGAGACTAGGCAAGACTCTTATACATGTGTTTGGCTAGGACAGCACTGTACTTGGGGAAAAACAATGTTTCTGGCTGCAAGGGGAGGAGTCAGGTCAGGACACAAGAGAGAAGACAATTTTGACTCACATGCCTCACATGTAATAGAACTGTCTTTCAAGCACCTTTGTCTGCTGCCCTCTCTGTGTTGGATCCTGATCTCTTCTTCACATTGCAGTTTTACCAGGAAAAAGTGATATTTGGCAAGGTAAGGGTAGAGAGACAGAGGAACCAGCACAGCTAGATCGCTGCTCACCTGCTATCCTGACGTAGTAGGTGAGCAAACAAACTGTGGTCACTTCATCTGCTTATGGGTAAAACAACCTGTCTTTTAATACTCAAGGCAGCAACCATGTATGATTCTACCTGAATCCCAGTAGAATGAAGCTCTCTTTCTTCCTGAGATAATGACAAGACTGACAAGACACAGCTTTTAAAATAACAGCATGAGTATGACAGGGTTGCACAAAGGATTAGAGATGTTCTAACTTGGTGCCAGTCTCGGGAAAGTGCACTAAATGACAAGCAAAATAGCTTTATAACACTTTTTTTTTTGCTTATCAAGGCAGTTTGATAATGCAAATTAAAATGCAGTGAATGCCAGGGAAGATATGCAACCTGCATGTACAAAAACCACTGTAATTTTAGAGTAATGTTGATCCTGCATCTGAGGACAAACAAATTAAATGGGTGCTGCTATGGGTCAATAAGACAAAAGTTGGTATTGGACCTGTAACTGTCCACAAATTATCAGGGTACGTAAAGATTAGTGGGACCTGTGGTTTAGACATTAATTCTAGACAAAGCACTTTTATATATTGGTCTGCTTCAACAGATGACTTTTTTTCTGCTCTTCCTTGGACGTATCACTGAAACAAGCTACTTTTTAATTACTAATTCTTACCAGAACACTGTCGTGCTTACGGCATCGGTGGGTTTACAACCGCGTATCGTCTGTCGCATTAGACCTGAGTTACCAAATACCACCTTGCTCCAGGGCACACAGCGCTTCAAGCACGCAAACAACGCTTGAAGGAGCCGCGGGCCTGCACGGCCTTGCTCAGCCGCCGCCGCCGGGCCCCGGCTCGGGCTGTGACGGGCCTCGCTCGCCCCCTGCCGGTGCGGCTGGGAAGGGCAGCCCGGGCCGGGCAGAGCTCGGGGCCGCTGCTCCGAGCAGCGGGCGGTGCGTAACTTGGTGCTCATTCTCCTCTTCTTGAAGGCATAGGTACCCGCCTGCGCCCGCATAACCGAGCCCGTTGATTTTAGCTCACAGGAACTCACAGTCGAGGTAGTTGTACATAATCTGTTAGGATGGGCGTCCAAACATACGGAATCATACAATGGTTTGGGTAAAAGTGACCTGAAAGATCATCTAGTTCCAACCACCCTGCTATGGGCAGGGACACGTCCCACTTGGGTGCTCCAAGGTTGCTTGAGTCTTGAGAGCAGGTTACTCAAAGCTCCATCCAGCCTGGCCTTGAACACTGCCAGGGATGTGGCATCCACAACTTTCCTGGGTAATCTATTCCAGAGCCTTACCATCCCCACGGTAAAGAAAGTTAATTACACAGTGATTTCAAGACATAGGAAGACAATTAAGTTTTTAAACTGACAATAAATAACTATGGAGGTTCAACCAAATTTAGTAACTGCAAAGCAGTTGCAAGGCTCCATCACTGAAAGAATTCAGTTTTTCTTTTTCTTAATTACCTTGCAGGCTTTTAAAATTACAGCTTTTTTATAATAGTTTGATTTTTTTTTTTTTTTGCACAATTTATGTACAATTTTGCATACTTGAAGAAAAATAAGTAAGCAATATGGGTCTGTTCCAAAACCTGCTGTAGTTAATGAAGATGGAATCACATGAGCTAATATATAAACCAGGAATAGTACAGTTACAGCTCACTGATATAGCTGTGATGACTTCTGTGTTTGACTTCTGAACATTATGAACAAACTGCCTTGATAAGCAAAAAAAATGTGTTATAAAGCTGCAAAGCAGTTCTGTGCTAACTGATTAAGAAGCTTCCATGGCTGTTAATACAAATTAGTCTTCTGCCTCTTCTCTTGTAAAATCACCCAGTTGTGGTAAATTCAGTTGTCTCCAGCTATGCCATTAATAGTCTGGTTCTTCTTTTCTAATAGAGTTTCATCTTTTCACTTTATCAAATGCATGAAGTAAAAAAATTGTGACCACCAAAACATAATAATAACAACAAAATTATTATACTGTCTTGTATGTCAGCTACATTATTCATTTTTTGTAACCTCAATAAAGAACTAGATTCAGAAGATTAGGTTGTCAGGGACTTAAGAACCAACATCTTGGCACAAGTTGACAACTAAAAGAAAAAAAAAAATACATCTGCATCCCACATTCATCACAGCTTCACAGGCTTCCAGATTACAAAAGATGCCAAAAGCCATTGGTCTGCAGAATTAGCTGGTAATGCAAAAGAGGAAAGTCCATGATCTGATATATTTGAAAGTGCATGGAGATCAGTCCTGAACTGTCAAATTGATGGACTTCTAACAGGCCTTTTCCATTTTTATTTTCTATAATCAGAATCATAGTTCAAGCACTACACCAGTGACAATCTCATTTTTAACTGAAAGTTGCCAGAATGGGAAATATCAACAAGCTAAGTACTGTGAGAAAAGGTTGACATTATCTGTAAGAATATTTATGTATGACATAAAAATCAGTAGAGGATCACTATATGCTATCAATGCAAATCTATATACCTATTATCATAATGTCTGTCCTAACTACATGAAGTACGGCTTTTCTAAATTCCACTAAAACATTACTAATCTATTTTTATCAGAGTATGAGCCATGCTTTGGTTTTTATTATAATTTGTTGTCTTACAGCTGCTAAATACATTTAATAAACACAGAGAGAATATATTATCATGAATATTGGCATTTGGAATAGGATACCAATTTACAGTCTCTGCTTTTTCAATTGCAATAGATAGCAAATTATCAGCAGTGTGGCCCTAATGGGAATTCATAAGCTCTGCAGCACAGGCCAGAATGGCTAACACACCTGATCCCTTGTCTTCTCTCCCAGTTCTTATGTACACCAAGGACAACTTCAGGCTCTACCAGCTGACCTGGAAAATCATCTCACTGTCATTCACTTTCCAAATTTGTCATTTTTATTGTTTAAAATTTGCGATTTAATATCAAGCTTTGCATTCTAAGAAGAGCTACTCAGTGGACATCACATGTTCACATCACATATCACAGAAACTTGTGCAAGTCTCACATAAAAACACATATGCCATTCATTAATTTTGGGTATTTACTGTTATCTGAAACTTACTATTCTGCAGTGAAAAACTCATGAATGCTAATTAAGCAATGATTCCCATAGATTCCAGTTGGGAACAAACATGAAAACTTCTTTTCGGCCTGCAAAATTTGATCTTAAGTCAGCAAAATAAATTGAAAACAAATATTTAGGCCTAAATGCTAATTAAAAAATAAAAACTAATGAAAAATTAATTGGGTGCATAATTTTTTTTTTTCACAAAGGGGAGAGCAAGGAACTTAAAATGAACACCAGAAAAAGAATACTGTTATTTAAGTTTGTGTAATCGATTCATTAGAAAAATCTTTCCTCTAACAAGAAGAGAAGTAGCTTATGCACAAATGTAGCTTATATGATATCCCACTCAGGTCAGTGAAACTAATCCCAGTTTTAAGTCAGGCATGTACTTCAGTACCTTTCATATCAGGCACCTAGTATAAAAAAGTCAGACAGGTATATACTGATATACTAAACACACTCTGCAGTCTTTAAAACAGTGTTAATATACCTATGGTTCCACAACTGTTGAAAATTAACCTGTAAAATGCTTTTCCCCCACAGAATTATGAAGTTTCATGTTGCAAAGAGAAAGTTTAAGGAAACACTTCGCCCATATGATGTCAAAGATGTCATTGAACAGTATTCAGCAGGTCATCTAGACATGTTATGCAGGATTAAGAGTCTTCAGTCACGGTAAGGAAAGAATTAGTCCCACTCTGCATAAGCAGCTAATGTCATTCGCTGCATAATGTATATTGGCAAAGTTTAACATTTCTGTGTTACGTGGCCTCTCTTTCTGTGAACACAGCTGAGCCACAAATTGAATTGTGGGCAAAACCAAGCAAAAAACACATGTATCCAAATTGTCCTCAGAAAATGGAAGTCTGAACAATAGAAATGGTAATCCTTTAACAGTAAAGTCCATTTGTAAAGGACTTCAGTCAGGATGTTGCCAAAAGGGTGAGGAAGTCATTGAGAACTGCCTCTTTCCTATCCCATACTTCCTATTTTCATATAAAAGAAATTGAGAACTACAGGTAATGCAGTGTTTATGTAGGTTTTATGTTATCGATTCCCAGCAATAGTAATTACAAAAACCAAAACAAAGAACATTACATCATAGTTATCATTATCAGTGAAGTTTAGGGATTCCTGCTTAAAACTGACAACTCTCCCAGGACTGGATGCTGTTGTTAGGATGGGAGAGCTGGGAGTGGCACTGGTATGTCTGTTTCTCCACAACTTCAAGTTGCTGGAGAGGTGACTTCCTCTCTCCCCCTTTCAGCAAGCCTAGCCCTGGCTTTCCCAGATGATGGCTAAGTTCTGGCTCCTGGTTAGTGCCAACAAAAAAGAAAAGCAGTCTAATATGCTCAAAAATCACTCCTTTTTTTTTTTGTTTTCCCTTAATTAATAAAATTATGTTTGTCTTCTTCCTTGAATGCTTTTCTGAAGTACTGTGATTTTAATTTTTAACATATAAATATAGCAAACACTTCCATATCTATGCCAGTTCCAGGATTCGCAACAGCTTTTGGTTTCTCTTACAGCGTTGACCAAATTCTTGGGAAAGGACAAATCACAGCAGATAAAAGAAGCAGAGAAAAGAATCCTGCAGAGCATGAGACAACTGATGACGTCAGTATGTTAGGGCGGGTAGTCAAAGTGGAGAAACAGGTAGAGTGATTATCTGTGTTCCTTTGTCTTGCAATATTACTCATGCCTTTTCTGTGTTTTATTGCCAGTTTCAAAAGCTGAACACATAAAATTTTTTTTCTAATATCTGCTTCATTTATATGTTAGAATAAAAATTATACGAATTGTATTACCTTAACCTTTCTTTCCCTTTTCTCTGCTTCCTTATGAAAAATGTACATGGCTTTTGACATTCTTTTTTTAAGGGTCAATAGCATACATCAAGCTACTTACGTTTTTCTCTTCAGCAGTTACATTTTCCTCTTTTCTTGTGTTCCAAATATTTTAAATTAATATTTGGCACTAATGTTGACCTTCTCCTCTCATATAGGTACAATCCATTGAGTCAAAACTGGACTGTCTATTAGATATTTATCAACAAGTTTTGCGAAAAGGATCTGCATCCGCGCTCACTTTGGCTTCATTTCAAATGCCAGCTTTCGAGTGTGAGCAGACTTCTGATTATCAGAGTCCGTCAGACAGCAAAGATTTGTCTAATTCTGCACAACTTAGTGGATGTGTATCCAGATCAGCTAGTGCCAATCTGCCTCGTGGCCTACAGCTTATACTGACACCAAATGAATTTAGCACTCAGGCTTACTATGCTTTTAGTCCAGCTATGCATAGTCAAGCAACACAAGTGCCAAATGATGGACCTGCAACAGCTAATAATACATCAAACCAAATAAACCAGACAACTAAGCCAGCAACTCCGACAACATTACAAATACCACCTTTCTCATCAATGAAGCATATCAATAGGCCTGAGCCCATCCATATTATTCCCGTAACCACACATGAAAATATTACTAATGTCACCGCTTGCCTTGTTGCATCAAAGGATAATGGACAAGTTGCACAGCCAAGTGCATCAAAGGATCTCACATGGAGAAAAAGTCTGGATACAGAAGGGGAACCTTTGCTCTCAGTTAAACCTGTGGTGCAGATGGATTTAGGAAAATCTTTATCTGTACAAAACCTTATACAGCCAACAGAAGAACTGAATATACAGATTGCTGGCAGTGACTCCAGTGGTTCCAGAGGTAGCCAAGATGTATACTCCAAATGGAGGGAGTCAAAATTATTTATAACAGATGAAGAGTTGGAGACAGAGGCAGGGACAGAGACTACAGAAGCCATCTCGCGCCCGTTAGTGGAAACAACTCTCTCTGCTGACTCTCTAAGGACTGGAATATCAAGATCATCTCAAAACATCTGCAAGCCAGGGGATGGTACAGAAGCACTCAATCTGCTCCACGTCAAACTTAAATAACTTCTGGCTTTCTTCATTGGCTGGGTCATTCCTCTAGTCATACATATCATAGCATGAACTGTTTTGAAAGCCCTTTTAGTGAGAGAATCACAAAAATCAGGATGAATCTGCAAAGCAGTTGAATGAGCCCATATTTCCTAGTTGCATGAAAATGCATGTCTAAGCAATGGCTAACATCCAAATTTACACCTACAGTACGGCAGCCTTTCATGTAGTACAGTAGGTTTAAATAACGAGTTGCCTACAAAGCTAATGCTGCAGGATGTATCAAAAAACAAAAATTTGAGCATTTAGACCTAGTGCTGTTTCTATGGGGCAGAAGTAAAAATCTTAAGGTTTAAAGCACTTTGCTTCTGAACTAATTGAATATATATATATAATGTCCTGATTTAGATGATAGTTTATGTTTACAACAAAAAGATTATCTACAGCTGCTAGCAAGGTACCAAGGAAATGAGAAACATGGGGTTAGAAATGACTGCAAGTTGCAAGATACACACATTAGCTCATCAGTAATCAGTTATTTTTAGCTCTGAAGAACAGTATGTTAATATCTGATTTTTGGTGATTTAGTGCTGTGGCAGAAGTACCTGACACACCACTATCACATTGCTCTTTATAACAAGAACTATTTTGTTACAAAAGCTTTATATTTTAAGGATTGGGGCTGGCCTCAGAAGTGGACAACATGGGTGACTGCACTGAAGATTGAAGGGAATCTCTCCTTCTTCATTGAGAAGTCTCATTGAGAAGCTGACTTGTGAATCTGAACCATTTTGGCAGCAGTAGGTGAGGGAAGGAAGCAGGCACTGCCTCTATTGTAGAAGCAATATTTCCTTCTTGTGAAAATTTTGGCAATTTTACTTGCAGTCCCAACCTGATACTACAACAGCACTTCATAAGGCTGGAAAATAAGGGAAAATGAGGAACTGAAATACAGAGTAAAACTAAAGAGGACAAAACAGGGGAGAGAAAGACAACACAGTCACTGGGAAAATAAATAAATAAGAATATGGATTTAGATGGGCAGGAAGGGAAATCAACCCAGAAAATAAAACAAGAAAGGTAAAGAAGGAAAAAGTCACATGTTTTTTTTCACAGATAATGATTGTTAATTAAAAAAAAAAAAAAAAAAAAAAAAAAAAAAAGCCATGCAGGCAATCAGAAATTGAAATAGTAGTAGAGAAAACCACCTTAACTTAAAAAAAAAAAAAATAAGGCAAGGGTTTGTTGCTTTTTTAATAAAAGGAGAAGAGGCGAGAGGGAAAGTGATCCCATTCTTCTTATAGCTAAACACTGTGTCCCAGCTACAGTCATTTCTTGTTAACTTTCTAACACAGGACTCTCAGACTCCTTCCTGCTAAAACCCAAATTTTCAAATTCAAAGCTTACATCAGACTGAGCATTCCTGCCTGATACATCCTCTTTTTTTTCTTACTCTAACCCTCACTTCACTTCTGCTGAGATGCAGGAGCAGTGTCAGTGCATGCCTGCATATCCCCAGCAAGGCTTTGCCACCGAGAGAACCCTTGCAGCACCTAAACAGGCTTTCACTCTTCCCAGCTGAATGAGGTTTCTGTATGTTGCCTCCTACCAGATTTACACCCCACCTGCACCACAGGCTTGTAGACAACCCAGCTTGGGCTCAGCTTCCCTCTAGCAGCAGGAATACTGAATGTGCCAGTGCCAGCTCACTCAGGGTGGTGTTTTCTCCAGGCCCAGACCCGCTGGGAACTCGCTATGTACATCACAAACATCACTCCAGTCTTAACCGTGGCTAAATGCTGTAGATTGTATTGTGAAGGACCTGATCTGTTTACTATGAAACTGTTGTAACTTCTGCTTCCATTTGCTTAACAGAAGTATTCCTAGATGTTACATGACAACTTTATTATGTGAAAGTACATGCAAACTGTAGAGTGTATATATTGTGTCATTATACAGGGTCCATGGATGGTACACTGTGTTCCATGGCTTATGCCAGAGCAAACTTCAGTTGTTAAATCCTGAAAGACACCTTGAAGCACAACTTCCTCACCGCTGATTTGCCATATAATTCACCACATTCAGCCTTTCCTGTTTTCTTCTATGTGCAATCTGATCATACAGAAGCCTGATTACAACAGCAATTTTGTGAGGATAAATACATTTTTTTCCACATCTCAGTTCATTTAATTATTAAATTATTTGAATGTCTGCAGTTTATTCAGACAGATATATAAGTTTAAAGTATTGAAAATTTAGAATTTTAAAATTGTTTTTTAGGCTATTTTTTCCTTTTTCCTGTTTATGGTGCCTTTCTTGCCTTTCATCTGAAGCCTCCTGCTGACCTAAGCATAAATGTGCAGTTAGGTTCAGTTAAGGAGCAAGGGATTGGGCACATGGCAACTGTGTGTCCACAGTGAAACTCCCTTCCCCTCCTTGACAAGACCGAAAAATCAAGGCATCATGAATTGGACACCACTCTGCCACCTTCATCTGCAGGAGCAGATGGTTGCACCCCCATTGCACCCGGAAGGCGTCGATGGGAGAACTGAGCAATGGCCCTGCCTGTTCTGATTCTGCACAGAAATGGGCCTTGGGGTTTGCTGATAATTTATCTCACGGAAACTTGGTATTTTTGCCTTAAATGAGATGCTTGAGTCCTTCTAACTTTAAGTTAATTTATTTAATACAATTTTGTGCACAAAAGAATGAGTTCTATAAATTATGTATGAAAATATTAATGTCTTTACAAAGTACTAATAAATCCAGAAGATCGTATCTTTTCAAATTAAGGTTTAAAATCCTAATTTTTTTTTCTTTTATGCTCACCATTACTATTTTTGTAGATGCAAGTCTTATCATATAGGGTTTTTTAACATAATATTGATAGAAAATAGAAAGAGTAGTGAATATATGAAATTTTAAAGAGGAAGAATTGTTTGTTTGGACTTTTATAAGCTTTACTCGTATTTCCTCATGAGGAGTTTCTATGCTCTCTCTTTAAAAGACAGTGTCATGACTGACAGTCATTCATTAGTTTCACAAAAGAAGGGCCTGTCTGGCTTTTCAAGTCTTGTCCTGAGCTCCTTATTACAGTCCAGCTCATGAAAACTAATAAGAATTGTTCATGAGTCAAAACAAAGAACAATTTTTTTTTTCTGATTTACCATTCACCTGAGAATTGTTTGAAGAGAGAAGCTGAAATTAAGTAAGAGCTTCAGGAATTAAGCCTTATCCAAATAACTGTTTTCTGGTCAGCATGTTCTTCTACCTGAATGAAGAGACAGCTGAAAAGAATAGTTTCAGTGACTATTATTTGTTCAAAAATTTGTATTTGCTCCTGGCTCATATGATCTATACTTTTTATTTAAATATGAATATGATGTTTTAGCCTAGGGTTCAAGATTGCAAAGATCATACACTTTTATTTACAGTGCCCACAGTTGTTCCATATGTTTTTGAGATAATCCTACTACGAGTGACTGCTCTCATTATAGTATGGTGATGAGTAATTCACCTGCTTTTCTGTGATAAGTCAAATCATGCTGAATTGCTGATGTATAGTAGAACATCTGATGTACAGTAGTATTTCTGGATTGGGACCTGCAATCCTTACTCAAGCAAAAATTCTAAGGAATTCACTCATTTTATGAAATTCAAGAATTTTTCTTGAATTGGGAACTCAGATTCAAATCCTGATTTTGTTGGGCATCTGTTTGAAGTGAAAATGGTAATATTCCAGTTATTTCCTGAGGAAACTAATACTTAGCTGAATTTACCCTTGTCACATTGACTATATAAAAAATAACGCACAAAGTACTGATATAAAAAGGGAAGGAGAGAAGGGACATTTTTTTAAAAGCACAGAGAAAATTAAAATGTTCAGAAAATAGGAGTAAGCAGGAAAAGAAAATATAACAGCAAAGGAATGGAGAAAAAAATGGTTTAAACACCTGAGGCTAAATTCATCCTCAGATGGCTTCACTGACTTCAATGAATTCACTGCCCAACTGGGTGAAGCTCAGCCTCTGTTGGGATAATCAGGCTCAGTTCCACTGACCATACAGGAACTGAACCACCTGTACCAGAAATGGGTACATTTGCCTCTCTGGGCCAACTTTTATCCTGACTCATATGTCATGCAATCCTTTTGGATTCACTAGGTTTGAATGAAATACAGGTCAGAAAAGAATTTGTCCCAGGTATTTCCGCTTCACATTTTTTTTCCAAGTGTGTTAATTGACTTTACTCAAATGGATTACAACATCACACAAAGTGCTGTCACTGTCTAAAAAGATTAATAAGTTTTTGAAATAAGACTTGTCCCCTGCAACGTCAGTGGAAGCATGTAATATTTTCCTGTCCATTCATCTGGATGCATTCATTCAGCTGTGGTCACACACAGGACAATTCCAGACATATCTAATATCATCTGCTATTGGAAGCATTTTTGACTTCTTTGAAAGACAAAAAGAAAGTTTCATAGCAGGCTTAGAAATTACGATGGCTGCTTCCACTGACACTGCAACATTAGCCAGTACATTACAATGTTAATTGTAAATTCTTGACAAAGTTGAATCCATATTGTTGTTAATAAAAATGACTTGAAAAGTACCATGACTACTGGGTTTTTTCTTTACATAAAAGACTGTATGGTGTGATCACGTATCAGGCAAGAAAAAACAATTAAGCTTGCTCATTGTTTTCCTTTTGAAGTTTTGTAATTTTTTATTAAGTGGACCAAAACATCACAAAGGAAGTTTATTAGAATAAAATGTGCAGAAACCGGTCTGACATGTTCCGTTTCTGGTAACTGTTTGCAGCAGTTTACTTAATGTTGCAGCACCTCTATGAAAATGAACTTGGAAGTTATTGTCGCCTTCTCTGTTAGATAAATGGCAATGGATTCAGGATTGGCAATCGGGGGCCTGTGTGGGGAGCAGGATTTCTCATGGAAGGCACATCTGTCATCTCAGTTTAACTTGAGGCCTAGGAGAAGCCGCTTCTTCTGCATTTGACCATGAAAGTTGCTGTAGAATGTTACTGGACCAAAACTGAAACATTCGCAACATGCCTACTTTCTCCACTCTGCTGTTCCTGCAGCCTGGCTGAAGATAAGCTTCAGTATTTGAGTGTAAAATACTAAATACAGAGAGCCTGTTCTTCGGGTGAAGTCAGTGCCTCTATGGAGACACAGATATCTCCATGTGCAGGTGATCCCCAACCTCTCTGATGAACATTATCTTAAGACACTGAATTTAAAGCTGTGGTTGCCAGAAAGGGAGGTTTTCAATGTCAGCCACTTGTACACACAGGTTATATGAATATTACCAGGCTCTGGCTAAGAATAAACACAGGACAGGAAAAGAAGTAAATGTACATATTCTCGTCTTGTATTAAACCAGGCAGCCTTGCTTCCTTTGCGCACAGAGCTATTAGGGAAGGGTCAGAAGACAGCAGAGAGTAGTTCTTCCTGTTTGGTTACCTGGCAGATTGCCACAACCAGGCACAGGTGGTAATGTGTACCCATAAAGACTCATACATAAGTGCTCCCTGTTCAGCTCTGTACCATAAGAATACAGGACCCTGCCTAAAAGGGTAATTTAACCATTTAGCAATTTTTTTTAGTGTAATTGAAGGAGCATGGGGTATGTTAGCTCTTTTTTGTTTTAATTTGGTTTTCTCTATCTCTTTCACTATGATGGTGACCAAGTACTGGCACAGTTTACTCAGGGAGGTTGTGCAATCTCCATCCTTGGAGAAAGTCACAAGTCACCTTGGCAACTGGCTCTTAGAGGCCCTACTTGAGCAGAGGGGTTGGACCAAATGGCCTCCAGAGGCCCCTTCAAGCTCAGCCATTCTGTGATTCTGTTTCCAGTATTGTATCAGCTTTAGTACATTGAGTCATACTGAACATAAAAGCTTCATTAAAGTATCATTAAGGCTTCACTTGAGATTAAATATTATGACTTCACTTAAAAAAAAATCAGGCTGCAATGTATCAGCATGACAGCAGCCTGGGTACCTGGCAAAATTACACATTGCCACCCTCACTCCCTTGCCTCCCCTGAGGCTGCCTGCCTTCCCCCTCCACCCTACAGACTTCGGGGGCTTCCCACATGTTCTCAACCATGCTCTTGCCCCCGCTGCCTCCTCCTCCTCAGCTAAGCCCACCCAGGGTTGCCCTGTGCTGGCAGAGGAGCAGAGAGAGAGGAAAATCAGAAAATATCAGCACCAGTGCGGCCAGCAGGACCAGGGCAGTGATTGTCCCTCTGAACTCAGCACGGTGAGGCCACACCTCAAGTCCTCTCTTCAGTTCTGGGCCCCTCACTGCAGGAAGGACATTGAGGGGCTGGAGCATGTCCAGAGAAGGGCAACAAGGCTAGTGAAGGGTCTGGAGGACAAGTCCTGTGAGGAGCAGCTGAATTGGAGTTGCTCATCCTGGGGAAAAGGAGGGCGGGCGGGGGGGGGGGGTGGTGGGCTTTATCTTTCTCTACAACTGCCTCCTGACAGGAGTTGTGTAACCAGGTGGGCGTCGGCGTTTTCTCGCAGGCAACCAGTGACAGGATAAGAAGTCAAAGTGTGCCAGGGTCGGTTTAAGTTGCACATTAGGAAGAAGTTCTTCACAGAAAGGGTGATTGGGCATTGGAATGGGCTGCCTAGGGAGGTGGGGGAGTCACCCTGCTGGAGGTGCTTAACGAAAGACTGGACGTGGCACTCAGTTCACTCAGCAGTGGGACGTGCCACGTTCCCTTTGACAAGGCGGTGTTCGGCCATAGGGTGGACTCGATGATCCCAGAGGCCTTTTCCAACCCAATCGGTTCCGTGATTCCGTTATAAGATAGCGGGGGGGGGGGGGGGGGGCAGCCATAGAGCCTCCGCCCCCGTGCGGAGCCAGCCAATCACAGCTCAGAGAGCGGCCCGCCCCGGCCAATCAGCGCCCCCCGGGCTTGAGAGGCGCAAAGTCCCTCCGCGTGGGCGGCGGAGCTGGCTGGGGTCGCCATGTCCGACTGGGACGCTAGCAGCGACGAGGAGCTCGGCGCGCCGGACTGGCCGCGGGCCGCTGCTGCTGCCGGGCGGCTGTGCTGGTCTCCCAGCACCCCTTCTTGGGGCCGCGCCTCCGTGGAGGGCGTCGGGCGACGGGGAAAGAGCGCGGGGAGTCCTGGAGGGGAAGAGTGGGAGCCGCGAGGCGCTGAAGGCTCCGGCGGCCCGAGGCGGGCGGCGCGGCAGCGGGCGCCCCGAGCTGCGGCCGGCCAGGCTCAGTACTCTGGGGCGCCGCTCTGCTTCCACCTCGATAGCGCCCTGGTCGGGGCTCTCATAGGTAATGACGGGTGCACCCTCGGGCCGGGTGCTTGACCCGCTGAGGTAAGCGGGTGGGGAGGAGGGGAGGAGACGGCCGCCCCCAGTGTCCTGAGGGAGTGCATCCCTGCCTTCCGTCAGTCTGGCCGTAGAAGGGCCCCTTGCAGCTCCCGTGCACCTCTCTCCACCTGGGCATGGCAGCGTGCTTTAGCAGAGTTTCTCTCTCTAGGGAAACTTTTCCTCCCTAAAGTGAATGAGTTGACGTCTGTTTCTCAAGGCCAGCAGTGTGCAAGTGGTCCGAAGCCCCTCTCTAGTCACATGGAGTAAGGGTGACAGTCTCTTGATCTAGTTTTACTCCTCCATCGCTTCCGCTGAAGGGCATTCCTCTACACACAAGCCTTGCATTTGGTTAACTGACAAAAGAGTTGCCTACAGTCTCCAACGATTGGTGTCACAAGTTCTTTTATTTCTAGATATACGCACTCATGTGAAGATCTTGGGGTTCAGTCACAAATGAAACACTTAATGTGTGGGTTTGGGCAGTTTGTCCTGGATCTCTGTAATCCCTGCTGTGAATCTTTATAACAGGTCGGGGTGGAACTAAAATTAAAGAACTTGAGGATTCTTCGGGTTCCAGGATAAAGGTATCATGTGCTGTATGTTGTCAAGACATGGGCTCTGTTGGGAACGTACTTGGTTTTGTTTCTGTGTAAACCAGTTGGAGGAAGTTGAAGGGTGTTAAAATAGCTGTAATAATGCTACTGTTTTAGAATTTGTCAAAAGGAAGTGGAATTGAGGGTGCAGCTTGGATGTTATGTGAAAATAAGAAAAGGTTATTGATTTTTTTTTCCTTAAGTTTGCATTTATTTCCTTTTCTTTTAGAAAAAGCATTAAAGGGCCTTTTCATAGAACAAGTTAAATTTCGGAAAGAAAAAGGGTGAAAAATTGTTTTCAGTTTGTGTTCTTGCATAATGCTTGTCTTTGCAGTATGAAAGAAACTTCAGTGATGTTTTTGAACCTAGGTTATAAGAGGAACCTATGAAGCTGAAGTAAAGATTTTTGGCAGCATCGATGAGCAAAACAAAGCCAAGATGTTGATTGACAATGTTGTTACAAGTTCTGGACAAAACTACATTAGAGGTGGAACAGAGAAAGGTAAGAAATGTGGGTTTGGGGGAAAAAATATTATGGATTGCCTTTCCATATATTTGGTAGTTTGCTGGACTGTTTTTATATTGTTAGTATTTTACAGAGTGAATTAACTTTAACCTTGTTCTTGGGCAATGGCATCTCCTTAAAACAGAAATACCAAGGTATCCTCCTTTTTCAACTATGGACAGTTTCCCCCTCCCCCCAAACTGCCAGGCTTTTGTGAAAATCTGTTCCTATGTGTTTTCAACAGTTTTATGTATGCAGGATGTTATACCACCTTGGTTTCTTTCATCATCAGTCTGATTCTTCCAAAATACCAGTATTGGCTCTAGTGTAAGTTTAAATCTAGTATCTGTGGAGTATTACAGTTCAGTAAACTTTTCTAAAGATAGTCTGTAAAGTGCTGATCATAGCATGGACTATGCTGACTTCCTACTATTTTCATGGGAAGTTAATGTTTTAAGATTTGATATTGTACTTCATGCCTGGCTTTACTAGGCTTTTGTGTGGTAACTTTGTTACATGGATATAGAAATATTGTTTGTATGTTTGAATGCTGCTTTTGTTATTGGTAGGTCTTGTATGTGCCCCCAACAATTCTTTGCACAGGCAAATGCCATCCACAATTGTTGATCTGAGGCACTGATGAGGAAGAAGGGATCCAGGATTTATGTTCCAGCATTAGAATAAGGATTGGAGTAGTTGTGTGTTTCATTTTTAGAAGTGTCCCAGGGGGTGGATGAGTATGTTTCAAGAGACTAGAAATATATAACACTTCCTTAGTGTTTGTGACAGTGCTTTCCCTATGTTTCCTGCTTTTCCACTAATTTTCCACAGAGTTGTGTTGCTATTTATATCTTGAGTGTAAAACTTACTTAGGAAGTGTTAACCTCATGAAAAAAGAAGTATAGAATATAACTAGACTGAGACTTTATTGTGGTTTTGGATGCTTTAGAAGTAAGCTTTGCTCTTGTAGCTGTTGAAATGAAAGCTTTCTGTCTGCATATCATCTGCTGGTCTCACAAGTTTTTCAAAAACTTGCTGCACAACAAGGCTAATTTATAGCTGGAGGAGAAGCATTTCATAACCTACTTTCTTTAAGCAGCTAAAGATGTTGAAATGTTTCCCTTTTGTTGTCAAAACTGAATTTGTACAGGTTTTAGCAATGTTTCAGGGCAGAAAGGATTTTAGCAATGTTTCAGGGCAGAAAGGAAAGAATTTTCCACTTCTATGTTTCATATCTGCTCAAAATTTATGAGGCCTTGCAATAGAAAAAATGTGTTTGTTTTGAGGAGAGATTTCTCCCCATGGTCTGTTCCATCAAACAACAGCATTTTGTTACTAATTCTGCAGGAAAAACCTTGGACATTATCAAGCCTGAAAATAACCCAAAGAAATCAGTGATTAACTGGGCCTCTCTTCGAGAAAACAGGGCCAAATATGAAGCTATGAAATGGGCAGGTTAGTTTTACAATTTTGATTGTATTATACTTGTCTTTATGTGGTAAATCTGTTGGAATGCTTAAACATTTCTAATACCTGCTTTGAGATGACTGAATCTTTCAGAGCCCAAATTAGTGATGTATTTGCAGTGAGCTGACCTTGTTAGCATTTCTCAGCATGGTTCTGGAGGACACTGATTACTGTGCCAAGATGGTAATCTGTCTTCAACCTGCTACTCAAGTGGTATTTTGAATGTCACCCTTTGAAAATGGTGTCATTTTGTATGTGGCCACAGGAAGAAAAACAACTGAGAATTGTTAAATATAATACTATAAATGTTAGTAGAAATTACTTTAGAACTTGAAATATGGGGAAGAGTATTTTCCACGGATACCGAAGTATTTGTTTCAGCCCTCATCATTTTATGTGAGCAATGGTCTTCCATCACTTCCAGCTAGTTTCCTCACTCAAGGCACTGTCTGGGTTCTGGGCTTTGCATCTTAAGCTTTAGTAGACTTACACTGACTCTATTATTTCTTGCTGATTCAAGTTGAATTTTTCTGATTATTTAAGGCTTGCCTCCAATTGAGAAAAACTTCTACAAAGAATCATCCAGGACTGCATCTATGTCACAAGAAGAAGTGGAACTGTGGCGGTAAGATAATTTCTTTAGGGAATCATCTGCTTGGCAAAAATTACCGTTAAGGTATAAAGCCTGGAATGTGGGAGATGAAATACTGAGACAGAGGCATTAATGCTGGGGTCTTGTAGTAACTTAATCTTCTTAAGAACTCTTTTTTGGGAATGAAACAACTAGCAGATGAGATGCTATTAGTTGTCTGAAAAATTAACTTTAGGGGTTTTCTGCTTCTTTAAAAGTGTTTGATCTAGTTGAATTTCAGAACAGAAAACATTCAAGACAGTTCACTGACTTTTGGCTGTTTCTTTGCCTTTCATGAGACAGTATGTATATTTTCTAGGTCCTTCCAAATAGGATTGTTCACAAGTTGACTACCTCTTGGCTGCAGTTTTTTTCTGTGCATTTTTTTAGTCAAAACCATCTTCAAACCAAATTCCAACTTCTGTTACTGTTGTCTTCCTTTCTGTCTGTCTTGTCTTTACAAGCACATCCTGGTGAGTACCTGCTTCAGTTAACTGTACCCATTCATTTTTACCCGATGGCCTATGTGAATACTTTGCTGGGAAAACAGATCATCTGTTTTCAAGTGATGTTGTTCAGGCCTTGGTAATCGTTTCAGCTCCCTTCAGTAATTCTAATGAAATTAGTGAGCATTATTTGTTAGCTTTTTATTACTTTCTTTCTGCAAGATGTCTTTTTTTTCTTTGCATGCCAGAGAAACTTTGCCACAGTGACCAAAACATGGTATTGTTTCCAGCTGTTTTCACCTTTTTCCTTGAGGTATATGGATGTGTTATTGTTAGAGCTAGTGAAAATTACAGAACGTTGTTCTTGTAGGTTAAAAATATGTACTGAGGAGTAGCACTTGTGTGATAAAGGAATTTTTTTTTTTCTATTTCATCTAATTGGTTTGCTTTAAGGAAAAAAAAGGCAGCAATTGAAAGAAATAATTCTGTAAACATATGGGGAAGTTGAATTGCCCATTCTTTTCCTAGCTTCCACCCCACTTGAAGAAAAGCTTTTTACTGAAGGGAATCTTCAGAGGAGTACAGGACTGAAATCAATATGCTTATGCATATGTCATGGTTTAAAACCAGATGGAGATTAAGTTCTAAGCAGCCACTCCCCTTCCCTCGTCCCCTCTGGTGAGAGAGGGACAAAAGGCAGAGATTATGGGTTGAGATAAGAATTTACTGGAAAACAGCAGTGCAATAAGAAAAACAAACAGCAACAACACTAGTAACAACATTGTATAAAAGAAGGGGATTACATGCAACATGCTCATGGAAGTCTGACCGACATGACACCGCCACAGCTGGCACCACACGGCTCCCGAGACAAAGGAGAAAATGCTGGAGGAAACTGTCCATACCCATGTTTTTTTCCCCAAGCCTGCGATAACAAACGATGCCAAGCCCTCTGGTTGGACCATCCACACCACCTCACCGCTCCATTTACCATTTGCTCCCCCAGAAAAAGGCACAGAATGGCCATGGAGGGTCCACACATTGCCTTTTTCTTCCACAGGAAACCACACCTGCTTTCTCCTGGAAAGTGAAAAACCTTTCCACCCCCTAATGATGATTTGGGTGGTATAGAGTTAACAGCATAGGTATGTCCACATGGCTCCAAGCTCCTCTCGCTGCCACTGCAAGAAAATTAACTCCGCCCTTGGCCCAAACTAGGATATCAGTAGCTCTGAATTGGGGGAAGCGTTGGAACACCAGTTTTTAATGTCGTCTTTTATTTGTGTTGTGATTTGGGTTTTGCCTGCTTTTAGGGATTGGTTGCTCCAGGGCTGGTTTTGGAGCTTGTCTTACTGGTCATGTTCTTTTCCCAAAATTGTTCTGGTTTTATTCTCTAGAGTACCCAGGGAGCTTCTCTGAAAACAGTTGGGGAAGGTTTTTGTCAGAATATAGAATTCTGACTGATAAGTTTAAGCCATTCCTCTGAGTTCTGAGTTGTCTTTGGGTTTAAAAACTTGTCACACCTAGTTAATTTGTAATAGAGTATAATTGTAGCCTGATATGACAGGACTGCAGTTCATGTTAATAACCATGTATAACTTCAAATTAGTCTTTCTTAAGAAAGAATGGTAATAGATACATCTGGGAGACATGTTCCTATAATAAGGCTATCAAGAAAGTTAGAAGACTAATTCAGTCCCATTCAAGAGCCTGAACTTGTTTTTTCTTGTTCCAGGAGTTTAAAAAAGTTAAGAAACACAGTCTTTTGTGTTAGCTGTACTTTTTCAGCTAATGAGACTTTAAAACAATTGCACTACTTCAACTCTATACAGGAAAGAAAATAATGATATAACTTGTGATGACTTAAAAGAAGGTGAAAAGCGCAGTATTCCAAATCCTGTTTGTAAATTTGAAGATGTATTTAAGCATTATCCTGATATTATGGCTAATATAAGAAAAGTTGGTTTTCAGAAGCCTACGCCAATTCAGGTATGTCTTCAATTTTGATGACTCTTTAACTGAAGCTTAAGAGAAAAATGAAAAGTACATTTAAGTATTTGTTGTTTTATGTTAGTCCCAGGCTTGGCCGATCATACTCCAAGGAATTGATCTTATTGGTATAGCACAGACTGGTACTGGGAAGACATTAGCATACTTAATGCCTGGATTCATTCACTTGACTTCACAACCAATGTAAGGACTGCTCACGGGTCTGATTTGTTTAGCTGTGCATTATTCCCCCTGCACTTACTTCCTCCTGCACCCTGAGATGATTTTCTACGAATGAAGATAAAAATCATGTATTGGAAAAAAAATTATAAATCTGATGGAATAAATACCAGTTTTGTTACCATAGATTCCATTAGCAGCAGTGTACAGAGGAAGTTTAGAACAGTGTAAAAATGTTCAGTGTCAAGTGTGATGGACTTTGCCTGTCCTTTTATACCAACATTCTAAATATGCTTTGTTGCAGATCCAAAGATCAGCGTGGGGGGCCTGGAATGTTAGTCCTTGCTCCCACTCGAGAACTGGCACTTCAGGTAGAGGCAGAGTGTTCAAAGTATGCATACAAAGGAATTAAAAGGTAGTCTTTCTTCTCACTGGCTTGTTACGTAATATTTTTTTCTCCTACCAGTTGTGACTTAATTCACCTACTACAATAATTACATTTAAGAGAGGAGGGGATAGTAGTAAATGCAGAGTTTATATTTTCCCAATTTTCAGAATGTCTGTTTTGACTAATCTCATGGTCAAGATCTATTTCTTGGACACTTGGAATTACCTTTATTGTAGCTTTTCTGTTTCTTTCCCTTCTATGTTGACAGCTGAGAAGAATCACACAGAATATGCTGAGTTGAAAGGGACAAAGATCATCAAGTCCAGCTCTTGGCCCTGCATGGGATATCCCCAAGAGTCACACGATGTGCCTGAGAGCACTGTCCAAACACTTAACCCTGACAGGCTTTGTGCTGTGACCACTTCCCTGGGGAGCCTGTTCCAGTGCCCAGCCACCCTCTGGGTGAAGAACCTTTCTCTAATATCCAACCTAAACCTCTCCTGACACAACTTCAGGCCATTCCCTCAGGTCCTGTCTCTGGTCACCAGAGAGAAGAGATCAGTGCCTGTCCCTCCTCTTCCCCTCATGAGGAAGTTGTAACTGCAGTGAGGTCTCCCCTCAGTCTCCTCTTCTCCAGGCTGAACAGGCCAAGTGCCCTCAGCTGCTCCTCACACAGCTTCCCCTCAAGGCCCATCACCATCTTTGTTGCCCTCCTTTGGACACTCTCTAACAGTTTAATGTCTTTCTAACATTGTGGCACCCAAAACTGCCCCCAGCACTCGAGATGAGGCCGCCCCAGTGCAGAGCAGAGAGGGACAATCCCCTGCCTTGCCCGGCTGGTGATGCTGTGCCTGATGCACCCCAGGACAGGGTTGGCCCTCCTGGCTGCCAGGGCACTGCTGACTCATGTTCACCTTGCCATCGATCAGGACCCCCAGGTCCCTTTTCATGGCACTGCTTTCCAGCATCTCATTCCCCAGTCTGTACATCCAGGGTTGTCCCATCCCAGGTGCAGAATCCCGCACTTTCCCTTGTTTAACTTCATGTGGTTGGTGATTCCCCAGTCCTCTGATTTGTGGAGGTCTCCCTGCAGGGCCTCCCTACCTTTGAGGGAGCCAACAGCTCCTCCCAGTTTCATTTGTGAACTTGCTTAGTATCTCTTCCAGTCCTGCCTTCAAGTCATTTGTGAAGCTGTTCAAGAACACAGCTGAGGATGGAGTCCTGTGGGACCCTTTTAGTGACAGGTCACCAGTCCGATGTCACCCCATTCACTCTAACCCTTTGTGCCTGACCTGTCAGCCAATTGCCCACACATCACATGATGTGTTTATCAGCTGAATACTGGACATTTTGTCCAGATGGATACTGTGAGAGTATTGAAAGCTTTACTGAAATCCAAAAAGGTTGCATCAGCTGGCTTCCCTTGAGCATCTTGGTAGGTTACCTTGTCATAAAAGGAAGTCAGGCTTGACAAGCAGAACACCCTCATGGAGCTGTGCTGGCTGTGGCCACTGACTACATTATCTTGCAGGTGTTTGTCAATACCTTCCAGAATAATCCTCTCCATAAATTTATCAGGCACTGAAGTGAGACTAACAGGCTGGGGTCCTTGAAAATCAGAACAATGTTCACCAGCTTCCAGTCAGCTGGGACCTTTCTGGATTCCAAAGACTGCTCAAAAATCACTGAGGGAGGCTTCACGATGGCATCAGCCAGCTCTTTGAAGATTCTTGTACAAATCCCATCATGCCCCATTGATCTGTAGGAATCCAGCTGGAGCAGCAGATCCTGCATAATTTGTGGCTCAGCTAGGAGTGGATTATTCTCGCAGTCATGGTTCTCCAGCTCAGGGCACTGAAATCCCCTTGGTGCATCGTGTATACTGAAGGCAAGCATCAAAGAATGCATTAAACAGCTCTGCCGTGTCTTTGTCCCTGTTTGTGAGGTGACCATCCTCATCCTGTGATGACCCAATG
The DNA here is from genome assembly GCF_965178545.1 of Coloeus monedula. NCBI lineage: Eukaryota > Metazoa > Chordata > Aves > Passeriformes > Corvidae > Coloeus > Coloeus monedula. The sequence goes on along the minus strand of NC_138782.1, from coordinate 88,940,919 downwards.
TTATTTTTATGCTGCCTATTGATACCTTCTTCATAGAACATGCCTGGCTTTCTTTTCTGTGAGATTACACTGCTGAATAATGTTCAGGTTCTTGCCCACCAGAGTCTTCTCCGCAAGGCCATCTTCTAGATGGTTGACCCTGAGTCATGGGGTAATTCCATCCCTATCTTTGCTTCCGTTAAGCTTTATGGTATTTTCATCAGCCCATTTTTCTAGCCTTTTTGTGGTTCTTCTGGTAAAAGCCTAATTCTCTAGTGTATCAGCTGCTTGTGTGTTTCATCCACAAGCCTGGGAAGTGTAGATCTTCATTTAAGCAATTAAGCAGACATTAGTGTACTCTGAAACTTACTTGTAGGGATCTCTGTTAACTTTGTGTAGCATTCTGAGTAAGTGTTACAGTCACCCCAACAGCAAAACAACTGACTTTTGATGGTACTGTTTGGAAAATCATCTGTCCTTTCATACATTCATCTATTTTTTGTGTAAATATTTTCAGAACAACCCAAAACGTAGTTGAACTATCTTCCTTTCACAATTACTTTAACTGCAGTTTCAGCAGAAAACTATTGTTGAGCTGTTGAGGGAGTGTCATTCAGTGTTAATTTTTTATTGATTACTGGGATACTGTCAGTCATGCTGTATTCCTTTTTCTTGTTAATACCAAGTGGTACTTTTAAAACAACATGGTGGCATTTATTTGAAAAGGATTGACTTTAGCTGAAATTTAATACACTACTTCTGTAAAACATTTTATTTTACAGTATTTGCGTCTATGGTGGTGGGGACCGAAAAGGACAGATAGACATGGTTACCAAAGGTGTGGATATTGTTATTGCTACTCCTGGCAGACTGAATGATCTTCAAATGAACAACTTCATAAATTTGAAGAGCATAACATATTTGGCAAGTAACTGATATGCAATGAATAATGCACCATTTGGGAAATGGTTGACTCAGTTTGAATTTAGGCTGTAATGGAGTTTTCTATAAACTTCCAAAGTCTTAGTTACAATACAGCTTGACGTTGAAATGGGTGTTGGAGGGATGATTCATACTTACTATAATTGCACTGCAGATGTAAAATATTCCCTAGGAAAAATAAAATAGGCTTCTAGCACAGCAAGCATTTCAAAGATGCTAAATTGTTTTTTCAGTAACGTTTGGCATTCTAAAATTCACTTTGTCAGGATTCATTACTAATGGATGAAATGCCTTTCTGAAGTTGTCTTTTCTTTTTAAAGGTTACCAGTGACTCGGTTTCTTATTAGAACTTGTGCAGTAGCATTGTCACACACAGATACTTAAGTGTTGGGGGACTGACTTTCATCTGGTCTCACTGGGAAAATAGCCTTATAAATGTTATTTTTAATCCTTATGTCTTCATTTCATTCTTGCCTTTTGCTGTGCTGAACATGTAAGACTGTTGCTATTTGTAAAACACCTCCGTATATTCAATTTATTTCTAACTTGTCTGAATTGTTGCCTAGTTTGACAATTTGGCCGTGCTCTCTGTCCACCCCCACTACCCTGTGAGAGTTAAATTCTCTCCATGTTGTAACAAGTTAGCTCCAGTTCTAGGTAATAGTTGTGAGCTTACTGGCAAGGCCAGCGGTGGTATAGGGTCATTATAAATTTGACCATCTGGGTAAAAAGTTTATTATTGGGAGACAGAAGAATAGCCTTGTGTAGAACAGTAACATGTAATTGCTGAGCAGGATGAAAATAGGCCTGAAAACCTGCATTCTGAGAACTGTAGGAGCAGTTCTGCCAAGGTGAAGTATAGTCATACTACAGGCACGCACTGCTTCGTAAAGCAGTGGGTATTGAACCAAAAGCACATTTCAGTATGTGCAGCATATACTACAGTATGAAAATGCCAAAAAGAATTAACTATCAAGTTGAAAAATATGATGATGTAAAGCAGGAGGAAAGACGTTTGTTGTTGTACCACTAGCGGTTAAAAGCAGTTTTCAGAAGATTGCACCCAGTGCAAGTACCTTGTATTGTGATGGGGTTAAGGTCTCATGCCTCAGACTTTAAGGAAATGCTGCACTACCAAAGCCCCATGTCAAAAACTGGACATTGAAAATGCTATCTTTTTGTAATCTTTCTATATTTTCATCCTTGCAGTTTCTTGTGCTTTTTAGTATATGATGCTTTCTGTTTCCAGAGCTTTGTTGTCGGTTTTCAGCCAACAAATAATTTAATCTTGGAGCCTTGCTTTAGGGAAAAGAGAGCAGTATTAGATTTTAAATTTAACACCTTGGATGAAGAACACTCTTCACTGAAGAGCTTCATTTACAGTTTTCATTTAAAGATCTTGAGTCTTATGAAGGTTCCCAAAGTAAACTTGGAATTACTTGCTAATATGATACAATTGTTTCCCAAATGACTTCCAAGATCAGATATTGGGATACAGTTGTTAAAAAAACCCAACCAACCAGATGTGCCACCGCCTAGAAAAATTTTAAAAACCCACCACTACCAAACAAACAAAAAACCAAAACAAGAAACAAACAAACAAAAAAACCCTACTACAGCACCAAACCGTTCCATTATGTCTAAGTAGCCACAGGACCCAAGGTGAATTTGAGGTTGAAATTTCTCTTCTTGCCTGACAGAAGCATCAAGTTGATTGCAGTCTTGATTCAGATTTTTAAGAACCCATTTATTCAAGATAGGCTGCTGCTTTTCATTATTTCATAAGTAAGACTGGAAATTCTGTCATAAACAGCCTTTCGATGTTCAAAATACGTCATATGAAAATTGCTTTTTTTTCCCCTATGTTCAGTGTAAATCAGAATTCATTCATCAGCAGTCTGATGAAGTAATCTTATTTCTTCGGACTCCATGCTGATAAAGCAGAAGAAAGGAAATTGGAATTGGGCTTGAATAATTGGGAAGCACTTAGGAGAAAGTGTAATTAAAAATATATATATAAATCATGAAGGAGGATGTAGAAGGTAGATTGGAGTAATGCGGTTATTCTTCAGTACAAAAAAAAAAAGTGTAAAACTTAACAATAACTGATTTAAAACAAAGGAAAGAGGAAAGTAAATAATTTTGAAAGGAAGAACTGGCTTGTAAGATTTTCTTGCCAAGAAATAGAACTGAAATGAACAATATTAACAAATATCTATATATTTAAAGATAACAAGAAACCTAAGATCATGTCAGTTGAAAGACATTTAGATTATAAACCAGGATGTGGCTATGACACATTTGAAAAAATCAGTACTAATGTCTATCTGACAGCAGCTATCAAAAATAAGGAAAGTAAACTTCAACTACCCTGATCCATCTATTAGACATAGATGCTTTCTTTTCCCTTTGCATCAAAGTGCCAGTGTACTTAATAGCATAGAAAGCTTCTGCTGCTGAAAAAGGCATAGCAGCCAACTCTGTATTTAAAATTAATGATGTTTCAGCCTTGCTGTTCTATTAGAATTCGTGTAGTTAATGAAATCTCCATGAGCCCTCTAAAAATAAAGAATTAAATCAAGAAATAGATTTCTTGTCTTCTGTCGCTCAGTTGATAATTTGTTATTTCAGAGATTTACACAGATAATGTACTAAACCCCTTTAATATAATAAAATACCAGAGAATAATGGAGCATCAAAATTAGGACAGTAGAAAGGGATTATCATCAATGTCCTGTATTTCCACATAAGTGACTAGAAATTGTCAATATTTAAAAGCCCAATCCATGTAACTTTAATTTTCAAGTAGAGTTTATATAAATCAGAGGAGAAATGAGTCTTGGATGTCAGTCTTCTTTCTTTGTATGAGACTGAAAACATTCACAAGTGTGCTTGTATACTAGAAAACTTATCAGTTCCAAAGAGTTGTACTCCGACCTCCAGCTCACTTGTTCACTTCTGGCTTTTTTTTGCCAGATGAAGCAGAGCTTGTGCTCTGGGAGTTGTGCAGTGTCCTAGTGTGAGTCAGAATGTACGCTCTGGCTTTTTTCCTACTTCTAATGAGGAGATAAACTGACAAGTGATATTTTCATCCTGTATGAGATCTCTAATGAGGTAGAAATGAGATTTTCCCTTTAAATTACAAACAGTTTCTTAATGTGTGTTGAGCGGGTTGCTCCCCTCTGGGTTTGGTTGGTTGTAGGTTTTTTGGGGTTTTTTTAATTTGTGCTTAGTTTTAGACATCAACCTAATTATTGTTAAACAGTTGTTTTTTCTTTATTGACTTTAAATGCTCTTGAAGGCGCTGCGAATTTTCTTGTTCTGCCTATGAGTTTAATACTGAATGAAAAACTATCAAGGAAATTGGAGGTGAAATAGAAGTTGAACAGGTTTTGCAGTAAGTTACGGAGAAGATTCTGCAGTTAAAACAGTTACCATTAAAATATCTTGCTGTGTAATGTCCTGCTGAAATAAACCCTTATCTGAGGGACTAGGCAGAATAAATAGCCTTGTTTCTGAACAGGTTTTAGATGAGGCTGACAGAATGCTGGACATGGGGTTTGAACCTCAGATAATGAAGATCCTAATAGATGTGCGCCCTGACAGACAAACTGTTATGACAAGGTATCTAAACATGATAGTGCTCAGGACTTGAACATAAGGTTATTGAACAAGTTAATTTCAAAACAAATGTGTCAGTTATTAAAATTTTTACTAGTTTTCTTTCTAATTCTGTCTAGTCAGTCCTGATGAGCCATTTGACAATTTTTTTTTTCCATTTTGTACTGCCTTATCTGATGTTTTATATCAAATATAAAGACAATTGAGTTCTCCCAAAAAAAGTAAGGTATCCTGTGAGTGCTAGAATTTGCCATATCAATTTGAAATGCCAACTTATGCTTCTCCATCTGGGACCAAAAGCATTTCCTGACTTTGTGGTCAGTGTCTCTGCTAGTCTGTACCTGGATTAATTTTGAAATTATGCAGCTTTTGGGAACTTAACAGTTGAATATCCCAACAATAATTTTTGTTCCCACATTTTGCATTTAAGGTGTTGGTTTAGAGAGAAAACAGGCTAGATACTTGCTTATTAGGTGTTGTTGAAAACTAAAATTACCTTAGGCTCCAATAGAAAGGCTCCATAATTGTTGCCTGTACTTTTAACCAGTAAAATTACCTTTTAAGCTTGAGTGCTGTTTACTATGATGAAATTAACAAATTGGAGAAGATTTTGCACACTATTCTCATGTGTATTTCCCTCTTCACTTCCTGTTTAGTGCTACTTGGCCTGATGGCGTCCGTCGCCTAGCAAAATCCTACTTGAAAAATCCCATGATTGTGTATGTCGGCACTCTTGACTTAGCAGTAAGTTGTCCTGTTCTTTTTTGGCTTTTCACCTTTCCTTTTGCAGAACCTACACTTAAGCCAGGAAATTTTCGCTTGTAACTAATTGTATGTAAGTAAATGCACATACCCGTTGTAATCAATCTGAGCTTTCAAGAAACAGCTCCATACTATTTGTTTCAAAGTTTCCTTAAAAGTTCAGAAAAAAATTTAAAAAAGTATTAACGAAACACTTTTTTCAGTAAACAACATCTGGAAGTCTTAGCTCTTCAGTAGGAATCACAGCTGACAAGTATCAGTCATGTTGAATGTTCTGCTTCACAGTGCTGTTTTTGTGTGAGCCCTTGGTTTTTGCAGCCTTAATTTCAGTTCAGCAAGTTCTACTTCCTTACTTGGTTTTCCTTCTGAAGGTCTTCTTCTAATGCATACATACCCTTAACTGAAACTTGTGTTTCCCTAACTGCTTCTTTTCTCAAATGGGGGTGGGAGCTTTGTACTAAACTCTTGGAGGACGCTTGTCTAGAGCAGGAAATACTTGTTAGAGTAAGAACTGTCTTTAAAGTCCAAAACTTCTAACGTGGATGTAGTTGCATATTTGTCATTGTTGTGCAGCTATGTGTAGTTGGCTTCAGTACCACCAGAATTTATAGAAGCAGTAGTTCACCCAAGATCTTTGGAAATTTTCCTTTTCAGTTCCACTTTTTTTAGTGATAGTAAATGAGGAAACCTAGTATCCACTACACTCTTAGGTAGAAAGAGAGGCAAAATGTGCTTTTTGTCTGTTCTGTTCAGAACTACACTTTTATCAAAGGACATTTCTTGTCAGAGGATTGGAATTTGAAAGACATCAACTTCTGTTGTAGCTCTCTTCTCTAGGGCATTCATCTCTTTTTACAGAAGCTTCTCTTAATTGAAGAGGTGACATCTGGGTGGGAGGGGGAAGGGCTCCCATGTGGAGAGAGAATCTTTGTGTACTTGAGTCTTCAACTCTCGCCACAAAGATCATGATTCCGTGCCATGAGAATGTCCTAGACGTTTTATTTCTACTTATGAGATATTACCGTAGACATTCTGTGGTAACTTCCACATGTAATGGAGTAAAGTTTTTAATGAACTGTTACTGGAATAGTTAGAAGTGATAATTTCAAATAGATTTACAGAATCTGCTTTAAAAGCCTGTGATTTCAAGTAAGAGTGCCATTGTTCTAACTTGCTGTGGATTAACATAAAATATTTGCAAATTAAAGAACTCCAATCTGGTTTTCACTAATGCTATATTTTATTTCACCCTCACTAATCTGTACCCTTTAAATCTCTGCAAATAAATGGCTTGGCAAACTGCTTAAAGGTAAATTTTGTTATTCTCCTGAAGCACCTAGGAAATAAGAAATCTCCATTGTTTGAGCTCCAAACTGATACATATTAAAATGGTTTTTTGTGGGATCATATGTTATTAGTTAACATGGCAATATGGGAATTAACAGAAAAAAATATCACTCTAATCTGTTTCTACCTAACATCCCTTTTTGCTGTTTGACAGGCAGTAAACACAGTACAGCAAAAAGTTATTGTTATCCCTGAGGAGGAAAAAGAGAGCTTTCATGCATAGCTTCATTAAGTCCATGAAGCCAAAAGATAAGGTCATCATTTTTTGTGGGAAAAAAGCTTACGTATGTAATCACTTCCCAGTATCACATCTGTTTGGTTTTTTTTTTTCCCTAACAGAAATATTGAATAGTTTCTTAGTTTACATAATAACTGTCAACTGTAATAGCTCTTGTCCACAATGTGCTGCTAGTAGTATTATTTTTATTATTTATTTCTTCCTTCAGACTGACTGGCAGTTTGTATCTTTTTTAATATCATTAATGGTGGTGGTAAGTCTCAATTTCATATGGTTCAAGTGAGGTGTTTGGATTCTTGGGGATACATGGATATGATGCACTGTTTACTTCCATATGCCTCTGATGCATGCAAGACCTGATTAATGTGGGGGGTGGTCATTGTATCGTACTTGAACTTTTTGAGTGAACAACACAAGAATAATCTAGTACTTCTCTAAAATATAAATAAAGGTAATTTCTATGGGGCTTAGACGTCCTTTCCTATTTTATAATAAATACCAGCTGAGCTCAGTAGTGTTTTGTCCTTAAGCACACATTTAGCTTTTGTTGTCACGTCACTGTCTTTTTGATCTAAATCTAGATACTGCACTACTTTCTTTCTTTTTTCCTTTTGTTTTAAGAGTCACTGCTTTATTTCACCCTAGAGCTGATGACTTAGCAAGTGACTTTGGTATCGAAGGAATTCCAGTACAGTCACTTCATGGTAACAGGGAACAGTGTGATCGAGAACAGGCTTTAGATGACTTCAAGAAAGGTGAGTTTGTACTGAAGTACTGGTTTGTTTAGGCCAGACTTTTAAAGTTTGTTGTGTTCAAAACTTGTCTATCTCTAAGTACCGTGTCTCTTGCGTACTATGGAAATAAAAATATGAAAGAGCCTGAATTACACGTTTACTTTATTAATTTGACAAACAGAAACACCCAGCAAACAAAGTGATTGCTCTATAATAAAATTTGGAATGTCTGGGAGTTTTATAATTTGAAGTAAGGTTTATATTACTTTTGACATTTCTGGAAAAGTTGGTGTTGTGTTAGTCTACAGAATGGTAAATTTAAATGTCAGATGATGGTGCTTTCAGTGAAACAGTTCTGCTCCAGATTATGCCAGTAGGGTTATATTTCAGGGTTATGTGGACACATGCTAATAAAAGACTAGTGCTGTGACAAGAGCATCAGCTGAGAATATAGTTGTTGAAGTTCTTGTTCTTTGGACAGACTCTTTATATCAACTAGGCAGGTTTCTTACTTTTCCTGCACTGTGCTGTTCTACTTGTGAAATGCAAATAACAGTAAAACGACATTTTGGGTGCTTACTTACCAGCCTGTATTTGAAGCTAACTCAGTGTGACATGCAACAAGCATAATTTTACTTTGTGTTAAGAATAGTAAATGCATTATAAGCTAGAAAACCAATGGAGTATGTTTTCTGCTTATTCCATAAACTCCCATTCTCTTCCTGTCGTACTTCTTGTAGGCAAAGTTCGAATATTGGTAGCTACTGACTTGGCATCCCGTGGCCTTGATGTGCATGATATTACTCATGTTTTTAACTTCGATTTCCCTCGCAACATTGAAGAATATGTTCATAGAGTAGGTCGTACGGGAAGAGCGGGGTAAGTGTTTACCAGAAAATAGTAGTGTATTATCAATGTTTTGTTGTGTTTTATGCACTGCATAGGAGTTTTTCTTGTCAAATTCTAGAGGCTACAGGTGATGTGAGGTGGGGGAGTGAAGACTTCAGTCTATCAAAGTATGTTTCTAAACGCACTGCTTTATGTCTTGAAATGAATTCACTGTTAAATTGAAGGCAAACAAGTTTTATGTTTTTCTGTTATTGAATGAAGGATGTTTAAAAGCTGGTTTAAATATGAGGAAGAATTAGAAAAAATGTCTGCATTGATATTATGGAATGTTACTTCCTTGTTTGTCTCTTCATGAGCTACTGAGTTATTTAGTTTTCTAGACAACACATTGAACAGAAGCCATCTGTAGGTTTAAAGTCTGCAGCCGATCATGGTGGTGTAGTTTAGTGGTGGGTTTTTGGATGCTGCTTTCCCAGGCTTGTACAAGTGTGATTTTTCTCATTTAATCATTATATGAATGTGTGTCTTTTCATACTTAAATATGTTGCCTTTATGCTAGATTTATTATCTTAAAGTCTAAATTAGTTCTGCATTTGCTCCATTTTAGATGAATTGCTGTATTCTGATTTTTATGAAAGGTAGCTCTCTGTCATGTGCACAGTTAATGCTCAAACCACTTTATTCTACCAGCTCAGTAATACTGCCTAGGTCAGTAGTAAAAGCCTAGTAAGAGTTATTTTGAAGATCAGCAGTTGTTTCCTTCCTTGTTTAGGCGCACTGGGGAGGCAGTAACACTTGTCACGAGCAATGATTGGAAGTTTGCGTCCGAACTGATTGACATTCTGGAAAGAGCAAACCAAGTAAGAACACATTACTGGGTAAGATTTATATTGGTTCTGGGTTAGCACCTGAAGCAGGTCATGAAGCTCTAAGCCTATTTAGACCCTTTCTGGTGAGTGTTTGTGGTATCTCAGGGAAAGACAATGGGTATTTCAGTCTGTCTTGTCCTAGATAGCCTTAGCTGTATTTTACCTTACAGATGAGTCCCAGTAAGGAACTGTGAACTTTAACCAAAGCCTTCCATGTTCAAAGAAAAAGTAACTAACATATACATTGAGGTGTGCAGAGGAATAATAGGGTCTATTTTATGTCATAGTATTTTATTCCATTTGTATTTCACTTCTGGATGCATTTACCAATGTTCTTGTTTAACAGTGTAAATATTAACAATACTTAGAAGAAGGTCAACTATCTTATTTGTTTATTGTATCTGACAGTTGTGACACCTGCATGTACTTCACTAAGCTTTCTTACTGATGTTTATAAATAGTATGTGAAATGGAACTGGAATGTGATCTCTTTCTTTAAAGAAACATATTTTTTCTTGATACCATATCTAAGAAAACAGAAAGAATTGTGTTGCTGTTTCTTGCTGTAACAAGAAACAATATTTTGCCTGATTTATAGTAAACCCCCAGTTCAAGTCCTGACTTGAGCTGAAATTTTGTTTGTTTGGGTTGGGGTATTTGGTTGGTTGGTTTTTTTAGATGGGAGTTTGAGTACATACTAAATGGATTTTATCTAGGACCTGTGGTTTTTACTCTGGACACTTAATCAGATTTTAAACCCTGGGTTAAAACTTCATAGTCTTTTGGTTTACAACTCTTCTTTGAAAGATACTACGTTGCTTTATTGCAAACCTACTAAGATGCTTTTGACGGATGAAAAGGAGGGAAAAAAAGTGTAGAAAGTAGTCACCTAATAATTTCTTAACGTTGCAAATTTGGGGGTTTTGGTTGGGGTGGGGTTTTTTGTTTTTATTCAGAAAATGCAAGAGATGAAACCAGTAATGATACTGTGAAGCTACTTTAGAGGTGCCTTGTGTTTTGTATTCTGAGTTAGTAATTACCATTCAAGCCTTGTTTTCAGCTGCAGACTGCAAAGTTCCCAAACTGGTTTTGGTTTTTTGTAATGTGTGATAGTTCAACTGGGAGCGTCTCTGAGTGCAGAGGGGAAAAGAGGAACTCTGAATCCTTTCTTTCAAGAGTTACTATTAGTCACAACATTATTCTCAAACTTAGTTATGTCTAATAGAAGGGAAGTATCCCTACAGACAAGTGTTGGGTTTTTTCCCATGACAATGGAAATACCATTATTTCATTCTTAAAGCATCATGTAAAAGTAAGAAGAGAACTGAAAACAGAAATATTTCGATTTCAAAACAAGTAAGCTGCATTTGTTAGCCAAATGTTCTCTGTGATTTTGAATCTACAGATTACATTAAAAGAAAAACAGGTACAACAAAAAGGTGTCTGTTTCATGTTGAAGAGATCTTTTATATATAAGAGCTTAAGATGCATGAACAGCTATATTAAGGAAACAGGTGGAAAAATAGTAATCTCTGTAATACCAAGAAAAGCATTCCATGTAAATCATGGCATCTCTATCCTTTTCTGTTTTCTCACTTGGACTACCCTACCTATCTTATATGTTTAGCAGATACCCAGATTGTTCGTGAAAAATCTCAACAAGCCACTAGATGATGGGTATTATCTTATTGAGATTTTTATGTTTCTATAGCCTCACTTCTTCCCACTCTTGCCTTGTGCTTGCTCAAAAACCACTCTTGCAAGAAATCGTTGCGATTTTAGTTTGGAGTAAGTTATGCTTCAAGCTCTAGGAGAGGATCTGATACTGTGGAAGAAAATCATTCCATGTTTCAACTGAAAAATAACTTTGTCTCATTACTTCTATTGCCACTGATAAGTCTGTAGTGACTTTCAGCTAGAGATACATAATTTTAAACTTTATTTTTAAATAATGTTTGAAACTTAGGCAGAATAGACTCTTACAGAGTTGTCATATTCTGCCAGGACAGTTGTTCACCAGTAAGAGCAATTCAACACATAAAACATACACTAGCAAGCTGTCCCTCATGCCAGCTCAAGAAAAAGTTGCTGATAGCAAATGGCAAGCATGGCTCAATCATAAAGCCAGACACAAGAAATGGGAACTAGAGGAATATGACTTCCTGCTCCACCAGTCCTGTTGTCTTGGCTGCATTCTCCACCTGTTCAAGCGTTGCCAAGCCCAGGCACTTTTAGGGAGACTTTAAGGTATTTACATTCGTTTGTACTCTGCTGTTTGCACTGTATTTGTGCCACTGGCAGGCACAAATCACACAGACTGAGCAATCATGTTAGTACCACGTTCACACACTGCCCTCCACGCTGATCAGGAGACTGATTCTGGACGGGGTGACTTCCACTGATGGCCACATGCCATTGGAGACTGTTGAAGTGGGCTGGCTTCAACAGATCAGTGATCCAAGACCTCGTGACAGTACAGTTGCCCACAGTGCTTTTTGCAGTAAACATTGCATTAATGTCAGCATTATGCCCGACCTGGTTTAAGTCTTGTTAGATACTGCCTTTGTTCCATGAGCAAAAGAATGGTATCTGGGGTTTTTCTTTTATCACTGTCACTCTGCCTAGTAAGTCTGTCTGTAATTCTTCACATCTAGCCTCAGTCCTTAAGAACTCTGAGGTGAGAATGTGTTGATACTATACACCTTCTTTTCCACATAATTACAAACATGCCAAAAACCCCTGTGGATCTTAGTAAGGTGCTCTTGTGACCTCCCAGTGGTGGGAGATCTGACCATTTTCTCCTGCCCTTCTTTTCTTGTCTTTTAGCTTTTTTCTAAGCACATGAGAACCATTCCTGTGACAACACTTTCTTTTAAGTCACAAAGTTTCTCTTCAGAGGCTCTTAAAATTTCCATAAGGAATTTAATACAAATCAACATTGAAATGTATGTATATAGTATGATATCACCTTTAAGTGGCACTGGATGTTTTAGCAGCTGTTCATTATAACTAAAAGATACATTTCTATTTGAACTATAATGTTGTAGTTAGCTGGTTATATGTTGCCATCAGATATGGTGATACAAACATAGGTATATTACTGAAAATCCAGACACACTATGATGATTATTTTTCAGTATATTTCAGTACAATCTTATGTAAAAAGATTGCTCTCTGCATTTCTACAGAAAAGAATTTGCAAAGTGACAGGAGCCAGATAAATAATGAAATCAAGTTTGAGAACACACAAATCAATAGCATTTACATAAAGCAGAGTCTAAAAGTTTAGATTTATTTAAAACTCACCATGTTTTTTTGCCTGCTTTCTTATTAGGTAGTTCCTGATAAGCTTGTTGCCATGGCAGAAAGATACAAACAATCACAAATGAGAAAAGAAATTGAAAAGGATATACAAAGACCTTGGAGAAAGCCCTCAAAATAAGTGTAATCCCTTGAAGTTACTGAAACAGAGAATGTGATTATAAGTAGTGTTACTATCTGTGAGCTTGAATGTCTAAGTTTTGTGATTGTTTTCCATACCTGTCCTATTTAAACAAACTTCTAAAAAGTGTCTTAGAAAAGAAAACTGGATTAACTTTATATAGAAATAAATCTGGTTTTGCACTTGGGACACGATTTTCGCATAAAAATTAGTTTCTTTTTTTTTTTTTTCTTGTGTGATGTATGAAACTTCTAAAGCCATTTTCTACTGGTTAAAAACAAACATTGTGGCTTTGTTGGTTGGTTTGAGTTTTTTTAGTTAAATGCAGTATTGATATTTAAGAATGTAAAAGATAACTTTTCCTTTTATATTCAGAGAACTGGATTATTCATTGAAAGCAAAGTTTGTCAATGTAGTTTCAAAATACTGTACCTTTGCCCTGATATGCCACTGGCATGCAGAAGTATTTCTTAGGATAACGAAAACTGCTTGGTTTGCCATTACTTACGTTTGCTGAAGCAAGTTTTCTTTATTCTTATTTAAAAACATAACATTGGAAGTCATTTTTGTTAAGACTTGTGTCTCAAGATTTTTTGAGAGAGGTCTGCCTTTTCTTCTAATGGAGGAGAGTATGACAAGAAGTATGTGTTTGTGGCTAACTGGGGAAGAAAACCAGCTTGTACTCTTGTTTTTGTGGATGTAATATTCTAGCTTAAGGGATAAAACCAGAATTTACTACAGCAATGTCAACAAAGCATGGAGAAAAGAATACATTCAAAGGCCAGCTTTTATTTCTTCCAGGTAAAGTTGATTCACACTTTACATTTGGATGTCAGGTTCTGTCACACAGACTCCCAGTGATAATGGGATATGTTTTCTACTCTTAGAAATTTATATGGGAAGGAGTTATTCCTTCATTCAGTGCTTGGTCTGAACTTGTGCTTATTTATGTGTCATATGATTAAATAAAAACTAATTAACAAAACTCAGAAAAATGAGAATAATTTAGTAAAATTACTCTCTAAATATTCTTCCCTCTTAATTTGCTCATAATTGAGGTAAATCTGGGCATTATTCAAGCCAATAGGTTATTTTGCCTTCAAAAAGTAAGCTAAAAATTTGGACTTCCCATGGCTTCTATAAGTAAAAGCAAAAGATCTATTTATTTGCAGCACAGCAGTTCCCAAATGCTGTGTACTTCTCACCTCCACAATTTTAGTAATAGGAAATATTAAAACTACTTTTTTTTTCCTAACACACATTACTTCAACATGAGAAAAATGGATATGAATTTCAATTTCAGGAGTGTCCAATTCATGCTGCATTTTGGTTTTGATAACCTTTTATATCAAGAGTCTTCCTCTTTGATACAGGTTGAAAGATGCATTTCTTTCTACATGATTCATCATACAAATAAATGCTCATTGGCACAATAACATCTACTCTGTTGCAGCATATTAGGTAACGACTGCTTTCCATTCAAAGCCCAGTGAAAAGACTGATTTCTAAAGCAATTCTGAAGACTCAGAAAGGATAAGTTACTTCAGAAACTTCATATTACTCTGATAAAACATTCTCTCTCTGCTAACTGTTGCTTGTGATTGTCCTCTGCAAAAGATCTTCATCCGCACAGGTGATCTGGAGAAGTTGTTCTGGTTAATGTTGAAGTAACTCCAGTGACTTTTTTCCTTTTGAAAGCAGGAGTGTATTTTGGATATTCTGTATTGCATCTTAATTTTAAATAAAATTGTCATTTTTTTCTGTTATGCAGTCATTGATGCCTTTGTATTTGGAAACATAGAAATTACACGTGGGAAATGAACTATTACAAATTCTTCTATATGTTCTTAGTATACCTTGAAGATATTTTGATGGTGACATCTACATTTGGATAGGCAAAGTAAATATTACTTAAAACATTTCTTTTAAGAGTTATGGCTAAGCAGTGTGACCAAAGTATGCATTTTTGTCTTCATGTTCCTGATTTTATTTTGGTTTGGTTTTTGTAGTACCATACTATTGAAGAGTAGTTTATGGTGCAGAATTTTTGGTTTTAAATGTGCAAGTCTACATGATATTATTGTGAACAATGTTCTTAATAATTCTCGTGAAATACTGGGAATCCATTGTTCAATTCATGGCTTATTTTTCTTGAAAGGAAATGATGTCTTGCTTTATCTTCTAGGCTGAGCAAGTTGTATTGGGGAATAAAAAAGTGAGTCAGCTGAGACTTTTGCAGACAACCCACAAAAAATTCCAGACATTGCTGAAAGCAATGATCCAGGTCTCCCAAGTGCCACTCTGAGTCATTTGGCCACGTGACACAGGAGTGGAAAAAAGCAGTTTTGACATGATATGAACAGAATTTTTCCAATTCTTTTGGATGTTTCATTTTAAGTTGCTCTAGAAGGTACTTCAGCAGCTTAAGACAACCTTTCCTGTTAAAGAAAATAAGAATAGATTAGGTACCTTCTCCATAGTTCTAAGTATGTAGTTCAGGTATTTAAACACAATTATGCATTAATTCTGTGGTGACTTTCTTGATTCAGTACAAGATGTAATTGGCAAACCAACTTCTTAGTTTACTTGTTAAGGAGGTTTTGTACCTCATGTGGGTTTTGTTCTTCTGTGTTGAAGAAACGTGGAAGACAGTTCTTACAGAAATGAAAAATCATTTATTCATCTTGATCTCATTCAGTAGTTCTCTCACCATCATTTTAGAAATTACCTTGATATGAAGTGTAATTTTGCTCAGAAAGTGGAGTCATCACTTTTTTAAGCTGCTTTTTCTAAACAGGACTGAATTTAGGAAAGATAATTTAACAAGTCACATCTTTTTGCATTCTAAGGCAAGTCTGGAGTGTAAACCAGCAATGGGATTGTTTCCACCTTTTGTTAGGTAAATGCAAGTCAGACATTCAGCAAGCACATGCAGTGTTGCATTGCTGTAGAACAATTATGCCTAAAAGATTTATTCTTGCTTCCTGTTATATTACTCTTATATCGAATTCTTAAATGCTAAACTGAAACAGTGTTAGACAGTGCTAGCCCAGCTCACACAGGCTTAAAGTAAAATATTCCTGTGAAATACCAACCTACAGCACTTTGGTCCATCGGATTCACAACACGTCTTTGAGTTGCCGTGGTTGTTTATCATGTCCTTTTCAATATGCGAGAAGGAGAGCCGCCAGGTGTTTCCTGAAGTAAAGCACAAGACTCTTAAATGGTTACACAGCACTAACCATCAGCTTTTGTAGCTAGGAAAAAATCCCAATTTTGTAATTGATTGAAATACCAGCAATTTTTTTGCACCCACTAAAAAAAAAAAATCTTAATTCAGTGAATGCAGTTAGTTCCTCCTGAACTCCCCAGCTGCTTCACAAAGACAATTAGAATGTAATTAATATAGGACATAGTTAATTATTTGAATGCTTTAACATCTAAGGATGTTAAAACAAACATCTAAGGATGTTTGGATTTACTTCAGGCTTAATTCTGAACTTCCCTGGATTTGCTGAACATGATTTAGGGAACTGTATTATTCATAGAAATCTACTACCTTTGAATTTCTGTACTCTTACTGTGTTCTCTGGGTTTTCTTTGTGCAAGTAATAGGTTTGTGAGTTTGTTTCAGGTAGGGTGACTGTTCTAAAACACTTCTTGTTCTTCTGCTCGTGCTTCCAAAAATAATGGCTAACGTAGCTCAATGCCCTGTTTTTAACACCAAGCAATCACTTTTGTCTTCCTTGCATGAGTCAGCTGTTTCCCTTGCCTGTTTGGCTCAGTTACTCTTTGCATTTAATTTGCACAGGAAGAGATTGCCACATAAACCAGTACTGCTGTACTGGGTTTTGATAATATGGGCATGCTAATTTAAAAAATACCAGATTGCTTGAAATCTTTTTGCTGAAATCATCAGTTACCATAATGCAGTGACACATCAGAATGTTTCTGCAGACTAATGTAGGCTCAATGTGACAATGGTCTGGAAGAAAAAATGTTGTAGCCATACCAGAGTTCAGTGAGAAATAATGTATCTTGATAGGAAGCAGTTTGCTTCCTGCAGAAGTATCTGATTTGTGGATGTAGTCACATGTACAGGGGTGTTCCCTGCGTTTTTAGCAACTTACTTCTAATTTCCTCATAAGAGTGCATGCTGCTATTAAGTAAGAGTGCTAGCACAAGGGAAGGCGCATAGCCATGTGTCTGGATGGAGTGGATTTAATATAATGCTCTTACTAATGATCAGTGTACAGCCTGGTAGGGTGGGTTTGTATTTACATTTCAGTACAGGACAAGCAGTACCACAAATCTGATGCTTTAAAGAGGGATTTCAGTTGTCTGAGCTGGATCTATCCAGGATGAGGTATCTTGAAGGCAGAATACTGAACATGATCTGGGTACCCTTTCTATAGCACTTGTAAATGATCAAGTTGTAGGGAAGATACTTCATAACTTATTATTGTCCATATTTGAGATACCTCTTAGAACTTTTTCTCTTTTGTTTTGCTTGGCTACTAAATAAAGTGATCTAAATCTCATATCTCTCTTGACTTTTGTTCCCAGCCAGTGTTCAATTTTGAGGCCGCCCTGTGTGCTGAGGGGCCAGCTATGCTGAGCCTCCAAAGTCAAGATGATGTCCACTGATATTTCTGATGGAGGATTTTTGATCTGAAGAGTTATTGCAGGGCTTCCAACCTTTTTCCTTGCCACAGTGACTTCCGCATCTAGTAACAAAGAAAGTGATATTTCATGTTAGATAGATTAGATAGATGAAACCTTTTTTTGAAGAATGTTACATTTTTTATTAAAGAGCTCATAAGCAATCAGAAGAAATACCTATGTTCAATTGCTCATTCTTTATCCTACAGGCTATGGATGTTAAATGAAACATTGAGAAGGCCTGTTGAGGAGTTCTCTGAAATAGGGAACACAGTGTGTTTGCTTGATTTACTGTCTAAGAATTCAGAATGTAGTAATGTTTTTCAATGAACTGCTTCCCTGTTGAAAACACACAGTGAACAGATTTGGCCACAATGTTTCTGAAGATTTTGGGGAAAAATAACCCTAAAAGGGGATATGTTTTCTGTACTGATCAACAAAAAATATTAGATACTGTATAAAAGAAAGCTCTTTGTTTTGCTACCAGTTTAGCAAATGGCTCTTTGCACACTCCAGATAAGATGCAAGATGTATAGGTCATGTAGGAAATACCAAACATGCAATAGAACCCTTAATGTTGGTTATTTTCATACAGAAAATATGCCTAGTGGAGTTAATAACATAATAAGATTAGCTATGATGTATTTGTGATTCTTAACACAAGAGCAAACTTGAGATACTGGGGACAGCAGGGGTGACAGCTCCATTGGCACAGAGAGACAGGACTGGCAGGAAAATACGTGTTCTTAACAATAGGGCAACACATATGCACGATGTAGCTGGATTTTTAGCACTTCCACTTGAACCTTACTCTCTCAATACTAACCTTTAATGTTTTTTACTTCCTGTTTAATAATTTCTCTTAGTGCTTGAAGCATTTTAAAGGCTGATAATTTTCCATCTTCATCTAAAAACTTCAAAAAACCCTTTTCTTTTGGAGTTCTTTTGAATGATACATAATAATAGGCTCCAGTATCATCAGACTCGTCCAGCTGAATCCTTTCAACGGGCATTACAAGCATAATGTCAAACTCATTTGGTTCAGATATCTGCAAATATGAGAATACAACAGTCAACCTGCAGCTTAGGAGAATAAAACCTGAGATTTTTATACCAGTTGTGGTTTTATCTACCTTGGTGTACTGATCATGTCTGATGTGAAATATGAGTTTATTTCTGTGGTATTGCAAGATTACCGTGCATTGGGGTGGAAAATAGCAATTTGCAGCTCACTTCCCAGCTCTCCAACTTATTAATTTTTAAAGATAGTTTTAAGATTCTTGAGCTGTTCTGAATAATTAATGCATAAATGTTGGATTCAGTCATCCTTTTGCACATAGGAATCAACTGAGGAAAAAAATGCATTGCTAGGTCTGAAGCTGGTTTTAGAGAGTTAAAAATGAAGTGTCCCCATGTTTAACTTTGTTTCAGTCTGCTGGAACCAGGGAAAAAGGTACTGGTTAATCATAGAAGGTGAAGAGGTTGGAATGGACCTTAGAGATAAAGCTAGTCCTGATCCACCCTGCCCTGGGCAGGGATACCTTCCACTAGATCAGGTTGCTCAAGGCCTTATGCAACCTGGCCTTGAACACTGCCAGGTTTGGAGCATCCACAATCTCCCCAGGCACCCTGTACCAGTGTCTCACCACCCTCACAGTAAAAAAATTCTTTCTAACATCTAATCTTAATTTTCCTTCTTTCAGCTTGTATCCATAACTCCTGCTTTTTGAAGAAAAAACAGGAAATAAAACCTGGCCCACGGCTTCTGGTGCAGTGCTATCTCTGACTGGTCCTGTTGTTAAACCGGGCTCACCTGTGTGCTGTGCAAGGACAGGGCTTTCTGCGGCTTGAACGCGAGTCCTGTTCAGGTAGCGTCTCTGACTGAATGCACATACGTACACCATTCAGCAGGTTACTGATCATTCTATAATGCATTGTGGTTACTTTACGGAGTCGTTCTTAGTTTTAACTCGTCGGGAAGGGCCAGCTAAGAGCTGCTCTCGGCGGCAGGAGCAGCGCAGGGCCCGCCCGCGCTAGCCGCCCGCCCGCTGCCGCCGCAGCCCGGCGGGAGAGCGCTGCCGGCGCCCGGACACCCACCTTGACGCGCTCGTAGTAGCTGCCGGCGCTCTGCCGCTCGATGGAACTGAAGCAGCCGTCCTTGCCGCGGATGGCCTGGACCAGGTGCGCGATCACCCTGTTCACCAGAGTCGCCGCCTCGGACACATCTTCGCGGGTCAGGCTGAGCCGCGACAGCACCTCCCGGAGTCGCAGGGCGTCCGCCGCCGGCGGGGGGCGGCGGGCCGGGGCCGCGAGTGCGCCGTCGGGCACCGTCGGGACGCTCCGCGGGGCCGCGGGGGCTCTGGCGCCCGGCGCTCTGCTCCGCGGGGTGGGGAGCGCCTCTGCGCCGCCCGCCGCAGCGCCCGTGGGCAGCTCCCGGGCAGCGGGGGCTCGCCGTGCCGGGCGAGCGCCCCGGGCGGGGGATCCGTCCGTCCGCGGGGCCCGGAGGGTCGCGGCGCCGCTCGGGCATTCACCCGCGACGCGGCCCCGCGCGGGGCTGCGAGCTGCGCCCTTCCCCGCGCCCCGACCCCGCGGAGCTGCGGGACGCGTCTCCCGCCTGGCCCGCGCTCCCCTGTTGCCCGCGCTGTCCATGGCCGCCGTTCCGTCTCCGCACCCGCGACACGGCGAGCGCGCCCCCGCGAGAGACGGGGTTCCCGCCTCTGGCTTCAGCCGAGTTCCTCTTCCAGGCAGCGCGCCTCCCCTAGGAAACGAAACCCAGCGAGCGGGGCGGAGGCGAGGCGCTGCCCGGCGCTGCCCGGCGCTGCCGAGTTCAGCCGGGCACGAGAAAGCTCCGGCAGCAACAGCCAGGCTGCAGCCTCCCTCCAATCCGCGTGGAGCGTTTTCCCGCTCCCGGGCGGCTCCTCCCTCCCGCCCGCGGGGCGAGGGCACGTGAGCACCGACACGGCCCGGCTTTTCCAGCCGCGCGGGGCGAGAGGACGGGCGGCCGCGGGGAGGCGCTCGGCCCCGCTGCTCCCGCCCGGCCCTGCCTTTCGCTCCGGGGCGGAGGAGCCGCGGCGGCGCTCCCGCCCCCTGCTCCTGCTGCCGGGAGGGCCGGCCCTGCCGCCATGATCCTGCGCAGCGGCTGCCGCCGGCTGCCGCTGCCCCCAGCGCCTCGCCCTGGGCACCGCCGGGCGGGCAGCGAGGTCGGGGCGGCGGCGGCGCCGCGCTACGACGTGGTGGTGATCGGCGGGGGCCATGCGGGCACGGAGGCGGCGGCGGCGGCCTCTCGCGGCGGGGCCCGCACGCTGCTGCTCACGCACAGGATCGGCACCATCGGTACCGCCGCGGGTGCCCGGGGTCTCTACGGCGTGGGGAGCGGCGCTGAGCCGGGGAGGTCGCGGGAGACTTTGTGCGGCGGCTGTGCTGAGGGTGTCCCTGTCTCCCTTACTCAGGGGAAATGTCGTGCAACCCGTCCTTCGGCGGCATCGGGAAGGGGCACCTCATGCGGGAGGTGGACGCCCTGGACGGGCTGTGCGGCCGCGTGTGTGACCGCTCCGGCGTTCACTACAAAGTGCTGAACCGCCGCAAGGGCCCGGCCGTGTGGGGCCTCCGCGCACAGATCGACCGCGGCCTGTACAAGGAGAACATGCAGGTGAGGGGGCCGCGCCGGGCGGCTCGGCGGGCGGACTGCCGGGTGTCGGAATACGCTGCTGAGCTTTACGAAGGAAGGGGCCGTATTTTGCTTTTCATTATTTACCGAGCAAACATAGATGCCGTATTGTTTGGTACTTAGATGCAGTGTAAGTTGTTGGAGCTCAGCATAGTTTAAAAAATTCTCCAGTGTTTTAGATAGAGGTCAGGCTTCATGGCCAAGTAGTTTATTTGAGCTAAAACTTTATGTGAATGAAAACTTCTACATAATAGATCAGGACAGTACCATAACTGAGTGTCTGCCAAATGACCTGGTAAGAATGGAAGCGAGTAGTAGATGTTTCAGAAGTCAGCAGGGTTCGGGATTGCCCATATGTCTCATAACTTCCTAGATTTTTGCAGTAACTCCTTTCATGACAGAAAGAAATCCTTAACACACCACTGTTGACAGTTCGTGAGGCATCTGTGGAGGATCTTCTCTTGACAGAACCAGAACCAGGCCGTCCTGGGAAATGCCAAGTCACAGGAGTTGTTCTGGGTATGTGCTAGTAACTCAGTTAAGTGCTTTCAGTTACTCCACACTAGGAGCAGCCTTTGGGGTAAATATTTCTGATTCACCAATGAGGAAGATTAATTATACAGTTCTAATTCATTAGTGAGAAAGATTAATTAACCAGTAGAGCTCGTTTAGGCAAAGTGTGAACTAAACCAGGTTAATATGTGTAATACAAAGTAATACAATGTCAAAAATACCTGGATTGGTGGTATATTGGGACATTAACTAAGTTCATTTTCTTCAGGCTAGTGATACTGAATTCTATGCTGTGTTTTGAGATTTTATTTGGTAAACGGTGTATGCTGCCCTCAATGTTATTAACATGGGGTCCTGTTATTAACAGACTTGTACTTCATTACCCCTTGCTGTTTTAACAAAAAAGCTTTCTGAAGTAAAGGCCTGGATATGGATTTTTTCTAGGAGTGGGTTTTCTTTGTTAGGGGTAACTTGATTAGGAATAATAAATATACAGAAATAACTACATGCTGCTTATTGTAGTTATTACCGTTGGTGCTTTTATTACTGGAATGCTGGTATTGTTCTGTAACAGAAGACAGATAAACCCTCAGTGAGCACTGTTAGTCTAGTTAGACAGAAACACCAGAATCCCAATCTTTGTTGATGCTAAAATGTGTACATCTCTGAAAACTTGCTGTTTCAGGGGATGGGAGCACAGTATGTGCCAGGAGTGTTATCCTGACCACCGGTACATTTCTGAGGGGTATGATCCACATTGGACTGGAGATGCACCCAGCAGGGCGGCTGGGGGACCAGCCAGCCATCGGGCTGGCTCACACTCTGGAGAAACTGGGATTTGCTGTGGGCAGGCTGAAGACCGGGACACCACCCCGACTTGCCAAGGATACCATTGACTTCAGTGGTCTGGAGGAGCGTGCAGCTGACAACCCTCCTGTGCCCTTCAGCTTCCTCAGCAAGGCTGTGTGGATCAAGGTGGGATAGCAGCCATCCAATACACATAGAGCCAGGTGGGGAGTGGGTCTGGGAATGTCATGCTCGTAATCAGCCAGGGAGCTGGTGGCTGGGAAAGGCTGCTGGGGTGTATTTGTACTGGATGTGTTACATTTCTGAGGACTGTCAATGCAAGGGAGAAGCTGCTTGTGTTCTTTTGAAAGCAAATACTGTTTTACTTTCACTTCTCAACTTGAGAACTTAACTTTCCTTCTGGGGTCAGACTGGTGTGAAATGTGATAGTGGTGCTAGTATTCTTCATGTGCTGGTTACATGGGTGGTTTTACAAAATCTTCCAGTATTACACCTGTATTGTGGAGATTGACAGTGTCTTGCTTCTTAGTTTAGCTCTGGAATAAGGTTAAAATGTTGAAATTAGAGATCATTAATAGTACTGACTAGGAAAGAGAAAGGATGGATTTAGCCACAGAACTCAGAGGTGGCAGGGTAACAGTAACGTAAAAGCAGAAGAGGTTCAATTTTCCGAAGAAAGTCTTGGAAAATGGGCTATTTTTACATAATGTAATTAAATGAGAATTAAGTATCAGGAGTTAATTTGCCCCAGAGGATATAGGAATTGCAATAACCTTTTATAATCAGGATGGGGCAAAAATAGTATCACTTGAAGTCCTTGGTACGTGTAGGAGAGGTTTTGAAACGAAGAGTTTTAAGTCTAGCAGCAAAAAGCTGTTAGACAAATATTCCTAATAACAATTTTGAGTCAAAATTGGGAACGTATCAGGAATTTATTCGCCACAGACATGTTCAAAGAAACAACAATTTTCAGACATCCAGGATTTTTTATAGATGCTCCCGGAAGTCTGCCCAATTTACTGCATCATGGTATAAGTGTTTATAGCTGTTTCTTTTATTACTACCGGAGCATATCATCTGTCTTTGTGTAATGGATAACCCAGGTTTTATCCAGCTAAACAGTGCTTTATTGAATTTGCTGTCCTGGTTAGACAATTACTGTTGATCAAGTTTTCTGGGGTGTACAAGCCTATGAAGTGGCTCCCTTACTGCACCTCCAATGTAGTAATTGAGTTTTCTGGGGTGTATAGGCTTTTGACTCCTTAACTTTCTCAAGATATCTTTCTTGTCCTATGGCATCTAAGTCATCTGTAGTTATATGATAACCATTAAACAATTATTTATTGAATTTTGTTCTTCAACTGCTGATTAAGTTCTCTAAGGGATATGGATCCATGGAGTTCCTTTCTGCAGGTGCAGTGAGATTATTTCTCTGGGTTTTGTACTGACACTCAGCCAACACAGATCTAAATCAAAACCACCTAAAATCACAGTCAAACTTTTCCTTAACTAATTAAACATAGTTCATAATGAAATTTTTGTAAAAAATCACAAGAGTCCTGGCTAACTAATATATAACTCACTGACCGTTTTAAAGAGTTATGGTGCTAGATTATCATATTTGGAATGTGAGTCTCTTGACTCTTTTTCAGAAAATCAGTGGAATACTTTACATGGTGAGCTTTTTTCCAAACTTTGAATTTTTCATGTTGTTTGCAGAGTTTTGAGGTTTGTTTTTTTTTCCTCTCCAAGAGATTCTTTTGGTTTTTCTTCACTAAACTCTTTAAGTGGCTGTTAGCTGTAGGGTCAGCACTTACTCTTCTAACTCCAGAGCTTTTTTTTTCCTGTGATCAGTGTGAATGCTGTGCTATAACATGCTGGTTTAATGGGAATATCCACCCTGTAATTAGGAATAGAGTGTATAGGATAGAACTTGAATTCCGGATTCCCAAGTTCTGTCCTGTTCTCAGTCTGGTTTTGGGAGTGTTGCTCAGGCTCTCTGATCGCTTGTGTTCAGTCTGTACAGTGGGTATGACCGCACTGCTGGCTGCTCCCAGGAGGGAGAGCTGGCCATCATGGAAAAGGTCTTGGTGATCTCAGAATTGTTCAGTAAGGATACGGTGTTGTGACCACATTAACTTAGGCCGAGCTTTGGCCTCTTCCAGCCAGAAGATCAGCTGTCCTGTTACCTGACTCGCACTAACCTGAAGGCCCAGCAAATTATCTGCGATAACCTCCACCTGAACAACCACGTCAGGGAGACAACCAGGGGCCCGCGGTGAGTGTGGCATCACACAAGGCTCTCTAGGGGGCAAGCTGGCAAGGTCTCTTTGGAGCTGTGGGTCTCTCCTGCTTTGCTTCTGGGAAGTTACATTTTCTCCATGTCAGGTTGTGCTCATGGCTGTTTACTGTTGCAGGTACTGTCCCTCTCTTGAATCAAAGGTGCTGCGCTTCCCAAACCGAGAACATCAGGTGTGGCTGGAGCCCGAAGGCTTGGAGTCCAACATCATTTACCCCCAAGGCATGTCCATGACACTGCCACCTGAGCTCCAGGAGCAGGTGATCAAATCTGTCCCAGGCTTGGAAAAAGCCAAGATGCTACAGCCAGGTGAGGGAGCTGAATAGTTTTAAACCTATTGGTCATATTTATTTACTAGTTAATGAAAAGCAGGTTTTGTTTAGAGTGTAGCAAAACAACGGAAATACGAAGCAAACTTACTCTTGGATGCAGGGATTTTTCCTTGTTTGTTCGGGAATCATAAATAAAATTGATAAGCTGTTCTGCTCCATTGATTCCCTTGACAATCGCTCCTATAACATCTGTCTTGTGGTGTGTCACAGGCTATGGGGTGCAGTATGACTTTTTAGACCCCCGACAACTGACTGCTTCTCTCGAGTCGCGTCTTGTTCAGCGTCTCTTCTTTGCAGGCCAGATAAATGGCACAACAGGCTATGAAGAAGCTGCAGCTCAGGTGGGCAAATTTGACTGTTGTATATTCAGCACTCAGAAAAGGATATTGCCTTGGCCTTTGTGAAGTCTTGCTAGGCCCGTTTTGTGCTCATGAGATGTTCTTACTTTTGTTGCTCACCCTGATTCCAGACTTGCTCAAGGTATTTTTGTTTGTATCCGTACAAGTATCTGCAGTTGTTATCACGAAGGGTGCAGTAACAAAAGTAATTGAAAGCCCTGTTAAGTGTTTCAGCATGAAGCCTGTGCAGTGGGTATAATTGAAAACGTGGGAATTGTCTCCAGACACATCAGCAGGGGCCAAGAAGCCCTTCAGACACTCAATAATGCTGCAAGACGGAAGCTGCCTGGATTACTGGCACAGACTGTTGCATTTTCCTGGGCATGGTTGGGCATGTGAGCCTGTGGAGGCAGATGTGCTGATGTTTCTGCTAAGAGGAGACCGATGGATGTGTTTGGTTTGTTCTGCCTGCGCAGGGTGTGATTGCTGGGATCAATGCTTGTCTGCGGGTTCGTGGCAAGCCCCCATTCACCGTCAGCCGCACCGAGGGCTACGTGGGTGTGCTGATCGATGACCTCACCACGCTGGGCACCAGCGAGCCCTACCGGATGTTCACCAGCCGCGTGGAGTTCCGCATGTCCCTGCGGCCGGACAACGCTGACGCCAGGCTCACCCACAGAGGTGCTTTGCTGTGGTAGCTCTTGCAGTGACCAGCCCTGCCTGGCTGTACACCTTTGTCTCATACACCGTCTGTCTCTGCAGGCTTTGAAGAAGCTGGGTGTGTGTCACAGCAGCGATACGAACAAGCAGTTAAGATGAGAGCTGCATTAGAGGATGGGATTGCAACACTAAAATCACTTCAGTTCAGCATATCCAAATGGTCCCAGTTATTACCAGAAGTTCCCATCAGTAGCAATCGCAGGTCACCTGTCAGGTAAAGGTTACAGCTGGAGCTTTCTGGTTTGACCTATGCTTGCTTTAGTACATCTGGCTAATGGTTTCACAGCATTTGTCCATCCTTCCTGAAGCTGGCAGTACTCCAAGGTTCCTACTTTACCACCTTCAGGGGACACACATCTGATGTTTGCCTGTAGAATAAGTATGGTATTGGTATTCTTAGCATTCCACGCTTGCTGTTGCTGACATGTGCTCTCAAAGCAAGGGAGTGCTCCACTGACCCAGACACTTCTTGCTATCCTTACACAAGTCACCAGCTGGTGATGGTTTTGCAGTGGGTTGCAGCTTTGCTAAAAGCTTGGCAAAGCAGCAGTTGATTTCAGGCTGGTGTCAGGTGGTAGCTGTTCTTGTACACAAAGGCCCTTACTTCCCTTACCCATACTTTATCTCGTTTTTTCTGTTGTTTTAAATCAGTGACTAAGACCTGGCTGACAGAGTCTGTGTGAAAGGTTTCCCTTGGTACCCTTGTCCTTGTCCCATCTGTCTTGCTGTAATTTTATGGGAGGAGTCTCTCTTCGAGAGTTTAGCAGCTCTTCTGTGTACTGAGAGGAGATAGTAGTGAATTGAGCTTGGCTCTGCAGTTGTTCTGGCTTATGCTAAGTACTTTATAAGTTTGAGCTGGGAACAGCCATTAGTCTGCCTTACAAGTGTGACTCCTTTGTACCGTAAATGTTTACTCTTCTTCTCCACAGTGCCTTTGACATCCT
This sequence comes from Coloeus monedula, assembly GCF_965178545.1. NCBI lineage: Eukaryota > Metazoa > Chordata > Aves > Passeriformes > Corvidae > Coloeus > Coloeus monedula. The sequence continues at coordinate 88,913,854 of NC_138782.1, read as the reverse complement.
TCAATATCAAGATGCCAACATGGAGATTCTGGCAAAGGCTGTTCCAGAGCCCTTGGGCAAGCTTGCTCAGTGGAAAGAACTGGCAGAAAGATTGAAAATAGAAGGTAGAGTACAACGGTTAGGCTCTCTCATGGTGATCTGCATAGGTTTGTTCAGTAATGGGAGAGCAATTGTCCTAGTGTGTTTCATGTTGCTGCTTAGAGAAATGAAACACTCTGATCAGAGTGTGAACTTTTTACCATAAGCTGCAGCCCTTTCTGTGCACCAGTGTTTCACTCTCTGGGTAAGATCACTCTTTGGGTTTTTTTCCTCTTTACTGCCCTGTCAAATAGACCATCCTGTGTTGGGATGAGAAGATACAAACAACCCATGTATCTAAATTCCCATAACAAATCAAAGAGTATGACTTCTTCCAAAGCAGTGACACAAATTAGACTCTATAGTCTGTGGGGCTGGAAATGTCCTTAGGAGCTTTTGACCATCTCAGTGGAATTGCTCACTGTGCTTCCAAGACTTCTTGCAAGTGACTTATTTCACGTGAATATCTATTTTATATCTGGTTTTCGTGTTCCCCTGATCACCACAGCTGCTTATGAGTGGTGTGTAGTCAATCAGCAGCAGGAAATAGAAGAAGTGCGTCGTGACGAGACGCTCGAGCTGCCAGACGACCTGGATTACTTTGCCATTGATGCTTCACTCTCCGCGGAGGTGCGGGAGAAACTGGACTCAAACCGCCCGCAGACGGTAAGAAATTCAGCCACAGCAGGGCTGAGCAGCAGTGAAATCCCTTCTGTCTTCTCAAGGGGCATGGGGGTGCAAGAATCAGGGAAAGGAATACCCACAGGTCTTGATCTCATTTCTCACTAGTTCCAGTGTGTAGGTTTGGTGGTGGTTAACTTGTTCCTGTCTCCACGTGCAGATTGGTGCAGTCAGCCGCATCCCTGGAATCACCCCAGCTGCTATTGTTAACCTGCTAAGATTTGTGAAAACCAATCACCGGAAGGCAGAGAAGCTAAAAGCTGTGCCTCAGGCTGGGGAGTATTTCCCAGGGAAAATGTATTCAGACAAAGCAGCTTCACAAAGACCGATTTCTGCAGAGTTTTCTGAAGAGGAGACAAAGTTTGTTAAAACACCTTTGTAGAGAATGGCACCGATCCTGCCAGACTTTGTGACAAGATCCCCTGTGCTCCTGAGCCTCTTCCCAGATGACACCCATGCTGGCCAGATCCAGAGCAGTTCCAGTTGGGTTCTGTGGCATTGTCATTGCATAGAACAAAGATGATGAATGCACAAAGTAAATGCTCAGAAACCTAAATACAGCCTGTGATTTTGCTGATGCAAATGGAGAGACGGGAGAACTGCTTTTAAAATGCCACTCATTTGGAAGACTTCAGATAGTCAAAATCTGCATCTTGTGAAGGACAGTGTTTAGCTCTTCTGAAATGAGTAAGAAGTGTTACCATGCTAAGCCCATGGCGCACAAGAGGATTGGAGCTGGAAAGTGTGTTCCATTGAGTTCAGTACTTGTGTTCATAGCTGGGCAGTGACTGTGCACTGGCTGCTGTCAGCCACTAGGAAACACTTGGCTGTGGAAACATGTGCCACATGAATATTTAAATTTACATAGGAGACTGAATGTAAACACCACATCCTGAAGCTGTTTTTCTCTTTTAAAATAAATGAAGCTTAGCTTGTAACTTCCTGAAGAACTCGGTTATCACTTTGCTTTCAGCAGGGCCTTGCCAGTTCACCAGATCACAGTTCCCACACGTAAGGTGGGCTGAGATTCACTACAGAGCTGGGGAGGCAGCTGGACAATGCTGGGAGCTGAGGAGGGTGTGGGACATACAGGAACCTGCCCCATGGACCTCAGCCCGGGCACTGTGAAGCTCTGTCTGAAATGCTGGGGGCTGGAGGAGTGGGTCCCAAGGGTTTGTCATCAGCACTGGTCCTGCAACTGAGAGGAATAGAACTTGGATTTGAGCGAGATCCAAGTCAATTGGGTCAACTGGGCTGTTGAGCAGTTGCTTGCCAGAAATATGGATGGATTCAAGGTGTTGCTGTGCACCTACCAAATCCTTGCTTGAGTCGGGCAGCAGTCTCTGGTGCTGGTCTCATTTCTGAATATCCTCTGGCTTCATTTTGTTGCAGTTAAATCAGAGGATCTTACAGGTTGGAAAAGACCCTTAAGGTCATCGAGTCCAACCATGACCCAAATGGATAGATAGATAGATAGATAGATAGATAGATAGATAGATAGATAGATAGATATCTGTCATTTTGGAATTACGATTCTGGAAATTTCTCTGGCATATTTGATCTGGGTGAGGATTGCTTTTCTGTCCAGAGAAAGGAGTCAGAGCAAATCCTTTTTGTTGACAGAGACCCTGTCATGCAGCAGGAGGATGAGCAGAGTTTGCAGCTTTGTTTGGGACATCATCCATCTACCTGAAAGCACTTCCCTGTCACCAGCCACTGGCTTGTGTGGAAGAGCTTTAGACACGTGATCTGTAGGTTGGTTCATGCCAGAATGGCTTGGAAAAGCTAACATCTACGTGCCCCTTTATATCTGTGGCCTGTTTTCCTTCAATCCTTGTTGGCTCAAAGATTTACCTTGACCTTGCAAGCCTTAAGTTCAGCATAAGAAAGGCAGGTATGCTTTCTGTGTTGTAATTTTGGGTCTAGGTATGGTGCCTATGGAATTCCAGCTATGTGAATCCAAAAAAATCCTTAATCTGTCTATTCAAAGAGGCAGAACTTCCAGTCAAGAAAGTTGTATGCTTTCTTCACTGCATTATGTTTGTATTATGTTTGGGTTTGATGCACTGGTATCTGTAAAAACTTAGATCTAGTTTGTAGGGCCTAGGAAGGAGGCCCTATTGGTACCTTCATCCTCTCACTTTTAATCCGATTATGCAGTCTCAAAACTGCATTTCCTAGTCCTTGTCAGCGGTCATTTGACAGGACTATTTAGCTTTCAATAATGTGTACCTTTAAAGGCAAGTACCTTGCTCCCTGCTACAAAAGGAAACGCTTTCCTCAGCTTTCCAGGCTTAATTTATTTCAGTGCTTCTGGTCTCACACATGCAGCATAAATGAAAGCGTGATTCCACTGAGCTGGGCTGCACCAGTGTCAAAGGAAGAGCAGAAGGAGAGGACTTCTGCATTTCTTACCTTTAACAATTTAATAATGCACAGCTGTGGTCTAAGGAGGGAGGAGAAGTTAACTTCAGGGGAAATTGAAGTCAGAAGCACATGGATGCGTGGCTTCCCAGCAGATCTTCTGTACTAACTGCTTTTTCTGTTTCAGCATGAAGTGGGTCTTTGGCCACTGGTGACTTCCCTTGTTAAGACAGGGTGTCTTCTGTTCACCTATGTAGGTTAATGATGTCCATATTTGCTGAAATGGAAAACCTGGCATATGCACAAGTTTGAGGACTGGCTGTCCCTCCTCAGGTATTGGTTTTATGAGAACAGAACTTGCAACAATATTTTGTGCTTGTTGAACAGTTCTTGTTTGAGATGACTTTTAAGGTGAAAAGAAATCATTGCTGCAAGCAGTTCTATTCATTTTGTTAAGAAAACCAAGCACAGAAAGGTTGAATAATCTGCTGTAAGTAGCATGGGCAGATAGGAGGGACACCCTGTGCCATCTGGTTTCTAACCACCGGGGATTTGTTACAAGGCCCAAGGTTTGGTTTTTACATGAAGACAAAGTGAGCTTAGACCCTCACAGGTCCTGTGGCCTTGCTAGGGCTGACAGGATGGGAAGGGCAGAACTGGAGGAGCCTGCTCTTGACACAGCTGTCTGCTTCTCCTTGTCTGTGCAGTAATGAATGGCACTTTGTTGTCCTGTAATCCTTGCTGTGACCAGGCAAGCAGTGAGGGAGGATGTGTGACCTAACTTTCTGCACATACCAAGTGTCTTTGTGTTCCCTGCTTCAATGTGTATGTCTCTTTTTCTCTCCTGCAGAGCACAGGCCTGGTGATCAGCACTTTTTCCTCCAATCTCTACCATTCTATCTTATCCCAGATTTTTAAGACAACTTCTTTTCCTTCCCTACTCTGGTTTTCTTATCATATGGTACTTGAACTGAGCAGTTTCTTCATCTTTTCTTTATTTCTGCCTGAGAGATGAAAGCAAGAGAAAAATGGAAAGACATTTTATGCGTGGAGACACTAAAAGATGCAACCTTAGATGGTCTCAGTGCTGCTGGGATGTTTGCAATGGTGCAGCAGTGTCTGCTTGTCGTAGTCCCCCACTTGGCTGGCCCTTGGCAAGCACATTGTGCCTCCCAGTTGTGCACTGCCCTTGCACTTTGTTAACTAACAGTCTTCACGTGCAGGGGTTTTAGATGCTCAGGGGTTACCAGCTTTGATGATTATGCTTCCCAGGTTGTCTTCCTCAGCCAGTGACAAGTATCTCAGGATGTCATTTAGTGGATGCAGGGGGGAATCTATTGTCCCCTTGGAGATACTGTTTCCACCAAGAGGGTGCTCTCAGCCCTTCCCATCAAACCATGGCCAGTGCTGCCCAGAGTCCTTCCAGGGTGTTGTTTCCATCTTTTGCCTTGACTTCATGGGGCTACTGAGAAATAAAAAGTGTCTTTCCCCTCCTTTGACTAAAATTAGTGGTGTCCAGGCATTCAGATGGGAGATGGGAGACTTGCTTGGCAATTGCTATTACATAAAGGGCAGAGAAAACAGGATTGGTTCTTGATCTGTTATTTTAATGACAGTGCTGCTTTGGGGAAACAAATTGTGCTTTTTGTCTCCTTTCTAAAGCGCTGTGCAGGTTTAACCCTTCAAGTGTAACTCTGAGGGAGGAGACTGATGTGGATCCCCGTCAGAGGATCTCTGACTCCGTACTCATCATTGTGTGGTCACCATGCCCCCATGGGCCTTGACCTCTGTGCCAAGGGATGCAGTAGTGGCAAACTTTCTGTCCTGAAAGCTGGAGGCTGCACCTCCTTCACCTCTTTGCAGACCTAAGACTGGATATTTTGATGGCCTGTGATGTCTCCTTGGGGTGCTCAGCCATGAACAGGCATATCCATGCCCTCAGCTTCCCTGTGTCCCTACAGAGTGGGTGTCCCCACAGAGTGGATGCCCCCCTGCTGCTGCAGGAGTGGGTCAGCAGAGCCACACGAATGGGCTGCAGAGGGCTCCCGGGAGGAGCACAGCTCAGCGAAGGCCTGGGCTGCGAGAGAGACGGAGGCAGAACAAGTGAAGGGTGAAGGTGCTCATGTCTAGCATCAGCTGCAGCTGCCAGCGCAAGCCCCAGGAGGGTCATTGTCAGGCACCGCTGGGGACTGATAAGCGCACGCCGTTCGTTCTTTTTCCGAGTGACTTAGTGCTTGACGTGGTTAACTGAAGAGCAGGCGTGGAGCCAGGTGGGAAATGAGCTCACTCTGCCTTACAGGGCAGCAAGAGGAGAGGGGAGGTGACAACAGCCTCGTGACCAGTTTCTTCCCTTGCAATTTACTGTGGTTTAACTTGAAAATTGCCGCGTGTGACCAGGTGGTGGCCTGTGTCACACGTGTACGGGATTTTGGAGTCACAAGTGGAACGGCTGCTGTGCCTGGTAGTACTGAGCTGGCGCTTCAGCGAGGTTTTGTCCTTGTCCCACTGCACCTCGGGAGACTTTGGCCAGGTGGCATGTGACAGGGCCAGCTTGGTGGCATTGCCCCACAGCTGGCTGGTGGACAGTGGTGGGCGTCAGGCACCAGCTGGAAGCGGCCGTTCAGGAGCGGAGTGGTCACGTCACAGGCTGTGATCTCAGCTCTCCTCGGCTGTGCCACGTGTGAAGCAATCTGGGGAATGCGTGCCCAGAAATGAGCCCAGGAATTCCCCTCACAAGGAAGTGACTGCAGTAGCGCAGAACCCCTGCTCAGGATGGTTTTCCTTCTCCCACTCCCTGGGCGCATATATACACCCCCTCCTTCTCTAAAGAGTTAGGATACTGTCATCCATAAAAGTGCTTTAGCAGCAGGCTAGGTGATATTAGTTACTCTTACTAGTAATATCAGTCAAGCAAATTTATAATTACACTTAAATTCATCTATTCCTTCTTTTTTTCCTCTGGGAAAGGCTATTAAAGAACTTGTTTTACAAAGAGAGAACTCAACACCAACAATCCTACATCTCTTTCTCCAAAATATTCATGTCCTATTAGCAGAACCACAGCCTAGCTTATAAACTAAATATTTATTAAATATTAATGAAATATTTAATAATAACAAATATATATAACAAATAACATCAATAATATGTAAAAATAATAACTAATTATCAATAACTAAATATTCGTTCATTTGGGGGCATTTCACTTTCTTTACTGAGGAATTAGCTTAGAATTCATCTTCAAAATAGGAACTGCAGATTTTTAAGAAGTCTGGCAACTGCAATTATAAAAAAAAGTTAAGTAGGCACCTTATTAATTTATAGAGATACATATATATATGTTATATGTAATATATAGATGTGCACGTATATGTGCATATATATACATATATCAAAGGAAAAAATGGGTATTTTGATTAAGATGTGTCCAGGTGGCTGCAGATAAGAGGAACCTGAAACTTGCTTTTAAATTTCAACCCTACCTGCAATCAATCCCCTCCAGAAGGGAACATTCTTCTTGCCTTTCCATCTCTGGGCAGGTTTGGAGTCAGCAGCTTTCGCCAGCTGTGCTGAGCTGTGCAGAATAGGGACCTGGGGTGGGGAAATGCTGTGGCTCTTCCCTTTGTACTAAATAATCCAGATTTTGCTGGGCTGAAAGGGAAAATGTGACTGTGACTGATGCTGGCAGGGCAGGCAGGGCCCTGAGTTAGGAGTGAGCTGTTTCCAGTGACTATGTAATGCAAAAAAATTAGCATATTAACCCACGGACTAGAGTTTGTGCTGGGCCTGAGCTAGCAGATGCCCTTGAGGGGGATGCCCAGGGTTCTGGACTGCTTCACTGAGAAAAGCCAGGAGAAAGCCTTAGCAAGCACCTCAGCACGCTGAGGGCAAACCTTAAAATCATGCACTTGGCCCATGGGGATGATTCACCAATAAAAGCTTAGGTACCTTCCAACTTGTTTTGCTTTTTTAAAGGAAGAAATAAGCAAAACCAGTTCCTTGGCTGACACCCTGTGTGCACTCTGCTGCTGCCCCACCGACCCCCACGCACAGGCCACAGACCCTTCACCAGGGTATCCCGCTCTGATTCCTCACCAGCTTTCCTCAGCACGACACTCAGCATCTTTCAAGGAGAATATGGGTTCAGCTGTCACCTTGCCAGTGCAGAGAAGCTGGTAGCTTTGAATTATGTTGTGTAAATATTTGAAACATAAAAAGATTAAAGAATTAGTGATAGGCAGCCAGGGAAAGTAACCTGATTTTTACAAGAGCAGGCAATTATGTAATTGACTTACAATGCAGAAATAATCTGAAGGGACTAAAGAGGACTCAGAAAAGGCTGAAAAACCACAGCTTATGTACCTTGGAAGCCAGTACAGTTTTGGTATCTGCCAGGGTTTTCTTCAGCTCTTTTGCACCCCAGGTGCCCTCTTCTTCCTCCTGCAGTGAAGTGGTTTCAGGCCTCTCCCTGGTAAGCAGGAGGAGCATTTCAAGAGGAAAGGTAATTTTGCCCACTCTCACTTTCCACGGTCACAGTTTATTCCTCTGTTTAGCTTTTGGTTTGGCTATTGTTTAAGATTTGCAATTTCAGAAAACTAAACTCCTAGACAGGAAGTACTACTTGGTGCAGTCAAATGACCTGAAAACTTTTGAAATTATTGAAAATAATAAATTCAAAGGTGTTAATACTGTCAGGAATTTACAACTTGCAGCGAAATGTGTGAGAGAGAAGTTGTTGTAGAAAAGGAGCTTTGGATGAAGCAGGTGCTTTGAGCTGGACCTCAGAGGTGCTCAGGGTTCCTCAGGGTGCTGCTGGGGAGGGAGTTTATCAGCCCTCCCACCACATACTCCACCCCCCAGGGTGCCTCTGGGCACTACATAAACATGGAACTAATATAAATTAAAACCAGGTGGGTTGTACTCATCATCCAGACTGAATTTACATGGTTCTTAAACAGATAATCATTTAGCACTAATGAGGAAAAGAATATCCCTGTACAGTACAAAGTTTAATTTGTCTCTACATGGTTTATCTTGACCAAATCTAAAATTTAAAATATGTATTTACAGAAATAATTTTTCAAAATTTGTCAATTTTTCAAAATATACTGAGACAGCTACATGCAGAATGCGAATTAGTCTTTCACCTGCAATTTCAGTAAAATAAGTGATTCCTGTTACTAGCCTTGCACAAGCTGATCTGAGATATAATTAAAATGCCTCTGGGCATTTTCTGAGCAGAATCCATTTTATTCCAGCCTGAACTATCCACCTTGGGAACCAACACTGAACAAGAAGTTACTTGGTGACATCAGCTGTGACTGCACAGGTCCACTTCCCTATGAAGACCAACCAGCCTTTGTCCCATTTGTCCCCCAGCACCTTGCCATATACATCTCTAGAATATTTCTGTGTATTTAAAGCCCTCTGGATTACCAAAGCATTCAATAACTAAAAAAGAAACATTCATAAATGCAATACTCCAGCCAGTTTTCTGCCTTCAGAGCTGGCTCCATCACCACAGCAGTGTGCTGTCACACTTCTGTATAAACACCACCAGCATTGCAGGACAGTGAAGAAGGAGTTAAGGACAGCTGTGAAAGTTGCTTAAAGAAATAAGCAGTCAGAAGACAAATACAGTTCTCAACTAAGAGCATTTATTAAAAGTTTAATCGAAATAGTTTTATTCCCAAGTTTTGGTTACAAAAGTCTAACAATTTCCCCAGGTTGTCAAAGATTAATAAAGAACTCAGATGGCATTACATTAGTGCATAGAAAGTAAATCTGGTCTATAAAAGTTAAAGAAAAACCAAAAAAACCCAAACGTGTAAAATTTTAAATACATGAAAGCAATTGCTACTATTGCAGGCAGAGCATTCCCAAGTGTTTTGCTGCACACATTAAGTTGTTAGATGCAATACTGTTCTTTAGGGTTTTTTACCTGCTGGAGGCAGCACCAGTCCCTCTGCCACAAACTGTGCTGCTGGGCTCTCACCCTGCTCTTCAGTGGGGCCCTTGTAAGGTGACCCAGCCTCCCAGCAGCTTTGGGGATCTGATCTGTGCACAGCTGACCTAAGGGCCTCTTGCAACAGCAGCACTGCACTGCACCCACCACCTTTCACTGCTTGGGGTCAGGGCACTCCATGCAGCATCACACCCCATTTGCCTATGGATTTGAATCAGTTGCTTACTACAAACCCATTTCCAAACTGCCATGGAGCAAAAGTGCACCCAGCTGAAGACAGCCCTGTGCAATGCACACAGAGGGACTCCAGACTGGGTGTTGCATATCCAGCCCACAACCAGCCAAACCAAACATCCTGCACCTAGCCAAGGAATGTGAAGGAAATCTAATGAATGCAGAGCCGTGCTCAAGGCAGCTTGTGCCAAAGCTGCCTTGCTTTTCATCCCAACCAGAACTTTGCTGAACCAGTTTGACTGAAGCCTCTTGGAAAATATTTAGCAGTTTAACAGAAAAGCATGCAAAGATTTGGCAAGGTACTTCAGAGCTTTATTATGGCAACAGCAGGTCTGCCACCATTTTGAAGTTAGGTACTTCCTGTTGCCTTGGGGACACTAACAAACCTCCAGAAGCAGAATTTAAGCAACAGTGATTTCTTTACTGAATTCCAGAGCCTGCTATGAAGCTCTCTAGCTCTTGCTTCCACTGTACCTTCAAAACTGGTGTGTAATGCTCCAAGGTTTCACTGCAGTTAAGACACAGAAGGTGAGCAGAAAAGGAGGAAAGATCCAAACAAAGAGCATGAAAATAAGCAACAGCAGTTCAGACCTATCCAAGCAGTACAGATATGAGTTCCTGCAGAGCAAGCACACAGCTGGAGAAGGAAAGGAAAACGAATGAGAGAATACAGCCATAACAGGCAGAACAAACATAGTGGTGTCATGGAACAAGTCCTGCAAAGATACTGAATTCTTTTTGACCTCTTGTGGGGAGGCTGTGGGGAAATCATGTGAAAGGTTAGTAAAACAGCTGCATCATTATGCAAGTCAGCTCTGATTATCCATTAACTCCTTGCCCCCATATTTACCTATTTGAAGCAAGGCTTCAATGCTGGAAGTCCTAATTATTACAGCTGCTATTCCTGTAACACAGAATATTTTATTTGGAATTATTTATCTTGTGATCATTAATAATCATTTGGACTAGGTTTTCAGGTCCCCTTTAATTGACTGATCCAAATCTTCAACCTGTTTTTAAAGACAACAGGCACCTCATCCCACTGTGTTCCTTGGTACAGGCTACAGCAGTGGGTCACTCAGATTGCATCAAAGTGCAATTCTAGACTGGTTTTAGATTTGCCTGTTCAATGTCTTATGATGTATTAGAAAACATTTATGTAAAAGTGTTTTCATCATTAGAGAGCTACACAACACTTAACCAGTTCCCCAGAAAAAGAAAAATCTGGTTTTGCTTTTGACTAGAAAGATCAGTGTACAAAACGTTGGAAACCCAACTTTAGATTATTTGTTTGTAACTTTGTAAGTTTAAAATGTGTTCAGACTGTTTCTTCTTCTCAATGTTGAGTTTTCTTGGTTTACTCCAGAGGCATCACAGAATGCACCAAAATACTGCAACTGTTACCTGGTATTTGTGCAATGCAATCTAAAAGTAATTTTTAAAGAAAGCACCAGTACAGTTATTTAAGGCTTAGATCAGGTATGAAGTAAACCTGCAGCTGAATTTTGCTCTACTCTTCAGAAACAACTAATTTTGAGCATTTGCTTTTTAACTTCTGAACATAAACTTAAGTAATAATGATCCCAGATGACTAGATATAGGTTTTGCCATGAACTTAACATTAACCCAAAGAACACAGAGACATAGCATTGAACTTTTGTTTTAATGGTCTCAAATTCTGTGACAGATTTTTGGTCAAGTTTCCATTTAAAAAAATTTATCGATTTTAAAGACTAATAACTTAAACTGCCACGAAACAAATGGTCCAAAAACATTCCTTTCCTTCTGAAGCTTTTACGATGCATTGTAATCATTAACCAGTCTTTCACTATTAAACTTAAATGGCCAATTGAGACAAACAGTTCTGAGACCGTTCTTCCACCACTGATTAAGACTGAGGTGGCAGCTGGTGTACAGAATTTTCATTTAGCCTTCTGGGCCTTCTGGGCAGACTTTGTGACCTTGCCAGCTCCTCCAGCCTTCTTGTCCACTGCCTTGATGACACCAACAGCGACCGTCTGCCTCATGTCACGCACGGCAAAACGACCTGAAAGCAAAAACACGTTTCATGACTTTTGTCCATGGCTGCCTAACTCAGCCCCATTTGCACAGTAGCAACATGCAGGGTTGGTGTCAATGGGCCAGTGCTGCTCTGGAACCAGACTGGGACAGGGCCATCACCCTCTCCAGAGTATCCCTCCCCTGTACCAGTAAGGTTTTCATTCCACTTCAGTTTCAAGTCACAGCTTTCATCAGTGTTTCACAGAGCACACTGCATCTTGATACTAGAAATTGAGGAGTGTTTGTTCCAGAGATCAGTATTAACATGAGATGCCTTACCAAGAGGAGGATAATCAGAGAAGCTCTCAACACACATTGGTTTGCCAGGGATCATATCAACGATGGCAGCATCTCCGGATTTCAGGAATTTGGGGCCATCCTCCAGCTTCTTGCCAGAACGACGATCGATCTTCTCCTTGAGCTCAGCAAATTTGCACGCAATGTGAGCAGTATGGCAATCCAGCACAGGGGCATAGCCAGCACTGATTTGGCCAGGGTGGTTCAGGATAATGACCTAGGAAACAAAGGAAGCCAAGTTAGAAGTGGAGTTATTTTAAACACTGACGTATCTTAGAAAGCCAAGGAGTTGATGACATTTGCACCGATCAAATGTAACTCAGAACACAACTCTATGTCACACTTTATAGCTTAGCCTAACAAGGCTCCTATTTTGGAATACAGAGCTACATTCCAAACATCCTTGAACAGCTGCAAAACATACCTGTGCGGTGAAGCCAGCAGCTTCCATGGGAGGATCGTTCTTGCTGTCACCAGCAACATTACCACGGCGAACATCTTTCACAGACACGTTCTTAACATTGAAGCCAACGTTGTCCCCAGGCAGAGCTTCGCTCAGGGCTTCGTGGTGCATCTCAACAGATTTAACTTCAGTTGTTACATTGACAGGGGCAAATGTAACCACCATGCCTGGCTTCAGAACACCAGTTTCCACACGGCCAACTGGTACAGTACCAATGCCTGCAAGCAAGAAACATCATCAGTAATTCAGCTTAAAGAATATATGCCCCTATGGGAGAAAAACCCCATTTGAGACAAGAATTTTACTTTTATGACTTGGAAAAGCAGCTCTTGGGCAAATGCCTGCATTTCTGGCCCACACATCAGCTGTTGCTGGCAAGTGAGCAGCACTACAGAGAACACATACCGCCGATTTTGTAGACGTCCTGGAGAGGCAGACGCAGAGGTTTGTCAGTTGGACGAGTTGGTGGCAGGATGCAGTCCAAGGCTTCAAGGAGGGTGGTTCCGCTGGCACTGCCATCCTTACGGGTGATCTTCCATCCCTTGAACCAGGGCATCTGTAACGGAAACAAGTCCAGCTTAATCTGACTGCCAAATTTAATCACAGAAGGCTGGAAATGCCCAAGTGGTATCTCTGAGTATTAGCACAATTTACTGTTGCAGAGTAAGAATTTTTTAAGTGCTAGGATTTTATCTTGGACCTCGGCACTTCCCAAACATAACTATTAAAAAACATGCACATTTTATCATTACATAATCTGTCATAATAGTCCTCCTAGTTTCATGCCTTAACAGAAATAAATGCCAAACCTACGTTAGAGCTAGGCTCCAGCATGTTGTCGCCGTTCCAACCAGAAATTGGCACAAAAGCCACAGTGTCTGGGTTGTAGCCAATCTTCTTGATGTAAGTGCTGACTTCTTTCACAATCTCTTCATATCTCTTCTGGCTGTAAGGTGGCTCAGTGGAATCCATCTTGTTGACACCAACAATCAGCTGTTTTACACCCAGGGTGTAAGCCAGAAGGGCATGCTCACGGGTCTGCCCGTTCTTGGAAATACCAGCCTCGAACTCACCAACACCAGCAGCAACGATCAGGACAGCACAATCAGCCTATGAAAAGAAAAAAAACCACCCCTCACTAAAATGCTTGTATGTATGTCGAAGTAATACAGGAACCCCCCCTAACCAAGGAACAACCCTCCCAAACTCCCCAGATCCTGTTTTCTTTACATACCTGAGAAGTTCCAGTAATCATGTTTTTAATGAAGTCTCTGTGTCCAGGAGCATCAATGATGGTGACGTAGTACTTGCTTGTCTCAAATTTCCACAGGGAAATATCAATAGTAATACCACGCTCACGTTCAGCCTTCAGCTTGTCCAAGACCCAGGCATATTTGAAGGAACCTTTTCCCATCTACAGTTACAAGAAAATAATTTTATTCCCATCAAAAAAAGGAAAAAAGAAAAGAAATAGTTCTGTATCCACCTTTAGTTCAGAAATATCACACAATGGCTAAAAAGCAAAATCCAACAGTAACTGGCTAAACGATGATAAACGTTGCTGCTCATAAAACAAGCAACTAGATACACTTGGCACTACTGGTGAGAGATGCCAACTGTTGAACCTTACTGAAGCTGTTGACAGTTCAGGCTCCTTGACAGCTTGTTGATGACACTAATAAATCTACATGACAGAGCTCTTGAGCCTGAGTTCCACTATCAAGTGTTCTCTGCAACTGTAAGTCCTCCTAATACTGCAATAATCAACATTTTAACTTCCACTCTGCTCAACATTTGCCAAATTTTAATCTATAATGTTCATATGACCTATGCTGTTATTACACAGAAAAAAAACAGTATCAGCAAAACTCCCCGATTCTCAAATTAAACCTCCATAGATCAACTTCTTTTAATTCTACCTTTATGTATGCAGAGCTTGAATTTGGCCATTTAATTTGATTTCACATTACTATTCAGATGCAGCTTTAGACTACCGTTTCCTTACATGCTCTACATTTCACAATTTGAGTTTTTGCAACTAACACAATGGCAGACAGAACACTTAACCACTTGTTCTACCTCGGGAACAACTGTGACCCAGCTGCCGCCCTGTGGCCATGCAACACTGAGCCACTTGTTCAGCTCCTGGGGAGGAGGCAACCAAACCGCCTCCCCGCGGCCACTGAATGCTCTGCAGCTTCACTTTGAGAAGGGTCTATTCATATCTCCAGCCTGGAATTTTGCTGGCTGCTATGGGCCCACGCACCTCAGCCGCTTCCTTCTCGAACTTCTCGATGGTTCTCTTGTCGATGCCCCCACATTTGTAGATGAGGTGGCCGGTGGTGGTGGACTTGCCAGAATCGACGTGGCCGATGACGACGATGTTAATGTGGGTCTTCTCCTTTCCCATTTTCGATGTTAGCTGAGTTCTTTCTTTCGGCAAAAGAGAATCGACACCTGTAAATTCCCCAAGAAAGAGCTGGTTACGCCTCGGGCCAGCGATGGCGGCGCCACATGCGGGGAGGCCCGGCCGGGATGGCGGCTCCGCCCCGCCGGGGGAGGGGAGGAGCGAGGCGGGCGGGCCGGGGGCCCCTCGGAGCGCCCCTCGCGTCGCCCCCTCCCCGGGCTCGAGTTACCCCGGCGGCGGCGGCCGGGGCGCGGGGCGGCGGCGAGCGGGCCCGGCGGGCAGCGCGGAGGGCGGGGCCGCCCCGCTCCTTTGTGTGACTCACCCCGCCCGGGCCGCCGCGTCCTCCATTTTGTGGCGCTGGCAGCGGGCAGGCAAGCCGAGCGGCCATTTTTTCACTCGTGCCCCAGCCCCCCTCTCCCCCGACGGCCGCCGCACAGCCCTACGCGTCCCGGCGCCGCCGCCCGCGGGGCACAGGAGGAGGCTGCCGGGCGCCTTCTGCCCCACGCCCGCCCGGACACGCCGCTCCCCCGAACTCAGCCCAGACAAGGAGGTGTGCACATGGGAATCGAGGAAAACGATGCGCCGCCATCCCGCCGTCCCGCACTCCCCTACCCGCCCGTCCGCCCCGGCTCGTGCTAGCGCTCTCGGCTTGTCCTTCTCCCCTCCCCTCGGCCCCCACCACGCCCCACCTGGGCGCTCGCCAAGCCTCCGGGGCGAGCAGACCCCGGCCCAGCCCGGCCCTGCGCACGCACCTCACCTGCTCGGCGACGGCGGCAAACCCGGAGCGAAAAAGACCGACGGCGTGAGCGCCACCCCTTATATACACTGCCATGGGGGGCGGGGCCTCTGGGACACGTCACCGCTCCCGGCGGCCCCGCGGCCCCGCCCCGGCACGGAGCGCCCCCGCCCGGGCTGCGCGGGACCCCCTCGGCCCGCGCGGGACCCCGGTCCGGTCCGGCCGCGGGTGCAGGGTCCGGCCCGCGATGGGCTGAGGGGCTGCGCCGGGAAGGGAGCGGTGCCCCTCCCGCGCGGGGATGGAGAGCGGGCGGGCGGGAGTGGCCGCCTTGTCCGGGAGGAAGCGGGGCAGCACAGACCAGACCCGGCCCCCCTGCAGGGCCCAGCGGCTCGTCGGGCCTGGGCACCGGGAGCGTCAGGCCTGGCGTCATGGCCGAGCCGGGGGGATGCGGCAGCTGACGGAAGTCCCCGGGGAACAGCCCCCGGCGAATTAATTGTATTTCGCATTAGGGACACAAAGGAACGCAATGGGTGAGATTAGAAACGTTCAGTGAGTTACCCTGACCGGCAAGTAACAAATATCGGCTAAACATCACGGAATACAAGACCCCCCCCCCCCCACCCCAGTACGTTGCAATTCTCCCAGAATCAAAGGGGGGTAAGGAGGGGGAGAGCAGGAATTTCAGGGAACTTATTACACTAGATTAAGAAGCCATCCTTTGGCTTTAAAAAAAAGAACTGTCTTTCTCTGTTTTTGTTGTACCGTTAGAGAATAAAAGTTGACTCGGCTTAGAAAACTTCGGCACAAAAATACAAATCAAGGTGGACGCACCTCCAGCAAAGATGCGTCTGAAGTGCAAATATATCAGTCACGGAAGCATTCGGGACGTGGGGTCTCTGTACAAGAAACCCTGACTGGGGGAAGTGCCCCCGTACTGTAATTTCACATGGGAAAACCCGCAGCCCTGGCAAACTGTTTTTAGAATCATGGCAATGAGGAGTCACAAAACAGCTCTCACAACATCAGAAATAAAGGCCCTCGTGATTCCAGTAGATTTTCTCTGGTTTACTTGCTTGTAACTGATGTAAGACAATCCATTAAATATTCAACATCTCCTATATCCATTCAACAGAAATTAAGCTGAGAAGCTGAACTATCTCTGTTATTTTTAAATTACCTGCAAAGCTACGTACTCCATGTTCTTATTCACCTACATTATATGCCTGTCAGAAATAGTTACTTATCTACAGACAACTATAATCCATTCATTTCTTGGTATGCTCTTCAGGTTGTAAAGCATGGAAATAGCCTCTTGTTCTAAAACAAACAAAAAACAACATCAGCAAAGTAATAATAAAAAAACAATCTCAGGCATCTACATATCTACCCTTCCACTTGACTTTCAAGTTTCTCTAGCTGAGATAAACCCAGGATCAAATTCATTAGAGAGCAGTAAACTTAGTATTTAATGGTTTGATATGGAATTGAAGTGTTTATGTGTGATACGGTATTTTTCCCACACGAAAGATTAAAAAGATGCATTTTGTAAAAAAAAAAATCAGAATGTCATTAGAGAAGATGCTGAGTTTAGAATACACCTTTTATAAAATAACCAGTTTCAGAGTAAAAACCTGCAAAAAGGTTCAGATATTAAAGAAACACTATTTTTTAAGAAAGGAAAAAACTAATCAAATTTTCTCTCATCCCTTCCTACATTTTTCAGCAGAGATTAGCGGTGGGAGTGGAGGGAAGGCAGAGGTGGTTCAGCTTTCCTCAACACTAATCTTCAGGGGTAGTTATTAGTGAAGACACTGCAGATGAACACAATAAAAGGGCAGGAAAAGGAAGGTGGTCCACTTTCTGGAAATGGAAATGCATTATTGTGAAGTGATTTAGTGGCTTGGGTTGAAGACCAAAGTGTAGTAGTTGGCAAGAAAGCTAGGAAGCACTCACTTCTAGGGTCTTCTATAAAGCAAAGACTGTAAACACAGCAGAAAAGCTTTATTCTTCAGGATGTTTTGAAGTTACCTTCTAAAATGTGTATTTCAGTGGGGGGCATTTTTAATGGACTGATCTGTCAAAGAATCCGTTTTCATAAAAAGGTAGTTTTAACACTTCTCAAATGTAGTCAATTACTTGTGCCTGAACAGGGAGAGGAGGAAGGAAATACATTGCTAATTTCTTATATGGTCCATACTAAACTGCACATTTCTAATTTTTAAAGATACTTTCCTTAAAAGACTATTTCCTAAATAAAGGCTTTTAGAACCAGGTATTTCTTAAGAGAGTAATTTTTTGTGGTATCTACTTAGCTGAAAGCTATGAAAGCTGAATTTGTGGTACAAATTTTTAAACATGGTCCTAGTTTAAGTCTACAGCAGTTGTTTTCCCCCTCCATTTCTTTAAATGAGTATTCAAAATGATTTTATTATTTCCTCTTTAGTTTGACCAATACATGCTTTTATTTTCTCAACAATTAGCGTATCTCTTCTTGCCCACTCTATTAGAAGAACATTCCTATTACCAATGTCACAAATATTTATACAGCTGGGGAGCTTCTGATATATGAGTAGCCTCAGATAATACAGTGGAAATGCATTCTGAAGAATCCTCTCAGCTAACACAAAGAGGCCTATACTGGACTAAATCCTGTGTGCAAAGGAGCCTGTAAAAATTTTAGATTTTATTACTTTGGTAAAACTAAGCACTTCAGTATGTAATGTTTAGGAAGGAACAGAGATTTCAAGAACTCAAGGACTTTGGGCATTGAAATAGGGCTTATTCAATCCATACTGACTTCAGCAATAGGAGGACTTTGTGGGCAAAAATTACTCATTCTCCTTCAATCACTGGTAAGCATATGCTAAACTGAAATATCCTACCTCCACACATGTCTCCCATGTAAGAACACATAGGATGCTCTAAAGCATTTATATTGTAGGAACCTGTACAGAAACCACCATTTTAAAAGGGTTTTGAATCTCAGATCAAATGATATTAAAATGAAAGTAATGCTGTCAGTATGTAAGCCAAATTTTTTAACTTTAAAAAGTACATGTTAACTGGATTTTGAGTTCACAGTAGCTACTGCAGCGTTACTTCCATTTTATCATGTGGCTCCAGCACATACAGAATGGGCTATAAGCTTAGAACAGTCACAGCCAGTGAAATCATGCTAGGAGATAAAAGATGAGCTGCTCACTGAGCACCTCTAAAGAATTTTAACTCTCTACCATATACACGTGGGTATTTTTTTGGTCAGACTCCTGTGCAAAGATGAAGGTAAGTAGTGCTTATACAACTATTTTAACTGCAATGACCAAGGTCATTTAGGAGTGGGAGCAAACAGACTTTATAAGCGCAAGACTTGAAACACAGATCTGATAAATAGAGTATATCAAGCTCACTACATATGAAAGAGGCACTAAGATTTCTTGAGGGCACTTTCAGAAAGTGTTGGAAAAGCAGTCCAAAGTTATCAATAGTAATTGGCGATTAGCAAAACTGGATTCTGGTATGGAGCACTGTCATACAATTAGCCTCATACTTACTGTGAAAGGCTTTCTTATTCCTGTGTCACAATTCTCATGGTATGTACATTAGTCCAAAGTTCAACATAAACTATAGCATGAGCATACAGCTTCCATCTATAAGTGTTCTTTAATGCATTGATTCTTAATAGCAATGAAAAGCATCTACATCTGTTAAATCTTTTTTTCCATACATGATCCTAATACTTACTACCAGATTTTACAGTCATCTGTTTATGAAATAAAAGAACAATAGAATAATGGTGTTATGCATATATGAAGAGAACAGACAGAAAACCTGCCTGAAAACAAAGGTTTAACTGAACAGTGTGAGGTAATCTAAACTACTTGAAAAATCTACTTTTGAAAGTTACTTAGCCCTGTACAAGTAGTTGGCATTTTTATATAAACAAAATTGCTTGATAAAAGAAAGAGACAACAGTAAATAAACTGTAAGTTAATGTCTTAGTAGACAGCACAAATTAAACTCCTCCATCCTTGGAAGTTTAAGACCTGGAATAAAGAAAGTCTCCTTGTCTGATCTCATAGCTGACCTTGCTTATAGATTCACAAAAGAAGATCTTACTGTAGGAGCTATAAGACAGTGGCCTTCAAAACTGTAGAGAGTATCACTGGGATGAACAAGCAGTTACAATTTCAGAGTCTTCTGAATAGCTTAACACGAGCCTCTTTAAAAGTCATTGTTTCCCCTTAAAGAAGTTTCCTCTGGGAAGCACTGCCGTTCTAGTTAGAACATTTACAACAGGTGAAGGACTAATGGCTTAGAAGATAGCCTGCTTTAAAAAAAAAAAATCCTTTGGACAATCTTTTCAAACCACATTTATCCACAGCACAAGAAAGCTCATTTATGTTGGAGGTTTAGTACTGGCTGAACTGTGATACTGAAGGTTTAGGATCAGACAGAGTGGTCAGATCATACGGGGGGGATGTGACCAGAACTAACAGCTGTATTTAAACCCCGTGTTCTGTTCTGTGGAGGTCTGCATTTGTGAGCTAGGAAATGAAAGTGTTTCATGTAGAGCAGAAGTGTCCTAAGCAGGAAAAAACCAGCCTCACAGGTGGCTGCTTTGGTAAGAGTGTTCTGGAACGGAACAGCGAATAGGAAGATACATGCAGATAGTAGCTTTAACAAAAAGTGACCCCTCACTTGCAGACAGCTGACAAAACTTCATATACCTCATTAGTGCTAGGCTAATTTACACCAGCTGATGACCTGGCTCCAGGCAAAAAGCAGAATTACTAGACACTAATGCAGAATAAAAGTGAAGGGCTGATGAAGTAACCACCATTATGGAGAAACAACACAATTTGTTAAACAGTTCTGTGGTTTTGCATTAGTATTTCTCAACAGCAAACAGGCTAATTTTTACTATATCCCACCACCTTTTGGACAGCCTAAATGAATGGTTAACCCTTCTAGGAGCTCAATTCAAAAAATGCCCTAAGTGGGAGCATTTTATATATTTTTTTTTTCTTAACATATATATATATATATATATATATATAAAGTAGTGCATTCAGTATTAAGAAAATGTCAGTTACTGAACCAAAATCCACTGGGTGAGGATGGTGTAGCTTTTGTTCTTAATTTATCATGAATCTCCAAAATTCCATTTTAAAGCTCTGATCTTTTTTGCTGAAAATCATTTTGCCAAAAGCAAGATATTCATCCTCGTGTGCTGATAAGCCTGTGACAAACTTTAAGTGGGACGTCAAATACTCACATCCATCTTAGAATTCTTCTCTGAGCCCTCACAGCAACTGAGCTATGCTTGAATAACTTTGCTTAGTGTCTACTCATCAGGTTAATTTTGCTGCCCCTCTTGTTGTAGTAGGTTTGGAGCTGGATTGTGCACTTCACAAAAAACCCCTGTGAATTCCCACTGTCATGTTACAGACCCTGTGCATTCTCCCCTTTCTGCCTCTCCTACTGATCCAAGTAAAGGTAAGTTGTCAAGAAAGGAGACATTCTACAAATAGAATCCTAGAAGGGGTTTATATGAATAAAAAAAACCCTGAGGTGCAGCTTAGAGGTGCAAGGGAAACATAATAAAGGTGCCTTTGGTGCAGACTGCTAAAGTATGCTCCAGACTGGAGCCAGTGGATGGATGGGTCGAAGGAGGAAGAGGCTCTACCTGAGACCTGGGCTAGCAAGGATGGTGCAGATGTATCCAGCTGTTCACTGTTCACTCTCCCATCTTGACATGGCTGTGATTTTGACTCTTGGCGTCACTCTGGCCATAGGCTTGCCTTCCACTGCAATTACACGTACATCATTTTTACAATGTGGTAACCACAGTAACCAGACATGGTGCAAGTCAAGTCACTTAGAAGCCTTGCTCAGATTTAGTGAATATAGCATATGCCTGACATTTATTCAGTGAATTTAGATTTGAGACGATTAAACTTTGGAAAGGTTTCAGAGAAGAACTATGGGAATAAATCTAGATTTGGGAAAGTACTTACACCTGACCTGCTCAATCTATACTGAGTTTACTGAAAGACAGTTTGGCTTAATCTCCAGGATTCTGCAAGACAGAAAATTCTGTAAAGGAAGAATCACAAATCTGGGCACAGGCACAAGAAGGTTCAAGATTGTTGGTAGTTAAATTAAGGTAGAAATAGAAACCACTTACTTGTAATTGTCAATGAGCAGTGGTAGCAGCTTGCTTAAAGCAGGAAGCCAACATATGAAGAAATGCTCAATATTTAATTACATTAGTAAAAAAAAACCCAAACACAATAAAGGATTAAGAACTTGATTTGGGGGGAGGGAGAGGGAACAAGAGGCAGCATTTACTTAAAATGATATCTATATTTTTAGTATTTTTAGTTAGTCCTCTCTTAATACAGTCTCTCTGAGGTACTTGGCCAGATGAAGCTATCAGACCCACTACTGATCATTGTGAACAGCTATAGAATGTGAAATTGAACACTAAAAAAATAGAAAAAAAACCCAGGAAAGTAATAAATAAAGAAGAAAAAGAGAGAAAAACCACACACATGAGCTGGGCAGTTATGGAACAGTTGGTCTAATTTCAATTCCTGGAAAAATATATTGGAACAAATGAACTATTTTTGGAAGATAATAAGTTGATAAGTAACAACCCCAGACTTGTTAGGAGCTGATTGCATCAAACTGATCTTGTCTACTGTGACAGGTTTAACAGGATGGGAAAATATGGATATCATTTAACTTAAGGGAAGATTTGATGCTTTTTATGGGCAACTTGCATAAGTAAGCTCAGCAGACTTTGGACAAAAGAATGCACGTGCAGGAGACCGGCTGAAGATTACATGCTCAAAGTGATTGCTAATAGACTATGAAACTGACTTCTATCAAATCAGTTTCTGTGGGCACAGACATTAATCCCCCATACAAATATACAGTTATAAATACATACAAACGTAATTTTAAATTGCACTCTTGGGGTAAGAAGGACAGGGAACACCTCTGACCACTTCAGAAGTCAAGAACAGAAGTCAAGAACATTACTCAGAGTAATGCGGGCAAGTAAAGAAAAAAGGACTAAAATAATTAGCAAATAAATTAAGGTTAATATTTGTCCTTTGTAAGGAACAGTTCACTGCAAAAACACAGGAGCAGCAGCAGCTACCCAGCAGTCCTGTATAAAGGACCTGGGGTTAGAGTGGATCACTAATTGAACATGAGTCAACACTGCCATACTCTTGTGAAAAAAGCAAACATACTGAGGTGCATAAACAGAAGTGCTGTGAGGTATGTAAAATAAACCTTTCACTTTACTTAGTACTCATTAAAGTGTCTGCTGGGATACTTTGTCCATCTTGGGAATGATGCTTCAAAATTGTATCTAGAGGCAAAAACACTGGAACAGATTCTGTGGGCAGCTGGTGGAACCTCCATCATTACCCAGCTCCTTACAAGCACCTAAATACCTAGCAGGAATGGTTCAAGTATCAATAATACTTACTGATCTATACATACCCAAAAGTCTCTTCAAGCCTTAATTTCCATAGGTTTACATTTTTTAGAAGATCTGTGTAATCAAAAATGAATTTCTTATACCATAATTCTTGGTATAATAGCTTGGTAAGGAAGTCTCTCCCTGACTTTAATATACTTGTATTAGCTGAAGTTCAGCATCTTTAGTTACAATATTCAATCTGAATGGAAATCCACAAATATTTAAACCAATAATAATGCATCTTGCTGTATAAATTACATCTTTCACACTAGATAATTAAGTACATTTTACTGAAAACCAAAAAGCTGGCCTAATATAACTAAGAGAGGTGTGGAAGGAAACAGAATAGTCAGTCCTAAACTCTAAGCAATGAAGAGTCAGGCTAAAAATGAAAGATAGGGGAAGAAATTTTATATCACAGACTCATCTTGCTATTGCATATGGCAGGTTATGTTAGAGCTTTTGAACGGAGTACATTCCTGGCACTGGATGTTATAAAGCATTCATTCTGTACTAATTTCTTATCAAAATGAAATGCTGAAAAACATGTTTGGTTTCTCCAGCAGTTTCTAAACAACATCCAGAAGAATGCTAAAAACCAGTGCACATGACTTTCCCACGGGCAGCGATACCCTGGCAGGATCTATCAGCTAAGCAGCATTACGGGGGAGGTCACTCCACACACGCCGCTGCTCCTCACAGTCCCCGGGAGAAACAACAGCTGTGGTTTTGCAAGGCGGGCCACAGAGGAATGGCATTTCAGAGGTTAAAAGCTTGTACCACATGTTGTATAAAGTAGACTTCGGCCCCTTTAAACACGGAACAGGTGTTGAGTCAGCTCTTTGCACTGAGGTCAAATCTCACAACGCCAGGGAGCCAGGGCTGACAGGACATCCCGTCCGGCCGGCCCCCATGCCAGAGGATACCGAGGGCAGACGAAGGGAATACGAACTATAAAAGCCTGTTGCTATCCCACAGCCCAGAATAAAAGTAAGATACTTTAAAATACAGTACGGGTTAGAAGAAGATTGCAAACTGATTCATACCAGCGAGTCATGTGTTACTGTCCTCTTCTGCCTGAAACAGGAACACTCCTACTCTCAGCAGGACACAGCCTGTGCTTCTGAAGCTGTGAATAGCACTCAGGGATCCCCTTTGTGCAGAGCAGGAAGAGCTAGGAGGTCTATCTCAGTTACCGGGCAGTCTCCATGGCACAGTCTGTGCAATTCCTAAGGCGACCTGAAGTGAAAAGCACGCTGTTTTGTGTGCTGTTTCTGATTTCGCACAGAGGATATTAAATCACCGCCCAGCTGTTTTATGTACAGATATTGTCATCCACCATAGAAAACCTAACTGTGGGTACAAAGTATGTACAGGTGGGAGTACTGCAATAATAAAACATACAGGGGCACACACAAGTAGTGGCTCCCCCACCTCCCTCCTATCCGAATCGGTCGGGGTGCATGTGAGTGAAGTGGCAGTTGTAAAGAAATGCTGCTTTTTAGAAAGTAAACCTTAGCTCCTTAAATTCAGCTCTGCGGAGTCATCAGAGACAAAGTGAGGTATCACTATTTATGGGAAATAGTTTATACTTGCTCTGCAAGCTAACGCAGTCCAATTTACCTCACAAAGCTGTGCAGTGAGTCATGAGACCCAGCAACATTCACACACCCATATGAACTACGGAAGCAGAAACTCTTGCTCACTTGCATTCCCCTTTCCTTCTGGGATGTTCCTGAGAAACAGCATCCATTAACAACATCAGACAGCGACTAGTGTGGGTAAAACAAACTGTAACATAGAGGATATGAAAGAAAAAAGGAAAGTCTATTCCAAACGAAGCTTTTAATTTCTTCTCTTTAGCATATATCCAAGTTCAGTAATTTGAAATGTGTTATTCCATGTCAAAGCTAAGTCTATGGAGCTGGGAATACCTGCCAGAAGAATTGTTTTTCTCTTCTATCAATCCAAAGATTTATTGAATTGGATCGAGCACATTGTATAGTTGAAAGGGGAGTGGGAGCAGTGAAGCTATTCACAGGAAAACTTTTGTTTTGTTTTTGTTTCCTATTCAATTATCCAGTTGACCAAATTAACTTCATGGCCACGTGATTCCCTGATTCACCCCACAGGAAGTAGGACATACCATTTCGGTGTTGAGGCTCAGTTACATCAGCTTAGCTACAAAGTGAAACTGCACTCTCATTTATTCTCTTGACTAAGCCATTATAACCATAGAGGCAGATCTAGGCTGTATCACATACTACCCACATTTCTCAGAAGCCCAGACCTGCAATTCATGCTTAAACCTATGTGAAATACACATAAACCTAAGTGAAAATACACTTACCTCTTTCAAAAAGATTTGAGTATTTTTCCATGGGAACTTTGTTTTTTCCACTGCTAATTTTTAAGTATTCATTATTCAGTAGAGAAGTCAATGGTAATACACACAAAATAATTGTAATTTACAACTTCTAAAGTTTACAGCAATATTGAATTCTCACTATGTGCATGACTAGGTAACATCAGACCATCTTAGTCATCTTAATGGGACCCTAATAGTGGTCTCTATAGTCTCTGAATTCTGAGTTCTGAACCATGAAATGTGTGGTTTTTTTATTTTTTGGATTTTGCTCGGGTTTTTCTCCTTTTCTTGCTATAAATATGTACAATGCCTGCTAGCAGGGGCTGTGTACCATCTCAAAGCATACAAGCAACAACAGACAACATCCAGTTACACCCATTGATCTGTTAATGGCAATATGCAACAATTACATCTCATCATGTATTATTCACCTTCTACTCAATTCAGTTCTTTTAATATGTTAAAAAAAAAGGAGAAAAAAGTTATTAACCACCATTATGTATTTACACTGCATCTTGATTTTAAGAAAACTTCCATGTCCAGTCCTGCAGGAGCCACCCTGGCAGTCACACTCGCCCACCTGAGCTGGCACCTCCACTCACACAGTCACACCAGGCTTCCTCACTGGATCGACCCCAGGTTTCCCATAGCAGAGTCTCAGATGTCCAGATCCTTAAAATAATTAACTCGTGGTGCAATAACTAAGTAACAAAATAACAGCCTGAGCTGGTGCCTCCGAGGAGGGACCCCGAACAAAGGAATCCTGCACTTTTATACCCTCACAGTCTAAGCACAAAAAGCCTGCGGGCTGTCAGCTCCTGCCGTATCTGTCAGTGTCCAGTCGCCTGGCAGGGCCACAGGTCCCCGGGCCCTTTGTTGTGCAATGGGTCGGCAGTTCCCGGGCTCTTGCCTCGGGCTCCCCCCACCCAGAGCTCAACCTGTGGCTCCCACTGCAGCTGCTCACCGCGATACCCGCACTGAAAGGATTCCTCAGCATTGGCTAAGCTAATGTACACTCTTTAAGCAGTAGTTGTCAATACTCTGTCATCTATATTCTTAGGCAGCTTCTAAAAATGTATCAACCAAGTATACTTTCCATTTCAATTTTACAAACTTCCTTCTTCCATATTTTCTCTCTTCCTGACAGTTATCAAAATTATATTAGTCCAGTGACTGCCTAAACCATAGCCTAAGGTGGAGGTGGAGGTAGTGGTGGTGAGAAATTACTGCAAAAGAGGTGCAACAGAGACTTTTTCGGATTATAAGACAAGCTGCCTCAGGGCTTCTTTAAAAAGCAGTATGAAAACAAGCTATGACAATAATCTGACATTACGATTTCAGCCAAACCAGCAGTTTCCAAACTGTTGCCAATGCATCTTCAATGTGTCGCAGAAAGGCAGCAGTGAAGTGTCTCACGTACTTTCGCTCTGATGAGGCTTAAAGAAAAGGAACGCAGACCACGCCTGGAACCCAGGCAACACCTATATCACATGTACCAGAGGGCCTCTCCTATGATATAGGGGCATATCAAGTTACCCATTTGTGAACATGATCAGAGTACTCGTTTTAAATACAAAAAGTGCAGATTAATTCAAAGTGAAAAAGAAACCACAACCTGGGCGAAAAACCCAAATCTGTTTTTTGCTGTGCAGATTACCAGAGATACCTGGCACAACAAACAATATATCACCCTCGTCTTACGTTAGTGTAAGTACAGGATGGTTTGAGGTGGCTCTATCTAGCTACTCTACACAGAACAAAAATTGCTCCTGCTGCCATGTAGGCAGCAGTGAAACTAGTTTTCAATGGTTATTAAGGTAAGCCAGGGTGATTAAGCATGATTTATAATCCTGTCATTCTTATGACATGCTAGGAAAGTCTCAGTCCAGAAATATCCACAGGGTTTAAAAAAATTATCTGTCATCACTGTACTTGTGAGTGTTGGTATACAGTTCTCAGTTACCTTCTAATAAGCACGTCAAAGGTTTCAAAGTAGACACAAAATTCCCAGTGGATGAATTATAAAGCAGGTCTCATATTACTGCAGCTGGAGCTACAAGTAAAACGTATCAGTACACATAATCATATTTTTTCTGGTTAATTTGAGGCATATATAATTTCTGCTGTAGTGATACATTTGTTGCAAATATAACATAAACAACACAGTTGAAAAAACCCCCACACAACAAAGTCACTAACCTGAGCCCTCATCAATCAGACAAGAGAAAGCAAGAAAAGCAAGAGCAGGGAGCACAGCCCTGCCTAGCATTGTTTGCAGTGAGTGAGGTGAAATGCAGATGTAAATGTAAAATCGGCCACAGGTGCAGTGATTTTAAGGTTTTCACCTCCATAGGTTGGTGGAATAAAATGACAGAAAGCTTAGTCATCAGAAATAAAGACAAAAATAACCAAAATAAATTCATTATTTGGCTCTAGAAGTGATAAACTTAACTCCATAGACAACTCACCTGCACTGGAAATTACTATGAGTAATACCACCTGCAGTATACAATATATAAATTTCTGTCTTTCAATTTCCTCCTCCTTGTTAAGCAACACAGTTTAATCCAGTGTACTTATACATGTCTTTTCTCCTATTTTATACATTGTTGAATGTTGTTTTAAATGTGAATAGCTGCAATGTGTGGGTGTTAACTATGTATGCAGTTATAAAGAAGAATGACATGATTGATTCACATTTTATTCAAAAAAATAAGAGTTTGGATACTATTTTCTTTTTCTGAAATACATAGCAGAATTACACTGATTTGAATAGAATTATAGTTGCCAGATTGTAATTTAACTGAAATGGGCTAGACTTGCATCATACTGATATTCTTAAAAATCTGTCATTTTTAACTTAGCTGATGAATAAAACATGAAGCTGATCTTCTGCAGAAAATGGAGACTGCACTATCCAGAGGCTTCTGCTGTAGGAAGCATTACCTGTGGCTGGAATACCTTCCCAGTGATGCTGCTTATTACTGTGCCAGAGCCTCCTGTTTTTCAAACCCCTAGTTTGTGCCTTCATAAAAATTAGCCAGGTTTAGCTTTTGGTTCCTCTCCTGTGTTACCCATTTCTAGATGAGTGAATATTCCACAATGGAACCAACTGTATATTTAGAGAAATTTGAGAAATCTGTTCACCTTTGCATCTCAGCTATCCAGGGCTGAAAGCACAAAAACGTGCTAAGCCAATTGCTGACTTTTCTGAGGCTTGGGGGCTGCAGGCCCTCATTCACATGCTACAGAGGCTTTGAAGAGCAACAAGGTGCTCATAGGACTGGTTTCCACTCCACAACTGCCTCCCCCCCTCATCTCTTCCAAGTAGTTCTCTTTTACACTATCCCATATAATAAACAAAGGCACTATAACCAAAAAGTGTTTGAAGTCACTCAGGTGGAAAACACTGGACATGTAAAGACTACTTACTCATATTTCATTATTGTATCATTAATATATTACTAGCCAATACATTTTTGATTATTACCTATTTAAGGTAATTTTTATCTCTGAAGGAGTCAAGTAGGTCTACTCAAACTCATAGATGGGCACAACTACCACTGGGCCTCTTCCCTTGTGAGGATGATAATAAGGGTTAGGGTTCAACGTGAAGCCATTTTCATTTAAAGCAAAAGCTCCAGGACACAATTACAGCTGGAGGCAGCAACTTCAAACAAACTGTGTGTGGGAGTGGAGGGGCCTCAGAGGGTTCTTTGGGGCATGACTGAAGCCCATTTGGGAAGTCCTGGTACTTTCTTTACAAGTAGTTCTCAGATCAAAATCAAGTGCAGTAAAGGCACTATGGAAAGAGACAAGATATTTTATTGACTATGCTGACTTGCTGATCTTGAGATTTTTTCAGGGATCAGCATTGTAAGAGAAATTATTTTGATCCCATTACTTTGAATTGTTTTGGTGGTTTATCTGTATCATCCTCTATGCCTCCTTATCCACGTGAGCTGCCCCGGGGCTGGCTGGCAGGAGAAGCCGTGCTGGGGCAGGGGCCTGCCATGGCTCCCCATTGTTGCAGAAGCATGCACCAGCTCAGCACTGCCCCGCTCCGTACTCCAAATCCCTGCTTTTGTGTTTCCTCGCGGCCAGAGACAGCTGCTCTCAGCAGCCTCCTTGCCTGGAGCACTGAGACAAAGAAATGTACAACTGCATAGTTATACTTCATGACTCAGCTGAAAACACACAAGTCAAACAGCAACCTCCTCAGAACAACCAGAGCTGCATATTAACCATCCATCTGTGCATGCTGCTGTGACTTTGTGTCATATTTTGTGATTCAGAAAAAATAAAACAGACACAGAGGAAGAGGAAACCCGTAGAGAGATTTATTTTTACCTCCTGTAGGAAGACATCTGCCTTTGTAAATGTGTGTTTGTACAGGTTGCACATGCTCTGCACAGTGAAACTTTCATCTGGGCTTCAAAGTGGCACACTTACTATTTAACTTTCATTGAGTAGAAGCAGACAGATGGATTTAGTTTGGAATTTTGTTTTGGTCTGTTGCTTTTTTTTTTTTTTTTTTTTTACTATTAGATCCTCAGTTAGAAGTGAAGCCAGCTGCTTATAATTTAATTCCAGCAATTCAAACTGGTTGCTTGCATTCTGACTGCTTGTTTAATACAGTTGGTATTTCAACGGTCAAGAGTAACCTTTGAAGTTAGCACCCTGTTAAGAGGAGAGCTGGGGGAGGAATCAGTTTCTGTGGCTTGTGATTTTGTATGTTCTTAGACTGATGAAGACTGCTGTGGATTGATTTTCACAGCCTGATTCAGCAGGAAGGGATAATTTGAATCCCAGGAATGTTGCAATGTATGCAAAGTTACAGATATCTATGACATCTAAGCTTGAGTGAACACACTTCACACACACTTGGGGGCAGTGAAAACCTCAGTTGCTGCCCAGGTCTAATAACAGTTCTGCCCACAGATGCCCATTTTGAACATTAGAGGTGCCAGCTGCACACAGGGAGCTCTACATGGGCCTTTGATGTAAAGCTCCCTGGTACCCCTGTTTTCTTTCTAAATCTTTCACAGCTCCATAAACATCATGCAGTCCTTGTTCTTAGGGCTTGAGGATCAGAGGACTGACAAGGTGGGCTGTTCACAAAGGTGGGCTGCCCCTCTTCTTTCAAAACAGGGAGTAAGTGCCGACTATTTAATTCCACCGCCTCCCCCATCTGTGATAGAAGGGAGAACACGGCTGACTTCCACCTTCTACCTGCAGGAATTTAAGCCCATGTCTCCTATGAGAGGGACAGGTTATGCCTGTGACAGAGAACTGTGGATTCTGTTGTGGGCAACATGCACTTTACCAGTTATGTATGACAACACTGCTTTGCCACTTGCTATCTCCTTTGCAAATCTGGATGCTTAGCTCTCAATATCTGCTTTAAGTACATTGGCATCAACATGACTCTACAGAGAGGTGTTAATACCACCATGCCTGTGTGAATATGCTTCTACAATGTGATCCTTCTCTACTGCTATGTGTATCTTGTATTCGACAGTTTACTTTCAAAACCATGCAGCGGTGCTTAGCAATTCTACCAACTATGTATTAACAATTCAAATATCTCGATTTCCATTCTCTCCACAAAAGAGCTTGTAAGCTGAAGCAGAAGTTATTTTCATAGCAGAAAATATCAATATAAGTAACTGCATTGGAAGCAGATTCCAAAATATGCTCCTCTCTAAATACAAAAGAAAAAAAAAGACAGACTGCACTAACTAAACAACATTCCAGACAAGAAATTAAGCCTTTCCATAGCCATTCCAACCGAATTTATAGTTCAGCTTAACAGTTGAACCAGTTACCAAGTTATGGATATTTTTAAAAGTCTTTCAAGCAGGACTCTTGCTTGAAGTATTGAAACGAATACATGAAAAACTCTTTTCTTTTCCCCCCATCAGCAGATTGTTTAAACTTGTAGATACAGAAGGCACGTCACTTCTTGTTCTCCATGAAGCCCAGATGGTCAAGGAAAAAGGAGTGGGAGAAAAATAGTTGGGGTTTTTTTCTTCACATTTCCCCCTACCCCCCAGTCAAAACCAAACAAACCTGCTGTCTGCTCATCTATTGACTTTTCTCATTTAGTAAGATGATTCAGAAATAGAAGATTAGCCATTTACTGCTAGAATGCTTCAGAAGAAGGGGTAGGTACAGAAATATCAACAGAACCATGTTTTCCAACAGAAACATGACAATATGTCTGACTGAGCTAAGCTTATTAAATGACTACAATGGAATTTCATTTAGGAAAAGACCAGAAAAAATTGATATATTCATTTCCTCCTCTGAAGCAGCCATATGGAAACTTCTGTATACTACCAAAAAAGATTTTAATAAATTCCTTTAATGAAATTTCCTTCCAAGAACACTTTATCAAAGGCTATTACCACTTTTCACTCAGCTCTACTCTATGGCAAATATATCCTTTGAAGGAAGGGGAAGGCAAACAGAATTTTGGCTTAATAAGCCACACCTTCTTTCCATTATTATGCCTTGGGCAACTCCAAGGCACCTTCACTTGCAGTATGTTGCAACCTGGTACAGGTTATGTTGCAATAAGAGCAAAGTTACCCTTGTTCTGAAGTTAATCTGCATTCACTTGAAAATGTACACCAGTTCCTGAACCTTCTTTAGTTACTCTGCTAGCTGAATTCTCATGTTTTGTATCTGATCCAGGCCTGAACTCTACCAACATGCAATCTTTTTAAGTATACTATTGAGAAATAAAAGTCTATTCCAAATTTTGGAACTTACACAGGATAAGGAAAAATAACACATGCAACTCTTTTAGGACACCACTTCTTAACTGGTAAGGCCAAACAGTTAAAATTTCACATGGAAGTAACTTCCCTCAAAGAAATGCAATTTTCACTGGATTGAGTTATGACTCCTTCGAGAACTACATTGGCCAGATGTGTATTGGAGCTTCTTAGCAATTACCAAGTGTTATGTTAAGTCAGATCAATGGTTTTACACACAATAAAAACCTGGTTTCTGTGTCAGGGATGTGAATCACACAGATGCAGTTTTAGTTTAAAACGTATGACCAACCACCATTATGGCAGCTTTATGAAGGAGGAGAAGTAGAAAGGTTGCAATGGGATTTAATTGGGAGGGTCTCCAGTGTCTCACTCAACAGAGTGTTATTTTATTTTATCCTCTGGCGTGCCTTTTGTGCCCCACCTCTGCAATTTGCTACACAACCAGGATTTAAATAACTGCTGGTGTCTTCTTGCAGTTCTTTTCTGGCTGTTTGAAACACACAAAATGTTAATACCTAACACCCTGACATAAAACAGGTCCTGGGGGCTACAGGCAACTCTGCTGGGTGGAAGGCAAGACATTCAAATAAATAGAACTCATTGTTTTACTCTAGCATTTAACATGGCAAGAATTACTTCTGCAACAGACTATATACATCACATAAAGTGTAAATAAATGAACACTTTCTTAAGCTATATTTGAGCGCTATAAACATAGAGTAAATCATATACAGAATTATAGAAATATTAATAGCTGTAGTATGAGTGAAGTATGAAGAAGACAAATCACCAAAGCTCTAAGTTGGCTCTATCATGTTCTGATTAGTTAAACAATTGCATTTTTGAAAAAAAAGGCTTATTGTATTTCTTCATATAAAAGAGACCAAACAGGAGGCCACATGAGGTCCTCTTCGTAGCTTCAGGATTATCTACTTTGCTGTTGGTGAATATGCTACTGCTAGTGTGGTGATTTCCTTCCCATGAGCACAGAAACAGCAAAATGTGTTAATACCAAATCATTCATGTCACATTATATCCTTTCCTTAGCTTCAAGTCAGAGATATCTTCCTCAGTATAACAACTCAGGCCAGTGTCCTTTTGTTAAGGGAGACAGCATCTTTACTGACAGGTCTCAGCAAAGGATTTGGCCAGCCTACAACTGTTTGAGTGATAATTACTTTGATTGATTTAATGTGATTTAATTGATCTTAAATCATGTGAATTAAGAGTAGACATTCAGCTTTTTGAGATACAGGTACACAGGAGAAATGGGAGACTGTCTTAAAATGCTACTCACTGCAACAATTTACCGAACACAGTCGCAGTGTTTTAGTTGTGATGGTTGAGCTCAAAATGTGAAAAAGGAGGCTTAAAGTTTAAAACCATGTCTTTTTGTCTCTGAAGCTCTAGGTGATCTAACAGAAGATACCATTGTGTCTCACTTATCTGTGGAATGTATAGGCTTCCTCACCCCCAGTTTTCCTTCCTGATAAATGCTAAAAATATTGAAGACCTGTTAAACTCAAAGGTTAGTTCATTTGTCATGGAACCAAACATTCTCAGACAGCAGAAGAGGGGAAATTGGCAAATAAGTAATTAAGTGATTGAGAGGAGAAGCCAGACAAAAGATACATCACAGGAACAATTCAATTTCTGGGAAATCAACTAAGATGACCCTTTCACACAGCAAACGCAGTTGGTACCAGTTACAGAGGAACATGTAGATGGGGAAGCACCATGCACAGGTGATGATGTATTATGATGAGTTTTAAAACCTTCATTAGGTTAGCATTAAAAGGGCCTATATAAGTTAACTCGTATTTTTGGGTGCCAAATACTTTGGACTTCTTTAAGGTACTTGACTGATACTTTGTACTCTTAGAACAAAGAAATACCACACCCATTAATTTGTGGCATTTAATCTTTTGCAAAGCAATGTGAAGGTACTTTTTCAGGCTGTAAGAGACCATGATTCAGATCTCAGGCAATACCCATGTCACATGCTGTAGGATATTCTGAAAAGTTATTCCATCTCTGTTTCCAGTGTTGATAGAAATTTGCACTAAATGTTAAAAAAAAAAAATTAAGCAGAACTGTGTCAGAAGCAGACATTGAAGAGAAAGCACTTAAAAATACCTGGCAACAATAAGACATGTTCCCAAAGCAGTGGTTTAACTCCTGCTCTGCAACGCGTGAAATCTGTTTTTGAACTGACTTTCCTCATTCCAGGTGGACATCCTAATTAGAGGGTTCTTCATGGAACAGAGAGCACAATTTCTTGCTCTGGTATATCTGTTAAGGAAATGCAGCAAGAAATAATAGTTATGGGATTGTTTCAGGAAAACAGTCACCACAAAAACACTGCCCAATTTCTGTCAAGATCTTGTGTCACACAGGTGAACTGAGACAAGAGGTACTCAAACCCCTCATTACTCCTGAAAATATAGAATATGAGAACTATCTTTGAACAGATGAAACTGGCTGAGAGAGCCATGAAAACAGGAGCATGGCAATGCAATAAAAATAATAAAATGATTAGCAGAAAATATTTTAAGCTTTTTCTAATAGATTTTCCTTTTTGCAAGCCTGATACAGGAATGTAACACTTAAGGAGTTTTTAGGGGATATTCTTGTTTGTTATAGGTTAAAAGCCTCAGTGAATCAAGAATCCCACCCTATATTTTGATACTTTAAAAAATGAAATCAGAAATAGCTGTATATTAGCTTTAGTGTAGCCTGTTGTCCACAAATAATATAAGGATTTACAGCATTTTTTCAGTCCCACTTTCTAAGCTGACTTAAAAGTTACAGAGTATGCAAAATGAGTAATAGTGGTGCTCTAGATGAAAGGAAAATAAAATCTAGTATGCTGGTCCAAAAATTTCTGGACTCCTCAATTGCTGATATGCCTAAAATTCAGTTTTAACTAAATCTGGTTCAGGCTCATTCAACTGATATGTATGTCTATATACACTTCTACTGCATCTACTCCCTTAAGTATAATTTTTAAAAGTTTGATATTCAACTGAACTATTTTCAAAGAAAAAGACTAAAAGCACAGGAAGAAAAAGACTAGAAGCACAGGAGGCTGAAGTTTCCAACGTCAGAACAGGTGGAATTGCAACCCTGTCCATGTGTTGCCTGATGATGATCTCTAGAAAAGCAAAGGCATAAATTAAACTATATACAATCTTTTAGTTTTTAAACTTTTTCCCCCTTCTTTTTAACCAAAGATACTGAAAGAGTACAAATTTATTTTCACATAAAGTTAAATTATTACTTTTAATCCAGTGCCAGGTGGAAGACAATACTTACCTGTAAAGCCAGACAAAAAACTTCTGAGGAAGGTGATTTTCCAAGAAAATATTAACCATTCCTTAAGCCAGTCACCAACCTTGTTGTTCAGCATACTTTCAAAATGGTGGTCTAACTTCAGGGAGATAGTAATGTTCAACAACAGATGCACATATAAATATTCAATCTATTTATTGTAGAAACACTGAAGACACGATATAGTTTTAACGTACTCCTACTGAGTAAGTACTAATTTAATCTGAACAACACATTGTTTATTGTGGAAATGTTGCAGACACAAACAGAGATTTAAACACAGTTTAAATCCACCATCAGAGAACATGACACTTAAGGAAGGCCAAAACAAAATGGCTCTTAAAGCTTAAAAGGAGAGGCAGATGCCATTTCCTAGAAATGAAGGAAGGTAGGCTCCACTGGAGCAGCTTTAATACTGGGATTTTCTTTTGGATTGGTGGTAAATGAAAAACCCAGAGCCCAGTGATTTTTCTTTTTTATCTAATTGCTCCAATCCAGGAATCTTTGGCACAAGAATTTTCCTTTGCTTTGTGGCTCTAAGAGTATTCAGCCATTTGTTCTTAACAAGGCCACCGTTTTGATAACTTTTAATCCTACTCTGTGGCATTTAAGTGCATGTTGTGCAAAGAATGCTCTTGAGTGTCAAATTCTATCTTGAGAGGAGACTAACAGCACCAGATTATTGCACTAGTTCTTTTCTACTCTAGTTTTATCTGACTAACAAACAATGCTGTTAGAGAACTGATTTTCCTGATTGTTTGCTACACTGGCCTTATTTTATTTCTTCTACACTTACAAGCTGACAAACATATCTACACGCAAGAGGAAAGAATTCCACTGCATTGATTTAAAGAGACAAAAAAATTAATTGCCAAACTGAAAGTTATTTTAAGATAATCATGCAGATATTCTATTTCTAGTTCACTCTTGTACACTGCCTAGATTTAAACCACTGAGCTGCACTGCTTCTTCTTTGCAGAAAGAAATAAAAATGAGGCCTATTTGAAAAACCTGCACCACAGAGGACACATGTTTTTTTCTGTAAGTCCCAGTGGTACATTTACTTCTTTGTTGCTGTGTATTAGTTGTGAAGCTGTATTCATGGAACAGGGAATGTTTATATATTCAAAACTTGTGCGTAAAACAGAAGTAAATTACATGTGCATTTCTTAGCCATCATTAAAACACTGACAAAATAAAAGTACTATAAAAGATTGTATAAAACTAGAGCTCTACTACACTTCTTTAAACAGCAAAAAACCCATCAGTCTCATAATGGAAATCAAAACTTATTTTTGGGTACAATTCTTTGCATGCCATTCCTCCTTAGAGTGCTACATAATCACTTTACTTTTTCCTCTCATTTTAGTAACAGCAAACATCTGCCTACACATTAATTGAGAAAATATTAATTAAAAACTGGAAAGTATTAGAGCCTAGCACACTGATTTAAAATGTCTCTGATCACATATTTGATATCAAGTCCTAGCATGAAAATTCTATATTTAATCCAAGTAGTTTCTTGTTAGGAAATAGCACACATAGACTGTCAAATTATTTTCAGTACAAAAGATACAGCGATAAAATAGTTTAACCAAACAGCTCTGAAGACTCCTAGGCATCAGCAGCGAAGGCACTTTTCCGGTCACACAGTTCTAAGCACAACGGGACTCAGCACAGCTTTGGTATTTCAACATCTCCTTCAGTTTCTATGCAAGTGATATCCACTGACTGCCCAGTCCTGAACTTCTCCACTTGCAAATAATGCAAAGAAAATTGCTCCAAATAGATTAATAGAGGCAGCAATATAGAAAACCATCTGCCATTCTCCCACAGTATTCTGTCAAAAAAAAAAAAAAAAATGCAGTCAATTTGCAGCTTCACACTCGAGAAAAAGTAATTTTAAAATCGATGCTACATGCCTTGCCTATTTAAATGCAAATGCCATTCAGCATGATTTCACAGCAACATAAAAGCATTATAAACATAAAGGATGCAATAAACAGTATAGTCAATTTCAGTTTTATAATACAGCTTACACAGATAGTCTTATCAGAACTGCATTACCCAATCTGGATCAGTTTATCACCCAATATGCAGAGCCATCAACACAACTGCAGCGAATGCTACTGTAAGGGAAACACTACTTTGCTTTCAGATCAGGTGATCCAAGAGCTGAAGTGCCCTGCACTGTGCAGTAAGCTATTCTTAATGACTACTATGTGAACATTCCAGAATCATAAGCCTTTTGGTCCCAAAGAGGTAGCTACCTTCACTCAGATTTCAAGAGTAATCCTCTAAACTCTGGTATTTAAGAAAGGCCTTAATAAATGTGTAGTAAAGAACTGTGGTTTATTTGCTTTTTGGGTTTTTTTTCCTTTTCAAATAAAGAAATAATATCTGTAGATGTCTAAAGTTTTTGGTTTTTTTTTTTAAGTTCTGGATGATGCTGTAACAAACCTGTGAATGATCTTACTACAAAAACAGAATACCATTAGTATGGAGGGGAAAAAACTAAACCAAACAAAAATATCCTAAAACAACCCACTTGTTAAGGTATCTGGAAGAACTAATTTTATTGGAATAATGAATTAATGAATATTTTCAGATTGTTTTTGGTTAGAGCATGGTGCTAATAATGCCAAGACCATGAGTTTGATTCTCATATGGGCCATTCACTTAAGAGTTGAACTCAAAGATCCTGTGGGTCACTTCCGATTTAGAATATTCTGTGATTCTGTGATTTTTAAGAAAATCCTTAGAATTACCTCCAACTCCAAAAATTCAAGTGCATCACTAATCTTACTCCTCCTATCTCCCTTTCTTAAAAGATTTTAGAATAATTCATATGTTCATTGAAAAAATAGTAATCAAAAACTCCTCAAAAGCCCCAGTGCTTCCCTTTTTCTATCGAAATCACTACAGCACCTTGTTAGTCAAATCTAACACTAGAATCTAGTTTCTCACTTATCTGACAAATGCTGACATTAGAACTCAACACCTCACGTGAGAGCCTAATTAAAAAAAACCAAGCAAGAATTTGTTCTAATTTGATAAAACAATACCACAAATGTCTAATCTAGTTGGTGTTTTATCAGAGTTCTACTGTGATAAAAATATATTCATTTTGTTCCTAGAGAATATAAGGGGTGAGTCCCTAAAATTTTCAAGTCTTACAAAGGTATTTGATTTTACCCTTATTTTCCTGATCAGAATCAGGACAATAAGAGCTAGGAATTAAGTAATTCAAAACAATGGAACAACATGATTTACAGGTGTAACCCACATTTCATTTAACGACTGCAGACGTGAGAAGAAGGAATTTCTATTCAACTGAGATAAAAATATAACAACTCACATTATGAGTGAGGTTTTTGGCAATAACTGGCCCCACCATTCCTGGGATAGTAGCAAAAGAATTTGTGATCCCAAGGAGAATTCCAGCATACCTGCAAGAGAAGTTGTTGACACTGCTTATTAACTTGTCAGGCTTATCAATCATGGACACCATTTTGCCTAACCAGGCCTCATCTTGATCACACAAGACAAATAAAACACAAATATTCCAGTGTGAATGACTTGCTTTTCTTCTAATAACAACTCACTGTCACCTTGGTACATACATTTTAAGGGACATAGTTTAGTTGTGGACTTGGTAGTGTTAGATTAATGGCTGGGCGTGATGATCTTAAAGATCCTTTTCCACTTAAATGATTCTCTATCTCTCTATTTTTCAG
The DNA here is from genome assembly GCF_965178545.1 of Coloeus monedula. Classification (NCBI taxonomy): domain Eukaryota; kingdom Metazoa; phylum Chordata; class Aves; order Passeriformes; family Corvidae; genus Coloeus; species Coloeus monedula. The sequence continues at coordinate 88,874,850 of NC_138782.1, read as the reverse complement.
AGGCTAGTTATGGAATTTAACTTAAATTGCCTACGGCTTTGCTCAAGATCCATAATCCAAATCCACATCCCCTTTGCTAAGCCACAACAAAACTGTCTGGAATGGATCCACTGGAGCAGTTAAAGACACATTGCATGTCTTGAAGTAGAAAGACAACAAGGAGTATGACAAAGTGCTCTTTGCCAACAGTAAGAGTTGGTTCAGGTTTCATTGCTAAAAATCTGTCTGCCAAGGAGGCAATATCCACAGTGTGCCTGGATATCCCCACTTACACTAAAAAGTGTATATTCCAAAGATAGGAGTTCAGAGTGCTGTGGCAGTCCTTCTATTCAGCTTTCTGTGGGTCAAGGCCAATGGAAAAGGGGTCTGACTAAACCAGTTCTGCTGGTTGCCATTCCTGCAGCTCCATTCTGAGGCCTCCTGTTCCATGAACGTGCTGCTCTCTCACACACAAATGTATGCATATGCACCAGCGGCCATAAAAACTTGCTGGGAAAAGCTGATAACTTGCTTAATATCTGAGTCTCAGCACCTCATCTCTAAGCAATTCAAGATCTCTCTCACAGGCATGTTGCAATACCGAAAGTTTGAAACTGTACCACAAGTGCAGACTTGTGAGAGAGACTGAAAAGAAATAAGAGCCAGATGTTCCACAGCAGTTTGACCTTCCATCCACCAGGGCACAGATCCCTGTGTTTTAGATTTTCAAGGTGGATTTGTTGGCTGAAGAATCATACAAAATACTAATAGCTGCAGTTTACCATAGGAGAAAGGAGTCATATCCCAGTCATCATTTTAGGCTGCTCAGAGTAAAATTATGTCCTCACCAATTTTAACATAACAGAAACCTATTTCATCTCTAAAGAGAAATGCATACCTTTGAAATTTTATTTACCAAAACAGGAGAATTCAACCATACAACATTGTTACAAAAGGTTGCAATATGCGTATTCATTCCAGTGATATTAGAAAAACATGAGTTTTTTTCCTGAGAAAGGGAAACAATCATCTAGCCTACTAGTTGATTTTTTAAAGTCTACACTACATTTAATTTTAAAGTGTGGCCATGCTTTAGTTAAAACTTCTTTATTTCTTTCTAAACCTGGCATGCAGTCTTCCTATCTTGGAAAGTGGTTTAGAATTAATAGGCCTTTATGATGCTGAATGTCAAAGTGTAAAAGTTTCCCTTAGGAAAATAAGCGCATGAAGCAAAACCCCATTTAAAGCCTTTAAGTAGAACCAAATGCACTTTGTCTTCAACATGTTTAAGCACTACAATACTGCTAACATACACTTTTAAAACTAAACATAGTCGACAAAGATCTCTGGCAACTAATTGCTGGCTAAATGCCTCTGTTTATGCCCAGTGTTTCTGACATAGGTTGCATTCTTGATAGTGCTCACTGTTTGATGAAGATAACTGTGATGACACTCCCTTAGTACAGTGGAAACTCCCATATGAAAAGGGAAAGCAAAAAGTGACATGTCTGTAGAGCAAAACCAATAGTAACCTGTTGGTCAGGTTCTTATGGCATAATGGGGATAACCAAATACAAATTAACTTGCAGAGCAGTCAAGTAGTAAAATCAAGAGTATAAAAAACCATCTATATGAAGTATTTAGTATATAACAGAACCACATGAGTATTACAAGGGCTCATGGTAACACCAATATTAAAATTTGTAATAATAGAAATGTATTGATGTAGACTTAAAAAGCTAAAATACAATATTTTCCCTAGAAGAACAATCTTGTCTCCCTTCTGTCCCCAACCCAATTCACCAATGGCATAATAAATACATGTTAGAAACCAAAACCACATAGCAAATATTGTTTTTAATTAAGCATCAGTATTTTCATTCACTTTTTTCCTTTGAATATAATAATTATTATGCAAGTTCTAGTAGTAAAAAGGGACTGTTTGCTATTCTAGGAAGCATACTTTTAACTAATTTAAATGGGTATTTGTGCATTTTGAAACTGCTTTGAATCACTTCTGGTTTTTCTAACATCTTTCACAAAATTATGAAAAATAAATATTGAGCTCTGAGTAGACTCTACAGAGGTTTCCTTCACACTTTCATGCAGACTTTGTTTTTAGATTTCTCCAATTATGTCAAGTATTTCCTTGAAATTTTGTATGTCTGCCTTGATCATTTTATCCAACAAAGTTCAGACAAGTTGCAAAAAACTTAGGTGGGGGGGAGGGGTAAAGACAGTCTTCTTTTTCTTCTCATCTTATATGTTTTTTACATTTCTGTGTCTGAAGAAATTTTTTAATACGACTTCTGTTACAAGGACATGCTTTTTTTCTTTCTCTGTCCCCATTTGGACAGATCTGCCCTGAATTAAAGCATGCATGTGCTGAATAGAAAATCACTGATTTCAATAAAACAGCACTCACTCTCACCACGTCACCACCAAAGAAAGTCTTCCCACATATGCAGCCATGCGCCTCTAGAGGCAATGCTGGGCCTAAGTCCCTGAACTATCAGCAAGACACTTCCCCCTCTTACACTCAGTCTGCTCCCTTCTGCCTGTCTGAGAGGGAAGAAGAGCTAGAGGAACTTGTCTGGTGTAAATCCAAAGGGAATAAAAGCAGGACTTTATCGAGGATAGGAAGAACAGAGTGGGATTTGGTCAGAGGGATCAGCAGCAGTTCATATGTGGAACCTAGCTATGCCTGCTGACAGGCATCAGCACTGTGTAACTTCATTTTCTTCTTGTGGCTTTTTTTCAACACCTGAAATACTCTGAATACTGTTATAAACAAATTGACTCTTGAAATAAACACATTTGAAATTCAAAATGAAGTATCTCAAATTAGAAGACACATACAACATCCTAGTTTGGGAAACCTCAGCCATTGCCTACATACAGAAGTTCCTTGTGCATCTAAGTCACACTGCAGTTGCATGATTTCCTTTTTCCTGTCACAACTCTGTTGCATTCCATGGACACGTTAAATTGTACTCACATAACAAGAACAATTTAATACGTATTTTGGAAACTAACCATTGTAGTTCTGCAAAGCTAAGCTTGAAACAGAAGTTGTATAATGAATGGTCTCATAACACCCCAGATGCACTGCTTTAAGTACATTTTCCAAATTTGTAGTTATATGTGATTTAAAACAAAGTGCACGACAGAAGCTATTTTTCTTACTTTCATTTTCCTACTTTCATATTCAATTCAGCAGTACAAGGAGTTTATAGCTGGCCACTGATACCTCCCCTCTTGCTTGCTACGTAACCTCACCTGCCAAGATTAACTGAGTTCCCACTATTTCATATCCATTTGTTAAGTCAAAAATTGTCCATGATTGTGGATGTGACCACCATCGTTTCAATTGCCCAAGCCTGGATATCACCTTCAATTGGGACCCAAGATCTCCCATATAAATTGACTAGATGATCAGAATTTTTTTATAGGTAGTATTTCTATAAATTGTTTTTTACTCTACACTTTAAGTAATTTCATTTTACACATTAATACAGAAACACCATTTTCTTTGGACATGAAGTCATTTGACCCTGTTCACATCTAAGTGCTACCACAAATCGGAAAATGAATGACAAAGCAAAGTACTTGACTTTTACCAGGGCACTTTTAGAAGAATATACATACATCCACACTCTTTGGGAAACTGATGGATCTGCCTAATTCTGAATTTGTAACACTGGAGAAATTACAGCTTGAAGTCTTAACTTTCCATTCTTGAAAAATATTCATTTAAGAGCAATTGTACATACCTGATTTGTCACGTGCTGACAAATCAGGTCAACTACTTGTAACAATAATTAGATTCCAGTGTACAGAATGTTTTTCAAATGCAAATAATTTGCCTGTATCACAGTGCTTAAATATGGTAATGTTCATACCAAAGGTTGATAGCTCTGATGGAAAAGCTGAAGACAGTGAAACACTTAACTGTATTGTGCTGTTCAAAAAATACTGTCCTACTAAGAACATGAATTCAATATGACAAAAGTCAATCAAGTCTACAATTAGAATCTGTAATTACAGGAATTATATAATTTATTACTGCAGGATCAAAACTGGAATGATTCTAAACTATTGTTTATGTCATAGCCTCTGCCAACCTTCCACTTTTTGCAAATACAGTGCTTAATACTGTAAACCCAAGTAATTGTCAGTGTTTACACTCCAGCTCTGTACAGCATGTGCTCCATAGATACATTTCCAAGCCACCCCAGCAACACAAAAAGAAAAAAGAGGGGTCACAAACATTTGACATGCACTAACAACAGCTTCAGCAATACTTACGAAGGTGCTATGTCTAGATGATTGATGCTGTAGCCTGATGTACAAAATCCTCCTAGTGTTGTTGATATGGTCACGAACGCAACAGCCAGTGCATAGTTGCAGCCTATGAATCCAGCTGCTACTAAGAACACCGCAGGTCCAATCATTCCTTTAAGACAGAAACCTCAGAATCAATGGGCGTTTAACACGAGACACTGGGACGCGCCAAGCGGAGCGTACGCTTCCCACACAACTTCCACCGCCCCCTGCCGTACAGAACCGGCACTGCACCACGCGCGTTACAGTGGGACGGTACGGAATCAGAAATGGTTTCGGGGGGAAGGGACCTTAAAGATCATCTAGTTCCAATCTCCCTGCCACAGGCAGGGACACCTCCCACTGGATCAGGTTGCTCAGGGCCCCATCCAACTTGGCCTTAAGCACTTCCAGGGATGGGGCAGCCACAACTTCTCTGGGCAACCTGTTCCAGTGCCTCACCACCCTCTCAGTAATTAATTTCTTCCTATTGTCTAATTCAAATCTACTCTCTTTAAAGCCACTCCCCCTTGTCCTATCACTACATGTCCTTGTGAAAAGGAAGAGCAGATGGGTTGCAAAACTGTTGTTGTCTCAAGAAACAGCAACTAGATCAGAAATATCCCACTCTAGCGGTAAAGAACAAACTAGATTAAAAAATTAACAAAAATCAACAGATACTGAAAATTACCTCACAAATGATTTTTTTTTATTGCTATAAAAAAATTGAAGCTACACTGACACTGTGAACCCTGAGTGAACCCAGGATAGCTGTAGAGATGCTGCATCAGGCACTGGAAACAGCTTATCAGCCACCATGAGCTCATGCACACTGCTTCCTATCTGCAGTTAACTTTGGTACCCATTTCCCAGGACCACAGCCCATTCACAAGACCCCATTGTGACCTCTGCAAACAGCTCCAAGTACATGTTTTTCTTGATGAAGCCAACCTAAGTCCTACTTTTCCCAAGACAACAACATTTTTTCTCCTGTTATACATACAAGGGTGTGAGATGTGTGGCCCTGCAGTAAACTGAATCACCAAAATAGCACAGACTTAAGACAAACAAACAAAATGCCTGACAATTTATTACAGGAGCTGCTTTAAAGAAAGCAGTTGAGTCAGCTGAATTGAGAAGCCAGCAAGGATGACCATACAATAACTGGGCTGCAACTTTTGTGGATCGTGTGCCTAATATATTTTTTTTCCTTCAACTTCTTTCCCCTGTTCCCTCTTTTACTCAGCAATCAACTCCTCTTTCCTAAATACAGCCTTTTACCTGTGTTTATTGAAATCTGATCTGGCTGATCTGTTGGTGATTTCAGATCCTCTCTCCTCCCAGTCAGTCAAGACCATTTTGGATTCTGTTTGATCTTCCTACTGTGGTAGCAACTGTAAATTTTACAAGTGTATTCCTATTTACTTGCTTAAGCCTTAGATAAACAAAACACTGAACAACAGAACAGGCTCATGCAGAACAATATCCCCGCAGTCTGATAAACCTTGTTTGATAACAGTGTTTCATTCACCCTTTTATGGTGACTTTACCTGACTGTTTATTTGATTGGTTTGCTTGTAGTCCAATTATCTTGACCTAAAAAAAGCTTTTGACAATCTCTTATTGTTCTCTTATCCAATAGGCCTACTTTTCATGGAAAAAGATAGGATTTACTCCTGACACATTATTGTACAGATAAAGTTGCTCCTCTCAAGTCATGCACAATGCTGCCTCATCTCACAACAGAATGTCAGACTACTCTCCCAAGCTCCTAAGCTTTCCCAAATTGGTATTATTATATGTTCTAAGATTGTATGTTCCAAGAGATGATACTGCACCTACCTATTAGGGTAAAACATTTGCGAACACAAACAGTGGAGAAGTTCTGTTTTTCCCGTAAATAATCAGCAATTTGCCCAGACAGAATTATACATAACCAGCAGCCAAAATAAGGTAGGGCAGACAAAAATCCATTCTGTTAAGGAGGTTAAAAGAAGACAGTTAAAACACTGAAATGACAAATCAATATGCTGAAAAATCACACGTGCTGGAACATTAACTGAGACTGAATCAGAGGTGACAATTCCATCCATCCACATAATTATTGCTGGTATTACATAAAATACAAACTTAGGGACAGAAAAAGCAAAGCATAATAAAGTTACCTATGTGTAAACGCCTTATCACATGACTTAATCCATAACTACCAATGCAGTCAGACCAAAAACTCCAAGGTTTAAATCAGCAACTGGGTTCAGGAAAAAGAAAACTGTAACTGAAGGTATCCTTTGGAAATCAACCTGATCATGGAAGTTTCCAGGACACCAATATCAAGGGAGTTACTAAAGTTAGTGGAAGCTGTAAATATTATTCAGAATTTTGAAAGCTATACAGAATCTCTGGTTTTGTACTACTGTTACATTACATTATTCCTTATCCATCTGCTGAAATATCTGGTGCTTGCTGTAAACAGAGACAAAATATAGAACTAGGACTTTCATCACATATAGGCTGGACATCCTGAAATCCCAAAGCAGAGTTATTCAGATCTGACATGACTTACACTGAACTCACCAGTTAATCCCCATTACTTTAAACAAGTGCTGTTTAGAGACTTCTGTCTGATTCTACATGATTTGCAGATGAAGGGAAACAAAAGGTACTATTAAACTGCCTACATTTACAGCATTTCCAAACAATTACGGATAGCTACTGATAACACAGCTATAATTTGACCATACCCATGATTAAAAAGAGGTATTTGAATAGAAATACTGTAACCTTTATACACTAGTATGAAACGTATTAATTGTCAAGAAGTGTCAAGAAGTGGAAGATTCCCTAGGAATTTTAATTTGAATTGAAACAAGAAACACATCCCCACCTCAAGTTCTTTCTATCAGCACTTGTGCATGCTGCCTGTTGGATTTCAATGTTCAGTTTTCACAAACAGCAGGTAAAATTTTGAAAAATAGAAGTCTCAGTAATTAAAAAACTTTTTAAAAGCACTATTCAAAGACACAGCATTATTTTTAACTAATTTCTGTATTTTAGAAAGGAAACTGAACAGCAACAACTGTATAATATTTTAAACGGTAATGCAATCTCCATCTGTGTGGCAACAAAGTTAGTTCTACACTATTACACAAGCATTTTTTTTTTTGATGTTCACAACAGTCAGTACTCTAAGTTGCTCTAAAAAGAAGAAACATAACCCAGAGACAAAGGAAACCACTTCACAGCAGAACCATTTAATGCAACGTGTGTTTTACAAACGTTATGTGCAACTGAGAGCTGTGGTAGCAAATGACTTCCACAGATGTTGATGCCTCTTCAGGGAATACCTGAAGAGGCACAATAAGGAACCCAATCAGCAACTTCAGTTAGTTTTTTCCAGCCATTTTGCAGCTTGTCCTAATGCAACCTTCTCTTCTAATGCTAAGGTTCCCCATCTTCTCCTCCCAAGATTGCTGGCATCACGTCTTTCTTGCACGGCATTCATCTTCAGATTGCTCTAAACCAGTTTTGTTTTTTAAACCAGGAAAAGACTATGTTAAACGTCTTGAAATTTCTGAGCACCTTTTTATCTTAGCTATACCAGTTTCTCCAGGTAAGCTATGCCATCACCAAAACAGTTTCATTAAAAACAGACCAGTACAGTCAAGTAATTGCTATAAATAAGAATATTCCACCTCCCTCAACTCCTAATTTTTCCCTGATAAGTAACTCAATTTTATAAAATTTCCTTGAAAAGCACTATATCTGGACCTTAAGGCTATGGTTTTGTTTCATCCAGTTACCTTAGTAAGAAAAGGTATTTTACCTCTGCTGCTCACTGAGGAAAGAAAGTGACAATTTGGAAACTGATCCAATCAGAATGAAGCTTCCTTCTGGTCCCTTTCTCCCCCAAACCCCATCCTTAAAATACTTTCAAAAATGCCACTTGTCCAGTGGTTTTCTTAGTTTTATTTTTAACTGGAAATGTTCTCCCCTATGAGGTAGCAAAGAAGTAGATAGTATTTCAGAAGCCATAAAACTTGGTGTAAAATCTGAAATAATCATAGAAGCCATAGAACGGGGAAAATATTTTTATAGTTATGTTTTAAAACAGAGCAGTTAAAGATGGGTACCATGCATCTTCAAACAAAAAATTTACCTTGAAAACTAGCACTAAGGTAAATGTCAAATAAGTAAAGATAGTGGAAATTATATGGCAGGCAACATTTTTGATGCATCTGCTTCACTGTGCGGGGTTATCATTTCCCATCTATATGTTTACATTCCAAGGTTCTTAAACAGGTTCTTCTATTCTAAACAGCAGATGATTTAGTTTCTTTAATTCAGAAGAAAGTGACTATATTTGCACATATCTCACCTCCTGTGCATCAAATCGCAGGATCTCCTTCATGTATGTGGGCAAGAGTGTAAGAAGTGTATAGAAAGTCCAATTATAAGAGAAGTGTGCCACAACAATAGCCCAGAGTGGAAGAGACCCCAGCATAGGTCTCCAGGGAACAGATTTCTGTGTAGAAAGCTGGCAGTCCGGAGACAAAAAGAGAAAAAGAAAGAAATCAGGATGTTGATATGAACATTTACTAAATAAAGCGTTTTGATGCTAATCAAATCTATGCTGATCACCCATTCTGAAAGGCACAAAATGAGTCTCAGTTGATAGATACAAGTCATCAGCAATGAATTAATTACTGTCTTCAATTCTCAGTGAAGGTGTACTAAGGTATGTGACTGCTCTGATGTTTACTATTCCAAAGTAAACCAAATACTACATTTTGTAATTCAAAAAGCATGCCTTCCCTTGTTGAAATTTGATGCCTTCTGCTTTTACTATAAATAATTTAATATTTAGTCAACCCTGAGGTGTTTATTTAGCTGAATCTTTCCTACTCAGATATTAATTGTGGTCTCTCAGCCAGCTTCACTGTTTGTAAATACATATTCCCCCAGTCACAGGAATGGATCTTATGCAAACTTTAGGATGTGGCTCATTAGCATTTTCTCTGCAAACAGCAATCTGTTTCTTACTCTAGATGACACACTGAGAAAGAGAAATGCTCTAAAATATTATACTGCAAATGTTGAAGACATTATACAGGTCTGCATCTAGCATAAAGTGACATATTTGAGCTTTTTTTAAAAATAAAAGGCTTTTTAAATAAAGCACCACAAAAACCATCTGTAACAAAAGGCATTATTATAAATGCTATTTGATTGCTGATTTTAAGTTTACAACTGCATTATTTTTAAAACTTTTTTTGTCCGAAAAATCCTGCTTCCATTTCAGTTTAAGAATGCTATTCTATACATAAACAGAGCATGACATTAATGACAGTGTTTGTGGTTTATGTTTAGGCTTAAGTAGGTATGTCTACACCAAAGTGCTGTACCTGATCTTTTAGAGAAGACAGTATATATTCTCTTTCAGCATGTGAAATGCTCCTGTGAGTTTCTGGTGTATCACTAACCAAACACATCCAGAAGAACCACCATAATACGCCAAGTGCACCTATTATTGTGAAAAGATGGGTGAAGAGATAAAAATTTTAAAAAAGCACTTATATTGAGTGAGTATATAATCTCAGATAATATAATCAGAAGTGTTTTCTCAAAACTCTAATATAATTTTAATGAACATTATTTTTTTATCTACTTACAAACACTAGTTCCCCAAAGTGTCTTAACAATGCACATTTAGATACAATAAACAATGAAGATGACTAAGCAGGACTTTTTGTTTTTTCCTCTTTTTTTTTTTATACTTGAAGTGCTTCATGCAGCAAGAAAGCTGATGCACATACATAATTGTATTCTTATCAGTCACATGGAAAAGCCACAAAGGATATGGCTCACCCTCAGGAAATAAAAATTCATATGAAGTTTAATCACAAAAAATGCTTCGTGCACATACATAGAATATCACTACATATAGCTTAATCGATGTACCAATCCTCCTTTTCTTTCTTAAGCCAACCCCAGAACTATCCTTTGAAAAAAGGTAACTTTTCAATAATCAGTCCAAATTAACTGCACGTTTATGTAACTGTAACATTGCAACTTATCTCATCTTGTTCAGTTCTTTGGTTTGAATCCTTGTAATTTATAAGAAATTGGAGATGGTTTTTTTGAGGAAAATGTAACCCTCGTCTTACATTCTGATTCCCTCTTCCCCATGCAGAATATGAAATGGCTCAGACATGTAAATGGACCTGGAAAAAGCATCAGCTAGACCTGTTAGCTAGATGCTGTTAAAAAAAGTATTTTCTGTTTCAGCTTCTTCCAGAACATAAGCCACAGTAAACATGCTATGCCTTGCATTTTGGGCATTCTTTCATGGTCCCTGTGACTGCTAGAGATTTTCCACACTTTAAGCAGCAGTAACTTTTCACACGTTCTTTCATTCAAAGTAGAAGTTTATTCCTGGGATTAAAGTTATTAACTCAATTTCACACTCCAGATAAGAAATTTCAGCCTGCTGTTTTCAAGTGATGGGAGAGTTAAGAGCATTTGACTTGTACCAGCTTTTGTCCAACTCAGAGACAGCTTTGCTCATTGGAAGAAAGCTTATTTAGCCATTCACTGGAATCTACTTAGCTTTAAATATCTCTAATTGCCCAGAAGGAATAAAACAGCAACCCAACATGTCAAACACACTTTTAAAACTCAAAATAAGTTTTATAACATATGCTTTTCAAAAAGAATGTGGATTGTACTTTAAATAATTAAGAAAAATCAAAACAACACAAACTCACCAAATATGTAGAACACATAAACCCAGTTCATATAGTAACAAATTAAACCAGATAGTGGCAGAGACACAACAGTTCCCAGCTGTGCACCTACCAGAAGAAAGAAAAACAAAGCAGAAAAATAATTAGATCTCCTATGGACCCCTTAAGTATAAGTGGCATTTCAGAGTTATTTTATTTCTCTGTAATAAATCATGCATAAAGATTGTCACCACCACTAGAGGGTTGTGATTTGCTTTAAAGAAACACAGGCACAATGAGCTGCTTCGGCAGCTCCAAGCAAATAGAGCCCCAGTGCCCTACAAAGCCAAAATTAGAAGCAAAGAGCAATAAAAGATAATAATTCTTGGCACATTTGTCTCCAATAAAGTGACGGCTCTAACACATCTAAACCAATGCAAATTAGTCAACTAGTATTGCTGTAAAACAAGAGAGAGCTGAATGCAGTATAATTAAGGCTTTGGGAGTACAGTGTTACAATATAGTCAGTTTGCATTTTTTGTATCTCCTACTAGCTCTACAAAACCAGGAATGCTAGAAACATGAACCAGAAGTTAGCCATATATAACCAGTAGGCTCAAATTCCATGTTCCCTAAATGTGACAAGGTGTAGGATCAAGGAAGAAGGGAAAGATGAGCAGATTCCAGTTCAGAATACAGCCAAAACCCAGAAAGAACTATTCCTGTGCTTATAATTCAACATACATTTTGCAAAGAATAAGGATGGCAGGTGTTTCCCTTTCGAAATCTAAACCAGAAACCCATATTATTTACATACTTAGACACTCTACTGGTGATAAACAGTAGGTTTTGTCTCTTAATGTTAGCTGTACGATTACTTCTCCAAACCTAATCTCAACTCAGAAAATATTAACATTATATTGATACTCTGACTACCTAGATTCCATCTTCACGGAAACAGTAATTTTTATTTGAGGCAGAAAGCTCCAACCATGAACAACAAAAACACATACATCATGCAAAATATAAATCAAAGTAACAGCTATATATAACCTTAACCACATGTACTCTCAGAAAATCAACATGATCACGACTAAATTAACTACCGAGCACATGACGGCCAATGTGCAGGAAAACAGCCTGCCAAGCTTACACAAGATGTCTTAGCCACCCGTGACTGCTAACAATTGGCTCTTCAAGGCTACAGACTCTTCTCACTAGTACATTAGCATAGTTTCACAAAATACATAAGGACAGTTTAAAAACTCCCATTTGCTAGATGCAGTAGAAGGCAATCCCAGCCCTGTACTCTCTGCTTGTGTGCTGGGTCTCACATGAAGACTTCTTTTAAAGTGGATTTAATTAAACACTAAGGCAGAAAACAGATTTTTAAAAAAGAGAAAGAAAAAAAGCTTTCTGATGCATTAGGTGTATTGAAGTAGATCATTGAAATGTCACTTCAATGAGTGATGAGACACTTGGTTCAGAGCAAAGTGAAGAAATGTGAGCAAGAAAGGATTAAGGCTTCATTCCTCTGGGAAAATCACTAGACTGTCACTAGACTGTCCTAGCTCCTTAAGAAACTGTAGCTGAAGTTTATATGGTATAGCCCTGTCTTCTTGATAAACCACAGGTCAAATAAAAAAGCTGTAACAGAATTATTACTAATAGGAGTGAGCAAAGCAAACCATTACTTCAGTAACTGAATACAAAATTTGTCATCCTCAAAGAAATAATATCAATTTTGACTAGCACATTTGGAAACCCGTGTTTTTCACCTGTCCCTCAAATATTGCACCAAGCAATGTGACTGACCAATAAACCCCTAAAATGCAAGAAGGTTCAGTGGAGGAGGGCAAGAGCAATGGGAAGAAGATCAGGGAATAATGCTGGGTGTGACCAACCACAGTTGTTGCAAAGAAGCTGACTTTATCTCAACACAAAGGGCACCAGAAGGTGGCTTTGGTTTAGATAAGCAGCTATGTCAGTCGAGTGGATCAGCTGGTGGTGTAAATGTTTCTCCTCATTCAGTTCATTAAAAGTGTGACTGTCTCCCTGACTTAGCCAGACCAACATGAGGGAAGTGAATACGTGGGTCAGCCCAACACAAAGTATAAAAGCTAAACAACAACAGAATTTCTGAGAGAACAACAGACTCGACTTGCCTTCAACCCAAATTGAAGTGTATTGCAATTGCTATATTTTGCTAAGTGTCAACTTACATTTGCTAACTTATATTTGTACTGTGCTTTCAGTAAATTCTGTATCACTCTGCTAAATCAAAAATCCTGTGTAACATCAGCTATCTTCAAACAAGTAAATCCAATATCAAATATTACACCTTCCAGATGCAGAATATCTAGGAGAATCTGGTCAGGGAGTACTGGACGCTGACACGGAGCTCTTGCAGCAATACATGGGACCTTGGATGGTTTCTTCCCCAAGCTCCTCCAAGAACACTTAAAAAACACTCCGAAAACCAACCAAACAGCTTTATCCTGTGACTGCCTCAGCTTTTTTGTTCCTAATACTAAATCTTTTTTATTTACAGTATCTTCTCTTAATCAGCTTCACAGTAACTCTTTGCATCATTTACACCAAAGTTAGACCCAAGTTTATACTTATTTGTAGATCACTACCTTTAGTCAGGTTATAAAAGCCATGAAGAAAACTAATGGAAAACAAGACTTACTTTAATGTTATGCTTTCTGGATTAAATGCTGATTAAAATTTACAATATAAATCCCTTTGATTTAAGTCAATCCTCCCTGTTACAGCAGTAAAAATTTATAATCCCATTATCAGCGTGGGAATTTCTCACCTGCATATGAAATACTAAGGAGCTTGCTGCGTTCCATTGGAGGAGCCCAAGAAGACCACATTGAATGCATAGCTGGGAAGGTAACACCCTAGAAAACATTTCATTCTGTTGAAATGCAAGAATTTTAGAACTCATTTCAATTTTACATGCTTCAAAGCATGTTTCATTAAAAAGCAGTAGTACAATCTGTTAGTTTGTTGTCTAGCAAGAAACCACTTATAAAACTTCTGCAAGGCATGAGAATAAGGAGGCAGAATTAATTTATCCTGCTTTTGATTCTGTATATACTGGAAAAGCAGAAATTATACAAACAATACTATTTTGAGGCCCTGGTTTCTGGAAAATGAGAATAACTCTAGTTTTGGCTCAAGTATCCTTACATTTCTTATCTGAAAAGCTAAGGCTAAAATATAGTGCAAATGCTTTAATTATTTTAAAAACATAAAACTAAGCCACTTGAATGAAACAATCCATATACTATTCTAGCATACCAACACCCCCAGAGTCTAATCACTACAATTTTAAACAAATTATTCAGATACATATCCAAGTTACATAGAGAAAGCAGGATTACCTCTCCCAGTCCTTCCAAGGCTCTGACAGCTATGAGGTAGCCAACTCCCAAATTCGCAGCTAAGGGAGTAAGCAAGGTGAATACAGAGGTACCAAAGATGCCAAACCCCAGCAACAGCTTGCCTCCAATTTTGCTTGCAAGATATCCTCCTGGAATCTGAGTAATGATATAGCCATAGAAAAAAGAACCAAGGATCCATCCCTGAGTATCAGCATCCCAAGAATATTTTTCTCCCTAAGAAGAGGAAAAAAACCCCAACAAAATGCAGTAAGTTAAAAACAACAGTTTCTCTGACCATATTTTATATTACATAGATACACTATTTAGTCCTTTATAAATAAATTTCAATTTTTTCGTGACCTACTCCCTAGGGTCTCCTTCCCCTACACTCACCTATACTGCAATCAAAGTTGTGTTAAAAGCTAATTCAGGTAGTTTACAGTCTGTTCAGACATATCTAACCGAAGTATGGAAGTCATCACTACATGAAATACAAGTGCTCTGGCAGTTATGCCTTTCTGCATTCTAAGCAGCTTGGGTTAGGTGACAGGTATGTAAACCTGCCTGAGTACAAATCCCACTTCTGAATCACAGAGTGGACATTCTGTCGTGCTCTGTAAAATGGCTTTACCTGCGAAAATTTATGGACAAAAAAAACAAACAAGGAAATACAGGTGCTTAAATTTAATATAAAGAAAGAGAGCAGTAAAGGACAGGGCTCAAAAAGGTAGGTGGAATAATGGGAGGAGCACAACAGAGGGAAGATGACTTCAGTGGACAATGCGATAAAAGCGAAGATGATTGAGATAGGAATCTGCAGCTATAAAGGAAGCCAGCAAGAAGATATGAACTGTTGCCCAATAAAGTGATTCTGACATTTGGGATCACTTCCAAAAGATCAATTTTTCGGCATCTAAATGAGCAGCATATATTTCACAGAAATGATGAGTCAGAACCTTCCCCTAAAGCTCACCATTATAATTTGTTTGTGATAAACAATAAATGACCTCTAAACAAACAAACAAAATGAAAGAAGGAAGATGGCAAGAGTGCTCAGGAATAACTTCAACTACAAGACAAGATCTGTGCAAGTCCAAATTCACAAAATTGGGGATTTTTTTAGAAGTTTTTTTTTCCATATCCAGCAGTTCAGTTAAGAAATGTGATTTTAAGGATTACTGGAAGCCAGAGGTAAAGGATATAAAGACAAAAAGCATGACCTGGGAAAGAGATCAAAGAAATGAAGAGAAAAATATTACATGTTAATTTGTAATGAAATTTCATGCCATTGTGACTGTACAAAAAGCAGGCAAATTGGACGGTGACGTGAGCTCTGACGCGGATGTAACAGTAACAATTGATTAGCGGCATATAAAACAGTGAGTCATGAAAGATTTACGTAGTCAGATTAGCCAATCTTTAAGGAATATCACAGAAAAGATGTACGTAAAAAAGCTGACCCTCAGCACAGCACTCCTTAACTAGCTAGTCATTTAAGGCTAATACTTCCCAGAATCGCTTTAAAAGAACCACTGGAAAGTCCATCTAGTGAAAAACAGCCTGTTTTCTTGCCACCTAAGTATGGTTCCATTTATCACAGACTTCTACTAAAACCACTTTGACATGCCACATTACAAGACATTATGTCTGAGACCTCACCGTTGTGTTGCGAGGAACATTTATGGCGGAAGAATGCTCTGGACATACATTGGAAGTCACATTCTTTGCTAAGCTTGTGTTAGGTTCTACCATATCCACCAGAGCGACGCTGAGGTTCACACGCAATGCATACAGGAGGAAGAACCCAAAACAGGCCAGGAGCGCAAGATTGTAGCGAGCTGAGCAGCATGCAGGGACTGAAATGAGAGCAAATGAAAAATGTTTAACAGACCTAACAGAGTAAGAACAACTCATAAGTCGTTTTTACTGATTTTCTCAGAAATCTTTGGGTAAGATAAAAAATTAGCAAGGAGACAAGGTCATTTTTCCTCTTAAGGAGTTTATTCAGTAGGGGTAGAGTCTGAGGCTGGTTGAAAGAATTTTTAAAAACCCTTTCATACCGATGTGCAAAGCAAATGTAATCTTCGTTTAGACTATAGGCAGCTACCCACACTAGAATGGGGGCTGCAGAGGAAGGACAGTGTGTGGTTTGTGGAAATGGATTCAGAAACATAGTTTTAAAAGTCCTCTCCAAAATACTGTAATATTTATTTAAGACAGAATTTCACACTAAAAAAACCCAAAAACAAATTAGTGGGAAGCCTGTAATATACACAGAAATGGATCAAGAAAAACAAATACTCTTAAAGGAGTGCTAAACAACAGTCATTGCTATTTCAGGCTGTCTTCTAGGACAAATTTTCTTTCTACAAGTTTGCTTACAAGGGAATATGCATTCGCTGACAGATGCCACACAGAGAAAACTCCATAAAGGGGAATGGCAAACCATGCGGTGGCACTGTGAAACAGCAACAGGCTCCCAGCTGCCCAGTACACCCTCTTGGCAGTCACAAGACAACAAAGGAAATGAGTCCTAAGATTCAGCATAAAATCTGTCATGACATTAAGTCAGCTCTGTCAGCTGTTAATACACAGATAGCAGACTATGAACTGTAACACAGTTATTGATTTTCTACAGTAGTACACAGCAGCATTTGGCAGAGAGCATTCATCAGTGCCAAAGATCCAGATCAGAGCTGAGCTGTAACAGTTTAAAGCTCTGCAGCTACTCTTTATGAACTGGGAATGCTTGAATCTACTGAGCAGAAACGTCAAATTGTTGAGGAACTACTTGAACAATCTGCTGAATTTTCAAATAAAGCATAGAGTTTCCCCTCTTGTGAGGGGAAAGTTTTATATAGGAAAGTTTTATATGGGAAGTTTTATAACCTGGATGTCTGAAACTCTAGGAAGGCTGGGGATCAGTAGATATTAGATCAGTCTACAGTGATCTCATCTTTCACTACTCAGAGTTCAAATGATGAGTAGAACAAGTACATCTATGAATAGGACTGACCAGAGCTTCATCTACTACTGCAGTACATCACTTAACTGGATTTTCTGATCTGCAGTAAGAAACAAAGGACATGCCCTGTGGACAAGCTGATGAGATACCTTCCCCTTGCCAGTAACTTCCCTGAAACAAGGAATGAGCCTATGTGATTTTATTTTTCAGGGGGAACACCACAGAGCCTTTCTGCAAGATTGTTTTTCATGAAATTAAGAGAACTTTCCCATTTTTGAAGTCTCTAATCCTGATAAATTTTATGTGAAGTTCATTATGGCTGCACAAGTTGTTAAAATGACACAGAGATGCTGTACTTGCTATGTTCATTTAATAAATAAATAATAAACAAGGCTATTGTACAAATACGCAAAACCCCTTCCAGACCTGTGGTAATTGCAAGTTTTGCCTCAGAAGCATTTGTAAAAGCCATCCTGGATTTTTAAATGACATAAGGGAGAGCAGCCAAGATTTTATTGCTTACATTAAAAACAACAGGCACTGAGTACAGGAAGTACTTACTACACAAAAACTAGTCAAGCCGCTTCATTGTTCTTTGTTGTTTAAAAAGCAATTTGCCTTAAGTAGAAAATGTATAGTCATATAATTTATAACAATGAATATAATTACAAGTAAAGCTACTTAACTGGTCCACTTCTTGTAGTTGCTGGGGTTAGACAGTAGTAACAGAAAGCTGAATAACACACTGGTGATGCAACCCTTCCTTGGAAATGCAGATTAACTGGACCATCCATTACTCTTCCGCTATAAGACTCTTACTGGTATACAACTTGTATGGAGAGCAAGCTCCACCAAACAGATGTGCAAGAACTTAACGTCACAAGTGTCAGATTTTTTTTCCAATTGTAAGCAGTTTATTAAAAAAACCTAACAAACATGTAGGACTGAAGTCTGAAGCAAATAGCTACTAAATTATTGATTCCCTGTCATTCCATCCTGTGCACTTGAAATACCTAAGAATATTAAGACCAGAATGGAAGATTCAAGAAGATTACAGGTGTGTTTCAGGAGATTGCTATAATCACACACAGAGGCATTCACTCCCCGAAAGGTTAAAGCAGCTAACCAAAGTTTAAAGCATTGTGTTCAAGGTCTTACCTTGACTAGCAGTCTTGGGTCCTACATCCATAGTTAATTCTGATTTCAGGGGCATGTTTAAAAGTACTGTAGCTCTAATTGAACAAGATTCTTAAATTGCAGTTAAAAAACAGGTCTGTGCTGCAAGCTGCACCGCAGTTAAAGGAAGTTGCTCCTCTGCTGTAGTTTCCTTGTGGGTGAGGTGAGCCACCTCCAACTGGAGCCTGATGTATTGTGCAAACTTAGGAAAATATTGCTTTAGGAAGACTTGAGCTCAAATTTCTCTCTTTCTGGTACTTTTAAAGTAATTTTGTTAGCAGACCCCCTTGATGCAGTTGCACATTTGCTAAATGGATTAGAGCATTTTTCCATGGCATACTAAAGAAACTAAAAATCTTACGCTACTCTTTATAGGTTGTACGTTCTGGGAAGCAAAACAGCACAGACAAATAAACGTGCAGGCTGTGTTGTTAAGCTCTGACCATATATCGAGCCTCCTCTTCTACCTTCCTGCATCCTTTCACCTTCTTTCCTCTCCACGCTTGTAACAAGCAATTAGTCTTACTCAAGTTCTGCCTTCATATGGAATTTAGACACAATCTCGATGGACCCCGGTAGTTTTTAATGGTTGGCCCGGTATTTGGGCTGGAATGTCCGCACTGCAATGTCACCGAGCCGAGGGCTGGTGTCTGACAGGGCTGCACGCCTGACGCCACCACCGACAGAGCTGTCAGGACGCGGAGCTGTGCCTGATCCAGCACCTCCGGGCATCGCGGCATCCCGGGCACAGAACGCCGCTAACGGCGCGGGCGGGCGGCGCAGCCCCGGGCCCGTCACCGCCTTCCCCGTCACCGCCTTCCCCGTCACCCCGGCAGTGGCACGGTGGCACCGACCCCCGGGCCCCATAGCGGCGCTCGCCGCCCGCGCCTCCATAGCAACGCGACGCTGCCACACAGGGGCAGCTGCCGGTCCTCTCACCCGTGTGGGGCTGGGGCTCCTTCAGCAGTGGGGTGCGATCCTCTCCCTCCTCGGGCTCCATCTCACTGCTGCCACCCGGACCGCGCAGCGCGCTCAAGGCCAGACCGCCCGGCGCCACCGCTGCGGCCGGGAGCGGAGCGTAGGGTAGGGTGGCGTGGCGTGGCGTGGCCTGGCCCGGCTCGGCTCGGCTCGGCTCTGCTCTGCCGGGCTCGGCTCAGTTTCCCCCGGCCGCCGCTCCCCGCCCGCTCGGCTCTGCCCCGCCGGGGCCGGGCACCGGCGGCCGCAGCCCCCGGCGATCATGTGACGGGCAGGGACGGGCGGAAACGGCTTCAGCCGCAGCGCCACGCTGGGGCGGGCCGCTCTCGGCCGCCATCTTTAGTGAGGGCGGCCGCTCCCTCGCTCCCTCCCGCTGGCTGACGAGGCCGCACGGACGCGCCCTCAGGCGGGCGGTGGGTGTCGCTGTGCGCGGTGTCCCGAATGCTGCGGGAAAAGTTCCTCAGAATTAGGACAAATCTGATCACGCTGATCACCACAAGCGGCTGCTTCTCAGTGAAGGCGAGCGGTCTCTCGGTGGGGGTCCACTGTGGCAGCCACGGGCGGAGGAGGAAAGGCTCGAGGTGCGGGCGCTGTGTCTCTCTGTAACCACTGAAATGCCGTTTAACGATAAATTGCAGATACTGCAGCACATGGTCTTTTTGCTCTGTGTGTGTTTGCAGTGTGCAATTCCTGGACTGAGGTTTTAAAATAATGGAATGTGAAGGGGTTGGAATGGACCCTAAAGATCATCTAGTCCCAACCTCCCCTGCCATGTGCAGGGACATCTCCCACTAGACCAGGTTTCTCAAGGCCTTACCCAGCCGGGTTTTGAATACTGCCAGGGTTGGGGCATCCACAACTGCCCTGGGCGATCTGTTCCAGTGTCTCACTACCCTCACAGTAAAGAATTTTTTCCTAATATATAACCTAAATATCCCCTCTCTCAATTTATACCCATTACTCCTTGTCCTGTTGCTACAGTTCCTGACAGAGTCCCTCTCTTGCTTCCCTGCAGGCCCCCTGCAGATACTTTAAGGTCGCTATGAGGTCTCCACACAACTTTCTCCAAGTAAACAGCTGCAACTTTCTCAACCTGTCTTCATAGGGAAGGTGCTCCAGTCTCCTTATTGAATACATGTGAAAATGCACCAATATAAATTAATCAGCATCATGGGATATGTAATTTTCCTCTTGCAATCTGTGTTTTTCAGCCCCAGTCAAAGCTAACAACAGAGTGGATATCTTTAAGTTTTACAGGCTCTTCCCTACACGGGAGCCGCCTCCACTTAGCCTTGCCAGGGCTGAGTGCTGAGTCATTTTGATGCTGCTGCTGGTCATCCACTGAAAGCTTTGGCATTGCTTAGATGCCTGTGCCATCCTACTGATGTGTAAGTAACTGCCTGGAAAATTCTGTGTACTGGAAAACAGAGGAATGTAAAAGATCCCTGGCAGCATATTCAGGTATATTGTTTCAAACAAGGTACATGTATGAGTTTGCAAGTATCAATAGAACACCTGTGGCTGTGTGCCTATCACATGGTATTACATCTCTTTGAAAACATGAAGCAAATCAGTGCTTCCGTTCTGGTTCTGAAACTTAGCCTGAGTGTCTTCTGTGAGTCAAATTTACCTGGAAGACATTCTTACAGCCAAAATGAAGGGAAGAAAACAGAAAGAGAGAACGTGTATCAAACATTTTATGAGTAGTGGTGATTTAGTTTGTAGTACTGAAAGACTTTAGCTTTGCATTTCACACATGTGATGCTCTTCTTGGAGTTTCTGCACATACCACCAGAGACCCCAGTGCATTAGCACCCAGCCCATGAGGAAGGAACTATAGGGGTATGTGGGCCAGGAGTATGTGCAACATGCACAGTATGATGAGTTTGATCACTTCCATCCACAGGCTGAACCCCAAGCTCTCCATAGACTCCTCTCATCATAACACAGGGAGGACAAGGAGCTGCAGGGCCTGGAATGATAGACAAAGCTTTTCCTAGACGTCTGCTTTTTTTTTACCTCTTAGTTCTTCTCCCCAAAGCAAGATGTACTTTAAATCTACCTACACTCTCAGTATGGGATAGTGCCGAAAACCCTTGCATTACCAAGGAGCATGGATTTCTCTGCCTTGCTGCCTCCTTCTTGGATCTTGCAGAACCTCACTGTGGAGTGAATCTCCCTTGGTTAGTGACAGCTGCACCAAAAGCAGCTTGATTGTGAGGCTGCAGCCCCACAGGCAAAAGGTGACTGATGAATACAGGTTCAGGAGTGTGTGGGGGAGTGTTGACCTTTGTCACAGCAGATAAGAATGTCATTCCTTACACCCTGGGGGCTGACTCTGTGTGTAGTTGTATGGAAACGGGCGTGGTTTGCCTCTGTCCAACCTACCAGGAACTCTATGCTGGTTGTTGGTGTGCTCTGCCAAGTTGTGTCATACTTGTGATGCAGCCTCCTGATGTGGAGGATTTGCAGTATTTTTGGACCTTATTTATTTTCATTTCTAAAAATGACAATTGTTTGCATTCAAACCCTTTTGCCCTGGTTACTTCCACTGCTGGGTGCAGCTGTGCTCTGTGATAGGCTGGGAAGGTGGTGGACAGCACTACTCAGCAACCCGCTTCCCTTGTCACCTGACTCCACAGCATAGAGGAAAAACAGCAGAGGTTTCCACTTCCTTCCCTAAATCCCACTCTGTCATTTCAAATCATCAATCTAAAAAGACATGCTGCAGCATGTCTCCTATAGAGCAGTAGATGGCTCTCTTTTCTCTGAAGTCCTGTTGGGAAAAGAAGCACTGCGTTTTAAGAGAAAATCCAGCCTTGTTCCCTCAGTGCCAGGGCTCCTTTTGGGCAAGCTCTCATATTCATTCAACAGTGCAGACAGGATACACTGTGATGATGTAGGAATGCATTTTAAACTGATTAACTCTATATACCTATATACCCAATGGCTTGAAAGATGAAGAAGGTGGCCAGGGAAAATAGATCAGTGATGCTAACTTAAATTGTAGTATTTCCTCATGGAGCAAGATAATACCTCTAATGTCAACCTATTAAGTTTTATAGGGTATAATAAAAAAGTTGTTTCTGGGTTCCCACATTTTTTTCAGGCTTTAAAAAACTATTACAAGATACCTTTAGTTTTTTATACCTTTTTAATGAATCTGACTTTTGAAATGTTGTTTTTTCAAGATAAACAAAAGAAAGGAGCAGAGAAATACAGATCATATTCACAATATAATAATCATCCGGTTATTCTCAAATAACTGAAAGTAACATAAATAGAGTTCAGTGAGTGAAGATTTGTCTAAGTCTCCTTATACGCAGTACAGTATACAGCATTTTAAGATTGTAAATGCCTAACAAGGATATTTAAATTTTAGAATGATAATTTACAAAATAGAAGAATATAAAGTTAAGGAATCACATTGTTTGGACAAGAAAATATATGCACATGCATCCAAGCAAAACATTTCTCAGGTTTCCCAGAAGAGAGCAGGTTGCAGTCAATCAAAAAGGAAAAGAATTAGAATGCCTTAAGCTGGGCAGTTCTCATACTGTAAAGCTGAATACAAAGTCATTACTTAATCATGCATAAGATGATGCTGACCAAATCAGAAATGGCTTATGTGGCTCTGGGAGTACAATGTGTTTTCATCTGGCTGGAAATATTCCGTCTGCTGCAAATGCCTCAGGGCACCCTGTCACCATGGACATTCTTGCCTGGGGGTTTATGTTGGGAGAGGAGACCCATCCTGCCTGCTTTTCTTATTGTTTGTTAGCAGAGGCATTCCATGCTGTTCAATTTTTGGCATTGGCCGTGGCAGCAGAAAGCTCGGGACTTTCCTCAATTAGCAACATTGCTTTCATATGGAAGAAAGGCTTGTATTGTGTCCTCTACAAAGTACTCCTCTGGGTTATATGGCAGTGCTCAACTAGATTCAGAGAAGTAGCTTAGGCTTTGCATTACCTAAATATTATATGAGCCAGTGGAAGTACAGATTGGAAGTACAGGTAATCTTAATGTCTAGACTCCCTCATTTATAGGTATTCTTCCTAAAGGAAATGGGAGTTGTGATGATGCTGGACATTTCCTGTTAAACAACTGGCCTCTGTTCAGAACACTCATCTGTACATGGAAACATGGTCTCGTGTTTCCCCTCTGTCAGTGGCATTTAGTAACTACAGTGAATGCTGAACCTCAGGCAAGACAAGGCACTGGGGCTTTGTGGAATCTTCGTTGTTTTAAACTATAGTTGTTTCCTTATGTATAGAAGCCATGAATATCCTTAGGGAAAAGAGTATATTACCCTCAAGCTTTGTTGATTGTTTCTGTATTTTCTGGGTTAATGGCTTAGAAACTTCACTGTGGACTACTAGGGGATGTTGGAGTGCTCACTGTGAAGAGAAGTTCTTTTGTCAGTGGACTCATAAAAACAGAGGAATAGCGAATGGTCTGTCGGACTGTTATGATCCAGTTTTAAGGTTCTTAGAAATGCCTCTGCCTGAATTAAGGTGCAAACGAGACCATATGCCAGTGACAATAGTAAGGGTTTTATTTGATGGTAAATAGGGGAGAGAGAGAGAGAGAGAGAGAGAGAGAGACAGAAAGAAAAGAAAGAAAGAAAGAAAGAAAGAAAGAAAGAAAGAAAGAAAGAAAGAAAGAAAGAAAGAAAGAAAGAAAGAAAGAAAGAAAGAAAGAAAGAAAGAAAGAAAGAAAGAAAGAAAGAAAGAAAGAAAGAAAGAAAGAAAGAAAGAAAGAAAGAAAGGAAGGAAGGAAGGAAGGAAGGAAGAAAGGAAGGAAGGAAGAAAGGAAGGAAGGAAGAAAGGAAGGAAGGAAGAAAGAAAAAGAAAGAAAGAAAGAGAAAGAAAGAAAGAAAGAGAGAGAAAGAAAGAGAGAAAGGAAAGAAAGAAAGAAAGAAGAAAGAAAGAAAGAAAGAAAGAAAGAAAGAAAGAAAGAAAGAAAGAAAGAAAGAAAGAAAGAAAGAAAGAAAGAAAGAGAAAGAAAAAGGAAGGAAGAAAGAAAGAGAAAGAAAGAGGAAGGAAGGAAGGAAGGAAGGAAGGAAGGAAGGAAGGAAGGAAGGAAGGAAGGAAGGAAGGAAGGAAGGAAGGAAGGAAGGAAGGAAGGAAGGAAGGAAGGAAGGAAGGAAAGGAAGGAAGGAAGGAAGGAATTCGGAATTTGGAAGGAAGGAAGGAAGGAAGGAAGGAAGGAAGGAAGGAAGGAAGGAAGGAAGGAAGGAAGGAAGGAAGAAAGGAAGGAAGAAAGGAAGGAAGGAAGGAAGGAAGGAAGAAAAAGAAAGAAAGAAAGAGAAAGAAAGAAAGAAAGAAAGAGAGAGAAAGAAAGAAAGAGAAAGAAAGAGAGAAAGAAAGAGAGAAAGAAAGAAAGAAAGAAAGAAAGAAAGAAAGAAAGAAAGAAAGAAAGAAAGAAAGAAAGAAAGAAAGAAAGAAAGAAAGAAAGAAAGAAAGAAAGAGAAAGAAAGAAAAAGGAAGGAAGAAAGAAAGAGAAAGAAAGAGGAAGGAAGGAAGGAATTCGGAAGGAAGGAATTCGGAAGGAAGGAATTCGGAAGGAAGGAAGGAAGGAAGGAAGGAAGGAAGGAAGGAAGGAAGGAAGGAAGGAAGGAAGGAAGGAATTAGGAAGGAAGGAAGGAAGGAAGGAGAAAATAGGTGGGGGGGACAGAAAGAGTGACAGGGACAGAATAAGGGAAAGATCACCACTCCGTGGATCCCAGTGATGTCCCGTTGATCCTCTCCAGCTGGCCTTCTTGGTGGTGAAGGTCCCCTCAGAAGGCACAGAGTCCGATGGGTTTCTATGCTCAGGCTGGGTGGGCATGTCCGGCCATGGCCCCCTGGAGGGGGGGTCAGTCTCTCACAGCAGACTCTGGGTCTGTTGCACCACGTGCAGCCCTGTGGGGCCAAGCCTCTCATGTGAAAGTCCCGTGGATGTGCCCTGTGGGGTTGGGGATTCCACAGCTGGGCCAGTTTGTGTAATGGAGGATGGGTGTTTGTTGCCTCTCACCAGAGGTTACACCATGCACCCAAAATCTCCTCCTCCCCCCTCGGTTGGGGGGAGTCTGTGTAAACCTGGCTTCTGTGAGCTGTGCTCTCCCTCCACCCCAAACTCAACTGGGGATAGTTGCAGCAAGTGGCTTTGGCCGTTTGTGGATGCCCACCTTTCCCTCAGCCTGAGGTGACTGAACAATGTGTTTCCCTTTACCCAATCAACAGTTTGACTTTCAGTTCAAAGTCCCACTCTTCAGGGATGCTTCTTCGGTTGTAGCTTCTTTATAATGAGCAAAACTTTATATCAATGTTTGAGGCATGAACTATTTTCAGTCTCCGACACAGACCAATGTTCACTTCCCCACAGTACCCTGTCTAACACAGCAGTCAATAGCAAATGCTGAGGGAAGGGCTTGTACAGACCAAACATAGGGTGACACATCCTCTGACTAGTCTCTAAATGTTTGAATACACTGATTAGTGACTCAGGCTATTCCTGAGCAGGATGTGGTACCTCTGTTCTGAATAGTCCCTGGAAAATTTTAACATCTGTTTCAGATATAATAAGAAATGTAACTGCAAACTCCTGAGCTCTGTATCATCACCCATCAGCATATGCAGTCTCAGTCCTTGGAGGTTTTCAAGACCTTTCTGGATCAAGCCCCAAGAAACCTTTTGTGACCTCATTACTCATCCTGCTTTGAACCGCAGGCTGTATCAGACAACCTCCTGAGTCCTCTGCCCTGAATTTTCCCATGGTCTTGTGATCCTGTGACCTCTCTCAGGAAAATATCATGTGCACTAGGTGTTTTAAATATAGTTCATTTGTTTTTTAATATCTAAAGTAACCTACTCCCAAGAAAAGAGAGAGGAGAGGAGAGGAGAGGAGAGGAGAGGAGAGGAGAGGAGAGGAGAGGAGAGGAGAGGAGAGGAGAGGAGAGGAGAGGAGAGGAGAGGAGAGGAGAGGAGAGGAGAGGAGAGGAGAGGAGAGGAGAGGAGAGGAGAGGAGAGGAGAGGAGAGGAGAGGAGAGGAGAGGAGAGGAGAGGAGAGGAGAGGAGAGGAGAGGAGAGGAGAGGAGAGGAGAGGAGAGGAGAGGAGAGGAGAGGAGAGGAGAGGAGAGGAGAGGAGAGAGATGAAAAGAGAAGAAAAGAGAATAGAGATGAAAAGAGAAGAAAAGAGAAGAAAGGGAAAGAAAGGGAAAGAAAAGGGAAAGAAAAGGGAAGGAAAGGGAAGGGGGAGGGGGAGGGGGAAGGGGGAGGGGGAGGGGGAAAGGGAAGGGGGAAGGGGAAGGGAAAGGGGAAGGGGGAAGGGGAAGGGGAAGGGGAAGGGGAAGGGAAGGGAAGGGAAGGGAAGGGAAGGGAAGGGAAGGGAAGGGAAGGGAAGGGAAGGGAAGGGAAGGGAAGGGAAGGGAAGGGAAGGGAAGGGAAGGGAAGGGAAAAAAGGGAAAAGAAAAGCCTCCCAGAACTGCTGTTAGTGGTCAGCAAAATCACAGGGCAAGTCTTTAGCCTAAAAACATGGCTAGGAGACCTTAGAAAGGTGTCCAACATATGACAGCAACGTCCAAACGTTCGGTTGTTACAGCAAGCTTTGGAAAGAGTAGCTCTTGGGTCCGCACCCTCTTCATTTAAATGAACATGAGTGCTGCTGTGGGTGGTTGGCAGTGGAACAAACAGTTGCTTTTTGGGCAGTGTGAATGAATACCCTACAGTGGCATTACTCTAGGGCTAAATTTATTTATTTATGTAGCACATTTGGTGACTTGAAACATGAAACTTTTACTCAGTTCCTTCTTAATCGCTGAGATCAGACTCCTCACCCTCCCTTCTTTCTTGTAGGCTGTATGTGGTAAGAGTTACTCCTCAGGGAGAGGTAACTGGTGCTTACCTATGTCAAAACTAAACACAAAGTTTTGTGCAAGTTTCATAAATAGTTTGAGTGTGTTTTTAAAATAATTCTTAATCGCTCTGTCTGTAGAAGCCATCTTAGCTACTACAGGGACTGATTTTGTAAGGGGCAATTTGTGTAATATGAGGTTGACTCATGATATGTGATTGTCAAATAGATGTCATCTAAAATAGAAGGGAGTTTCTAAGAGATTTTACCTATATAATTAAGGTCTACATACCTCTAACTATTTTTTCTTGATACCACAGTGGAGTGGGTTGGAAAGGCAAAGATTTCTTGTTTTCCTTTTTTTTTTTTTTATTTTTAGGTTAAAAAAAACCAAACAACCAAACCAGACAAACTAAACTTAAATGTCACAGTTTTAGCTTTTGACCAATTTCCAAGCAGAAAGTTTTGGTTTTATTTTTAGAATAAAAAAAGTTGTACTGCAAGAGATCACATCCTACAACTTTTCATTTTAACAGCTGCTTCTAATCCTGTCTTCTTTTCTTTTTTCGGTGTTGACCTTTTCTGGATGTGACAAGATGGAGAAAACCAGGACTGAAATAGTATGGTCTACACCACTGAGAAGTGCTTTTCTTTCCCTCTTGACAATTCTGTTTAATTTCTTTGGGAGCAGATCCCTGCTCTGTCCTTCCTGGGACACATTCATCTCTAAAGGATTTTGGTCCCTTGACTCAAGAACACCCTCACAGATTTTTGCCAAGCTGCCTGGAGATCGCCTAGCCTGATCTCTATGTTATGGAATACAGAATTTCAGCAAGCTGACCCTCTATTTAGCCTCATTGTTTGGTTTAGACTTTTGAATAGGCATTCAGGCTTAACTGGAAGACATAAAAAGAAGCAAAAACCACAGCTTTCCTGAGCAGTGTGTTCAGGAAAATAAACTCTGTTGACAGTATGTGCCTCTTCTCTAACTTGCATTTGATTGACTTTAATTGCCTGACCATTAGTTCCTTTTACACTTTCTACCATAGATTAGCACCTGGCATTTTCTTTCTATGAAAGAAAGAAGTGTCATGAAGGTAACTCTCAGTCTTCTCTGACTGGTGAATTAAAATACACATCTCTTTAGTCCGTGGTTTTAGGGCATTGTCTCCACACCTTGATTTACTTTTGTGTAAAATGTGGGAAATGAGTCTTGTCTACACTATGAATTGCTCTCAGGTGAGTCTGCTTTTGAAAGGAAGCTGCCTCTGCCTACAGGGATAACTGCTGTACTAACATCACCTTTTTTATGGGTACATGAATGCCATAAAAGCT